>NC_069504.1:214518975-214833975 GCF_027579735.1 Bombina bombina | reverse complement strand
GGATTTTGAAAGACTGCGCCATTCAACCGCTTGAGCACTACGTTGTTAATTTCAACTTGTAATATAAGCTAAAGAACAAGAGTGCTATTGATTTAACTTGAGCAGTGTTCATGCTCGACAACACTAATATTATTTCACTCCCCTTATTATCTAGGCCAAATAGTTTGATTTCCCCAACAATACCAAATTTCTACAGCTAACACTGTGCCTGTTCAAAACACATATCTGAAATAATTCTATTACCATTACAATTTAAAATCCCCTCCATAGACTATACATTTTACAAGTGTTATGCAGCAAAGCTGTGTGTTGTATCATTATTCCTTCTTAGCTATTCAAAAACAAGGTCTGAAATCACCCACATTACTTGCATCAATATATCATACAAATGCCATTGAAAACATTCTCATTTTTACTTACAATCCATTCAGCATAAAATAATCTTCCAGTTTCCTAGAAGGTTTTTTGCAGGGACATTTAGAGAAGGGTAAGCCATTTTCAAATTCAGTGCCATTCCAATGCATCAGAAAACATTTTTTAAAATAAATTTGTAAAGTGTTAAACTTATCAGTTACTTATCAGTTACTTATCATTGAGACTCCACCAATGATATTAAATAACTTTTCTTTCCTAAGATATGGAGAGTCCACAACGTCATTCAATTACTAGTGGGAATATCACTCCTGGCCAGCAGGAGGAGGCAAAGAGCACCACAGCAAAGCTGTTAAGTGTCACTCCCCTACCCATATTCCCCCTGCAAGCAAGGATTTGGGTTTAGCTGAGTCCACGTCAATCTCTCGAGTAGAGTAGTGGTGGCTTTAAAGCAGTTAGGAAGTTGTGAGGTAGTCCTTGCTTTGTTTCCTAACACATTGCTGCCCATGGTACAGAAAGCCAGAGTTGGTTACTCTGTTCTTTCTTTTTCTACAGGTCTCTGTAAGGAGTATGTGTCCTTTCACGCCTTGTGAGCTGTCTTCCTGCCGGACAGCTAGACTGCAGGTAAGTGCTTTTGTCTTCTAGGTCTTGGAGACTTGCACTTCAGAATATGTCAAATGCAGTAGATGGGGACATTTTTAAAATCCTTTTTACAGAATTTTCTTTGGCAGTGGGCAGGCACATTATGTATGTTGAGACTAGGGGTTAATCTTCCTTTTATTGAGACGTTTTTCCTCTTTGTTGAAATACTTTAGTAGTATGTCTGTGGCTTATGTTTTATACAGAGATTTATGTATAAACTTAAAATTTGGCAGTTGGTTTTCTTTGCTTGCTTAGCTAGAACAGGCTAACTGACAAACTGCTTGAGTTAGAAACCAGCTGCAGCTACTTGCATCTTATGTTGTAGGCAGAGGAAAATGTGTGCCTTTTACTTGCTGCATAGTTTCCTCTCTCTGCCGGTCATGTGACTTCTCTCTGCTGTCAGATATTCGCGGAGAGGCGTCATTGAATTTCAGTCTCTTCAGTGTCGATCTACTATACGATCATTTTATAGACTTCTGGCAGCCAAATTGTGGTATTAAAATTTTTTCAAGTGACAGTGTATTTTAAAAAAAAATAATCTACAATTTGGGGAATTTTTTATTTAGTATTATGGACATGGACCAAGACACAAATGATTTTGTCTATGCAATTCTGTGCTGCATGCTTAGCTAGAACACTTCGATTTAAAGATAAATTGTTGCCCTCTGAGCCCAATGTCTCTCAGGATGATGCTGTTCAAACAATGCCACAGCTTTCTCCTCAAACGCCCCAAGCCTCTATGGCGTCTCATACAGTGCCTTAAAGTTCCTCTCAGCCTCCTGGAGGAATTTAACAACAGACAAAAGAAAATACTGCGCTCTCTGTGAGTGATTGTAATGATTTGTCTGATACTAGTAGAATCAAAGGAACATGAAAATGCTTGAACAAACTAAATAGTGTGAAAATAAATATAAATATACTAAGAACAAGTTATAGACATCTAAAGAGAAGTAAATAAAAAGAGAGAAGCGCTCAACCTGGGAACGAACAATAGCACAATAGCTTGCTCTATGGCTAGTTGCCACCCAAGAAGCAGCCTCTTTTTGCTCAACATGTGCCTTTCACAGAGAAGAACTTTCCTGAAGCATATCAGTCTGATCCTGACTTCACAGTACAGTCCAGCCCCGAAATACCAGGCAATCTCTCTCTGGGAAGTCTCCCTAAGTGTGATGCGGGAATCCAGACGTGGACCCGTTGCTCAGTGTGCCTAGAGGGATATGGCTGCACCTCACTGACGAGGCCCACAATAGGCCGAAACGTACGTCTGGGGTTTTGCCGTTTCTCTCGTTCAGAGAGGGATTGCCTGGTATTTCGGGGCTGTACTGTACTGTGAAGTCAGGATCAGACTGATATGCTACAGGAAAGTTCTTCTCTGTGAAAGGCAGATATTGAGCAAAAAGAGGCTGCTTCTAGGGTGGTAACTAGCCATAGAACAAGCTATTATGCTTTTGTTCGTTCCCAGGTTGAGCGCTTCTCTCTTTTTATTTATGCAAATGATGACACTTAGGGAAGTCTCCCTAAGTGTGATGCGGGAATCCAGACATGGACCCATTGCTCAGTGTGCCTAGAGCAGTGTTTTTCAACCAGTGTGCCGTGAAAGATCCTCAGGTGTGCCACGGCTGATTGACAACAGTGTGACATATTTTTTAAACTTTGCTTGTTTTTTTACTCCCAGTGCAGGGGTAGTTTGTAGGAGGCATGGCATAACAACACAATACATACAGTATGTGTGTGTGTATGTGTATATATATATATATATATATATATATATATATATGCTGTATTAGGCTACAATGTGTGATTTTTTAAAAAATTTTGTGATGGTAGTGTGCCACAGGATTTTTTAATGTAAAAAAGTGTGCCACGGCAAAAAAAAGGTTAAAAATCACTGGCCTAGAGGGATATGGCTGCACCTCACTGCCTAGGCCCACAATAGGCTGAAACGTACGTCTGGGGTTTTGCCGTTTCTTTCGTTCAGAGAGGGATTGCCTGGTATTTCGGTGCTGGACTGTACTGTGAAGTCAGGATCAGACTGATATGCTACAGGAAAGTTCTTCTCTGTGAAAGGCACATATTGAGCAAAAAGAGGCTGCTTCTAGGGTGGTAACTATCCATAGAACAAGCTAGTATGCTTTTGTTCGTTCCCAGGTTGAGCGCTTCTCTCTTTTTATTTATGCAAATTATGACACTTAGGGAAGTCTCCCTAAGTGTGATGCGGGAATCCAGACGTGGACCCGTTGCTCAGTGTGCCTAGAGGGATATGGCTGCACCTCACTGACGAGACCCACAATAGGCCGAAACGTACGTCTGGGGTTTTGCCGTTTCTCTCGTTCAGAGAGGGATTGCCTGGTATTTCGGTGCTGGACTGTACTGTGAAGTCAGGATCAGACTGATATGCTACAGGAATGTTCTTCTCTGTGAAAGGCACATATTGAGCAAAAAGAGAGTGCTTCTAGGGTGGTAACTAGCCATAGAACAAGCTATTATGCTTTTGTTCGTTCCCAGGTTGAGCGCTTCTCTCTTTTTATTTATCTAAAGAGAAGTGTCTATATGTATAACTAAACAAGATATATACACCAATATAGTTACTAAATAGTCCATTATACGGATAACTGAACAGGTTGTCTTGATGTTAGAATCACAGTCACAATACCGTGCCCGGTAGCAATAATCAAAGTTCACCCACTGGTGTAATACTTAAGTGATTCTCAGAAGTGTCCCGGATCAGGGGAGAGAGGTGTCCTCAGAGTATGGTAGAACTCTTTAGGATGATCCCATGGTGGTGGAAAGGTAGAATCCAAAATGTATTGGTATGAGCGTCCACGCTGTAAGTGAATGAGCGTCCTACAGGTGCCAGGAGATGATGGTAGAGTTAAACCAAGCCTTGTCCGAGATAAGTGCTGTATCCATGTGCTGGTAGGAGGGACCTGGATCATCGAAAGATGTCAGTGACGTCAGAGCATTGTTACCTCAACGCGTTTCGTCCAGTAAACGTCCAGACTTTGTAGGACGCTCATTCACTCAGAGCTTGGACGCGCATACACTCAGAGCAAGTACATGTTGCTTGTTTTTATTGATCTCTTGTAAGTGTGCATTTATAGTTAGCGCAAGATGTGCGTGTATTAAATACTTTTACTCTTAAATGGGATGCGCTGTGTTTTTTTGTTTCTGCAGCTCCTGGAGGAATTTATTTGCCTGCCTATTTTGCTGCACAGGTATCCTTTGCGGTATCTATGGCATTATCTGCTTTTCCTATGCTGGGAAAACGCAAGAGGAGAACTGGACATTCAGATAGTAAGGTTTCTGTTCCACCTACTGCTACACAGGTTACCTTCCCTCATAAGTCTGATGAGGAGGATACGCCGGTAGCCTCTGAGGGGGAAATCTCAGATTCGGACATTATTATTCCTTCATCTGATACTGAAGAAGTAAACTTCAGATTTAAGCTTGAACACCTTTGTGTACTTTTAAAGAAGGTATTGGCTACTTTGGACGACTCCGATACTTCTGTTGTTGTCATGATGATGTTGTACTATGATGTTCCTTTCTCTGTGGAAGTTTTTCTTGTCCCAGACCATGTGATGGAGATTATTTCACCGGAATGGGAGAAGCCAGGGATTCCTTTCTACCCGCCTCCCGTATTTAAAAAGATGTTTCCTGTTGCTGACTCCATTAAAGATTCTTGGTGCACAGTGCCTAAAGTAGAAGGGGCTATTTCTCTGGCTAAGAGAACTATGATCCCTATAGAGGATAGCTGCTCCTTTAAGGATCCCATGGACAAAAAGCTGGAAGTTTATTTGAAGAAGATGTATATGTTAATTAAGGTCTTCAATGGCAACCTGCAGTTTGTATTGCCACAGTAGCAAGTGCAGCATCTTAATTGGTGCGATGCCTTGTCTAAATCAATTTTAGTAGAGACTCCGTTGGAGGAGATACAAGATAGGATTAAGGCTCTCAAACTAGCCAATTCCTTTATTTCTGATGCAAACATGCAAGTTATTAGACTGGTAGCCAAGATGTCTGACTTCACTGTCCTAGCCCACAGGGCATTGTGGCTAAAATCTTGGTCAGCTGATGTTACCTCTAAGTCCAAGCTTTTGGCGCTTCCTTACAAGGGTAAGACCTTGTTCGAACCTGGTCTGCCAGAAATAATTTCTGATATTATGGGTGGAAAAAGGTCTTTCTAAATTTGTTTTTTTTAATATATGAATTTGAAATAATAAATCCTCATATTTTACACATGCTGCTTGTACATCAGAACTATAATCTAAATCTGTAAGATCTCGGGGGATTAAACTTTTTTTGCTCTGCAGAAAGTAAAAATGTCACTCGAGTGGACTTAAAAGCCATGTTAAAACCGTAGAAAGGTTGTTACTGTCAGATTGGAAATTGATGTGTGATCTTGTTGCTCTTGAGACTTACTTGGATTTAAAAAGAATTCCACATGGACTTAGGATCCAAAAATATCCTATATTTGACGTGAACAATCAACTCTTTATTGAAAAGTGAGATATAGTGTCAACAGAATATTCATTGAAGATACTCAGAATTTCACTTGATTAAAAGAGCAACCATAAATTTGACATAAACAACATAAGCAGTGTAAGTGCATAATCAGCTTTGAAACAGAGCTTAAACCATTCAAGTTAAAAGCAATATATCACTAAAGAAGTAAATTAGATGACACTAAAAGATTGATGGGGAGCTTGCTGGAAGAAAGGCTATACAATTATTAGGGATTCAGACCATGAGTAAAATAAATGATAGAATTGGTATGCTCTATTTAAGATATCACATAAACTTCATATAAGAAAATCAATGGATATAGAATAAGAGAACACAAACATTTATCTCAGATTAAAAAAAAAAGATAAAGTGCTTTATTCTTCAGCTGAAGCAGACTCCTAAAGGGATATGAAACCCAAAATGTATTTTGTTATTCAGACACAGCATTCAATTTCTAAAAAAAATCCAATTTACTTCTGTTATCAAATTTGCTTTGTTCCCATTGTAGTCTTTGTTGAAGAGATACCTGGGTAGGTATCTTGAGCACTGCATGGCAAGAAAATAGTGCTGCCATCTAACGCTCTTTCAAAGGCATGACACACTTGCACAACTGCTCCCATATAGTGCTATAGACATGGGCAGGCTCATTAGCTTATGTCCCTGCATTTCAACAAACGATACCAAGAGAATGAAGAAAATTTGATGATAGAAGTAAATTAGAAAGTTGTTTAAAATTGCATGCTCTGTCTGAAATATGAAATAAAAATGTTGTGTTTCATGTCCCTTTAAGAGTCTTGTTTAGCCAGCTGTTTCACCCCCTGTCAATCTCTTAGGTTTTCTCTTCTGGAGTGCAAGTGGATCATCCAAAGTGGAGAACATAGAACTAAGGTCTATGTAGGAGAAAAGGCTAAAGAGAATGACAAAGAGCAAGTTGCGTTATCAGGAGGAAATCAGAGATTGCAAGTGTCATTAATTAAAATGTATGTCTCAGTATCAGAGGTCTTGTTTTTGCACTTACTAATAGTCCCTCAGTTTTCAAAACTCTTATAGATATTAATTAATTTGTACAATAATTACCATCAAAATGCTATTTCTATTTAAACACAAAGTGAAATGTTGATGCTGGAATAAAAGATGATAGCAATAATCAAACACAGATTATTAATGAATTAGAAGGTAGAGGTTTGCTCTTATGACAGGGCCTTATTGTCTACTGATTATTATACTATTGAAATTTTAAATATTTTAAACATAAAAAGTGAGCTAATAAAATGTGATGATGCTTATAATATTGTGGTATACAACCTAAGGTGTTTTAAAACATATTAATAGAGAAATCTTGCAGCTTGATTAGTCTATAAAAGGTATTGACATATGAGATCTGACAAAGGTGGTAGTATTGTAGTCTTTGGTTGATTATATCTTCTATCCAAGTATAACATTTATAAACTAACTTCCATCCTTAAGAGGATACAAAGTTGATAAATAATAATATATGGCCAGATAAGGGGTTTATCGCGGGTGTTTGCGCTCATCGGGCTTAACGCACGTATTATGAGTTGAAAGTAAAAGGCGATCGCTTGAGCGCAATCGTGATTGACGCTAGAATGATTACCATGACTTCAGAGCTCTGGTTAACTGTTTTGTGAAACAAAAAATGTCACAAAAAACATCAAAAATACATTACAAGTACACTTGCATTCATAATAACACTATCTAATAAAAATGACTTAAGAAAATATTGCACAGAAAAGTTATAAGGGCTCAAAGATATAAGATCTCAGGTGTTAAAGAGAAAAAAAAGGCAAAGGGCTTTAACATAGACATACATACATATACATGTCTAAAGATAGATATGTATATATATAAATATATATTTTATATGTCCATAGATGTATACATATGTATTTTTATGTGTATATGTATTTACAGACTTATAAACACATAAATACATATTTATACATTTATTGACATATATATATATATATATATACACACACACACAGTATATATATATATGTGTAGAAAGAGTGGTATAAAGGCGCACTATTTAGGTAAAAACATATATATATAATATAAAAAGATATAAAAAGAGGACAAAAGGAAATAGTGACAAACCAAGGGATGCTGTCTTAACCCTTACAGTTGTATCCCTTCAAAGGATGCAAGACTATTGATAGATAAAATCAATAATATATACTTTTATATATTGAGAGCTGGAGTGAAACAAGAAGCAATTACTATTTTCTATCCAATGATAATCTAAATCCAGATCAAAATTAATATAACCTGTTGTATAGAAATAAACAAAAACACTTATGTCCCATGAAATACAATAAAATTAAAGTCTTTTTCAAAGTTTTTTTCTTTTCAGTTCAGAAACATACATGAACAGCATAAAAGAAATCCAATCTGAATCAGGTGTAAATAAATAAATAAAATCACTGTGTGTTTGATGGGAAATCTTTTTGTTAATATCCACACACGAGTAATAAAGTGCCCACTTACTAGATGTTACCTCAATCGAATGAGGTAAGCATGGTGTATCTTTAAAAAAAGCCTGTCCCGTATACCGCAGTTCCGATATTCGCTTCAATGCAGCCTTGGTATGGTGAAAGGATTCCTCTCTCTTCCGATGTTTACTCCAACCTTCAAAAGAAATGGATAGCAGCACCACCATATAAAAGTTCATAATCTTTATTCATAGCACTAAAAAGACAACGTTTCGGTTAAACAACCTTAGTCATGTCTTACTCCAACCTTCCCTCTCAGCAACACAGGGGGCCTTATATGGGGAGAGATACAAATGCAAGACGATAGTGCAACACTGTATGTCAAATGTACATAATATTTATTGAACACTTAGGTAATAAATGTTTACATAGTGTGACCTCAATACATTATGAGGTATCAGTAAAACATAGTAAACCGGTGTCAGCACAATCCAAAGTATTAGCCTTGTATTGCGATTGTATAAGTTATTTCCACCAACCACGCAAAAATGGCATAGAAGCAAATAATAATAAAACAAAGTCTGTTTAAAATTCTCCTAATGCGTTTCAAAGGTCTAAAAATATATGCTACCTTCTTCATCAGAGGTTTTTTTAATAATGAACTGCTCAAAATACGGGACTTAAAACTAACGCTATCTCAAGCTCTGCCTCTTTGCGGTGAGTGATTGGTTAGTTCCTTCACGTGTAACTACATGTGTGCGGCAGCGCCAATAGGAAGAAACCCTGATAACTCGCCAAAGTGCCAATCACAAAGGACTGGATGAGTGTGCGCAATAGCACCATTTCGGCAAACTGTCATTTCCATTCAAGAACATCGGTGAGGCTTGCGATAAAATAGGCATTTCTATAAGGGGTGTGTTACGATCATGACGTGTACTCCCACGCCAAAGGGGAAATCAATCCCATTGTACACTAATGCAAATAATGCCTGACATATGCACAAAGGGCAGATCTAACTGTGCATATAGTTTTAGTCACATATTCACGATAGATCCATATCCTATTAGCTGACTCAATAATAGTCATTTCAAAATCTATGTCATTCGTTTTTTTCAACTTAAGAATGTTGCATCAAAAGATTTTTCTCTGAGGGGAGACCATCATCTTAGTAATGCAGCCCAATATATATGCATACATATGCCCACTTGTCTACACACATATATATCTGTGTGTACATGTATATGCACCTACATTTAGAATTCAAATTTGATATTGAGCAATATAATAATGTGTTCCCCTGGTACACTCAGTAATAAAACAGTTTATAAATTCTACATTTGAGTGCTTCTTACAACCTTCATTTCAACAACAGAAAAAAATTCTCTAAAACAGTAAAAAAATTAATAATTTAAAAAAAGAACAACTAATTAATAGATATTCATAAACAGCTAAATTAAATTACATACAATAAAAATTGGATAAAATGGTACACCAGAATTTCATCTGCAATTTATAAAAACACACACAATAAAGGGGTATATCGTTGATCCATATATAGATCATACCATAAATGTATGCATCTTAAATCTTGCATTGGAATAAGTGCATAGATCCCCCAATTGTTCTATTTCAATGGGGAGAGTGAACAACAGACAGATTAATACTGATAAATATTTCCTAAATCTACCCCTCTAATAGATAGGCAGCTAAGTCTATGTCTTTGTTGAGACCAAATGGTGTTTGAGAGTGTAAGGTGTGAATCCAGAAGGTTTCTCTTCTTCTGAGATGTAATTCACGATTTCCACGTCTCTCATTGGTTGATATACACTCTAGAATAGTGGCCCTTAGACCTTCAGGGTCTTTGTCATGATAATTTCTGTAATGTAAAGATAAGCTGTGGGACTTCTCTCCCGCTTTGATGTTCGTGAGATGTTCTGCTAATCTCTTCTTGAAATGACGTGTCGTACGTCCTGTGTACTGCTGTCCACATAGACACTCAATCAAATAGACTACATAGTCTGTTTTGCAATTGCATGCTGTGTTTATTTTACATAATTTCCCATTGCTTTTCAATCTTACTTCCTTTGTAGATTTACTACCACCGTAGTGGTGTTCACATGCTAAACAATTTAGACGATTACATTTAAAGTAGCCTATTGAACACTTCCCCAACCAGTTCTGTTTGCTGGTCGTTCTCAATTTACTTGGTGCAAGTGTATTCTTTAAATTCTTATTCTTTCTGAATATTATATTTGGTTCTTTCAATACCGTAGTCCTCAACAGGTCGTCTTTTTGTAGTAAGTGCCAATGTTTCTTGAGGATCATCCTAATCTCCTTAGACCCCTCATTGTACGTCGTGATAAAATTCACTGTATCTTTGATGGGTCCTGTTCCTCTCTTTTTTTCTTTCTTTTGTCTTGTCTGTAAAAGAGATCGTCTATCTAGAAATTTAGCTTTCTTGTAGGCTTTCGAAAGATCCTTCTCCTGATATCCCCTCTCCAAAAATCTTCTTTTGAGCATAGAGGATTCACGTTCAAAGTCTTCCATCTTTGAGCAGTTCCTCCTAAGACGTTGGAACTGTCCATAGGGTATATTTTTAATCCAATCTGGATTATGATTACTTGTAGCTAGCAGATATCTTTTACTATCTTTTTCCTTCTTATGGAGCTTAGTTTGAATCTCTCCATCTTCATGAAATAATATAATATCTAGAAACTCAATCTCAATAGTGCTCCTTTTCTCCAACATTGGTGTTTCCGGTCCACGGCGTCATCCTTACTTGTGGGAATATCTCTTCCCCAACAGGAAATGGCAAAGAGTCCCAGCAAAGCTGGCCATATAGTCCCTCCTAGGCTCCGCCCACCCCAGTCATTCTCTTTGCCGTTGCACAGGCAACATCTCCACGGAGATGGTTAAGAGTATGTGGTGTTTAGTTGTAGTTTTTTATTCTACTATCAAGAGTTTGTTATTTTAAAATAGTGCTGGTATGTACTATTTACTCTGAAACAGAAAAAGATGAAGAATTCTGTTTGTGAGAGGAAGATGATTTTAGCAGACAGTAACTAAAATCCTTTGCTGTTTCCACATAGGACTGTTGAGATGAAGTAACTTCAGTTGGGGGAAACAGTTAGCAGACTTTTCTGCTTAAGGTATGACTAGCCATATTTCTAACAAGACTGTGTAATGCTGGAAGGCTGTCATTTTCCCTCATGGGGACCGGTAAGCCATTTTCTTAGTCTCAAGCAGAATAAAGGGCTTAATATGGGCTATAAAACTGGTAGACATTTTTATGGGCAAAATCGATTGCTTTATTTGGGCATTTCATACATGTTTATGCTGGTATTTCACACTTATAAACTTGGGGAACGTTTTTTAACGTCAGGCACTATGTTAGACACCTTTTCCAGTCAGGAAGGGCCTTCCCAGTTGTAGGCTGAACCTCATTTTCGTGCCATTACTGCGCAGTTGTTTTTGAGAGCAAGACATGCAGATGCATGTGTGAGGATCTGAAGATAGTTGAAAAAGTTCCTAGAAGGCGTCATTTGGTATCGTATTCCCCTCTGGGCTTGGTAAAGTCGCAGCAAAGGCTGTAGCTGGGACTGTAGAGGGGTTAAAACTGAACCGGCTCCGGTTTCGTTATTTTAAGGGTTAAAGCTCTGAAAATTGGTGTGCAATACCTTTAATGCTGCTTTAAGACACTGTGGTGAAATTTTGGTAAATTTTGAACAATTCCTTCATATTTTTTCACATATTTAGTAATAAAGTGTGCTCTGTTTAAAATTTAAAGAGACAGTAAAGGTTTTATTTTAAAACGGTTTTTGTGCTTTACTGACAAGTTTAAGCCTGTTTAACATGTCTGTGCCTTCAGATAAGCTATGTTCTATATGTATGAAAGTCAATGTGTCTCCCCCTTCAAAATTATGTGATAATTGTGCCATAGCGTCCAAACAAAGTAAGGACAGTACTGTCACAGATAATGAAGTTGCCCAAGATGATTCATCAGATGAAGGGAGTAGACATGGTTCTACATCATCTCCTTCTGTGTCTATACCAGTTTTGCCCACGCAGGAGGCCCCTAGTACTTCTAGCGCGCCAATGCTTATTACCATGCAACAATTGACGGCTGTAATGGATAACTCCATAGCAAATATTTTATCCAAAATGCCTGCATATCAGAGAAAGCGCGATTGCTCTGTTTTAAACACTGAAGAGCAGGAGGGCGCTGATGATAATTGTTCTGTCATACCCTCACACCAATCTGAAGGGGCCATGAGGGAGGTTTTGTCAGATGGGGAAATTTCAGATTCAGGAAAAATTTCCCAACAGGCTGAACCTGATGTTGTGACATTTAAATTTAAATTAGAACATCTCCGCGCACTGCTTAAGGAGGTGTTATCTACTCTGGATGATTGTGACAACCTGGTCATTCCAGAAAAATTATGCAAGATGGACAAGTTCCTAGAGGTTCCGGTGCACCCCGACGCTTTTCCTATACCCAAGCGGGTGGCGGACATAGTGAATAAGGAGTGGGAGAAGCCCGGCATACCTTTTGTTCCCCCTCCTATATTTAAGAAATTATTTCCTATGGTCGACCCCAGAAAGGACTTATGGCAGACAGTCCCTAAGGTCGAAGGGGCAGTTTCTACTCTAAACAAGCGCACTACTATTCCTATCGAGGATAATTGTGCTTTCAAAGATCCTATGGATAAAAAATTGGAGGGTTTGCTTAAAAAGATTTTTGTACAGCAAGGTTTCTTCAACCCATTTCGTGCATTGTTCCTGTCACTACAGCAGCGTGGTTCTGGTTCGAGGAACTAGAAAAGTCGCTCAGTAGAGAGACTCCATATGAGGAGGTTATGGACAGAGTTCACGCACTTAAGTTGGCTAACTCTTTTATTTTAGTTGCAATTAGCTAGATTAGTGGCGAAAAATTCAGGGTTTGCAATTGTGGCGTGCAGAGCGCTTTGGCTAAAGTCTTGGTCAGCGGATGTATCATCCAAGACAAAATTGCTTAATATCCCCTTCAAGGGTAAAACTCTCTTTGGGCCAGAATTGAAAGAGATTATCTCAGACATCACTGGGGGAAAGGGCCACACCCTCCCACAAGATAGGCCTTTCAAAGCCAAGAATAAGTCTAATTTTCGTTCCTTTCGTAATTTCAGGAACGGACCGGCCTCTAATTCTGCATCCTCTAAGCAAGAGGGTAATGCCTCACAGCCCAAACCAGCCTGGAAACCGATGCAAGGCTGGAACAAGGGTAAGCAGGCCAAGAAGCCTGCCGCTGCTAACAAAACAGCATGAAGGAGTAGCCCCAGATCCGGGACCGGATCTAGTGGGGGGCAGATTCTCTCTCTTTGCTCAGGCTTGGGCAAGAGATGTTCAGGATCCCTGGACGCTAGAAATAGTTTCTCAGGGTTATCTTCTGGAATTCAAGGAACTATCCCCAAGGGGAAGGTTCCACATGTCTCACTTATCCTCAAACCAAATAAAGAGACAGGCGTTCTTACATTGTGTAGAAGACCTGTTACAGATGGGAGTGATACACCCAGTTCCAATGACGGAACAAGGAATGGGATTTTACTCAAATCTGTTCGTAGTTCCCAAAAAAGAGGGAACCTTCAGACCAATTCTGGATTTAAAGATCCTAAACAAATTTCTCAGGGTGCCATTGTTCAAAATGGAAACCATTCGAACGATTCTACCTACTATCCAGGAAGGTCAATTTATGACTACCGTGGATCTAAAGGATGCGTACCTACATATTCCTATCCACAAAGAACATCATCAGTTCCTAAGGTTCGCCTTTCTGGACAAACATTACCAGTTTGTGGCCGTCCCATTCGGGTTAGCCACTGCTACAAGGATTTTCACAAAGGTACTCGGGTCCCTTCTAGCGGTTCTAAGACCGAGGGGCATTGCAGTAGTACCAAACTTGGACGACATTCTAATACAAGCGTCGTCCCTTTCAAAAGCAAAGGCTCATACAGACATCGTTCTGGCCTTTCTCAGATCTCACGGATGGAAGGTGAACATAGAAAAAAAGTTCTCTGTCTCCGTCGACAAGAGTTCCCTTCTTGGGAACAATAATAGATTCCTTAGAAATGAGTTTTTTTCTGACAGATGTCAGAAAGTCAAAACTTCTAAGCGCTTGTCAAGTTCTTCATTCTGTTCCACGTCCTTCCATAGCTCAGTGCATGGAAGTAGTAGGGTTGATGGTTGCAGCAATGGACATAGTTCCTTTTGCGCAAATTCATCTAAGACCATTACAACTGTGCATGCTGAAACAGTGGAATGGGGACTATACAGACTTGTCTCCAGTGATTCAAGTAGATCAGAAGACCAGAGATTCACTCCGTTGGTGGCTAACCCTGGACCACCTATCCCAGGGAATGAGCTTCCGCAGACCAGAGTGGGTCATCGTCACGACCGACGCCAGTCTAGTGGGCTGGGGCGCGGTCTGGGAATAGCTGAAAGCTCAGGGACTATGGTCTCGGGAAGAGTCTCTTCTCCCG
Source organism: Bombina bombina (assembly GCF_027579735.1). Taxonomy (NCBI): domain Eukaryota; kingdom Metazoa; phylum Chordata; class Amphibia; order Anura; family Bombinatoridae; genus Bombina; species Bombina bombina. The sequence continues at coordinate 214,819,490 of NC_069504.1, read as the reverse complement.
ATAAACATTCTGGAACTAAGAGCGATATTCAATGCTCTCAGGGCTTGGCCTCAGCTAGCAAAGGCCAGATTCTTAAGATTCCAATCAGACAACATGACGACTGTTGCGTATATCAATCATCAGGGGGGAACAAGGAGTTCCCTGGCGATGAAAGAAGTGACCAAAATAATACAATGGGCGGAGGATCACTCCTGCCACCTATCTGCGATCCACATTCCAGGTGTGGAAAACTGGGAAGTGGATTATTTGAGTCGTCAGACATTCCATCCGGGGGAGTGGGAACTCCACCCGGAGATCTTTGCCCAGTTGACGCAACTATGGGGCATTCCAGATATGGATCTGATGGCGTCTCGTCAGAACTTCAAGGTTCCTTGCTACGGGTCCAGATCCAGGGATCCCAAGGCGACTCTAGTGGATGCACTAGTAGCGCCTTGGACCTTCAACCTAGCTTATGTGTTTCCACCGTTTCCTCTCATTCCCAGGCTGGTAGCCAGGATCAAACAGGAGAGGGCCTCGGTGATCTTGATAGCTCCTGCGTGGCCACGCAGGACTTGGTATGCAGACCTGGTGAATATGTCATCGGTTCCTCCATGGAAGCTACCTTTGAGACAGGACCTTCTTGTTCAGGGTCCATTCGAACATCCAAATCTGGTCTCCCTCCAGCTGACGGCTTGGAGATTGAACGCTTGATTCTATCAAAGCGTGGGTTTTTAGATTCTGTGATAGATACTCTGGTTCAAGCCAGAAAACCGGTAGCTAGAAAGATTTACCATAAAATATGGAAAAGATATATCTGCTGGTGTGAATCCAAGGGATTCCCATGGAATAGGATAAAAATTCCTAAGATTCTTTCCTTTCTACAAGAAGGTTTGGATAAAGGATTATCTGCGAGTTCTCTAAAGGGACAGATTTCTGCTTTATCTGTCTTACTACACAAACGACTGGCAGTTGTGCCAGATGTTCAAGCATTTGTTCAGGCTTTGGTTAGGATCAAGCCTGTTTACAGACCTTTGACTCCTCCCTGGAGTTTAAATCTAGTTCTTTCAGTTCTTCAAGGGGTTCCGTTTGAACCTTTACATTCCATAGATATTAAGTTGTTATCTTGGAAAGTTTTGTTTTTGGTTGCTATTTCTTCTGCTAGAAGAGTTTCTGAGTTATCTGCTCTACAGTGTACTCCGCCCTATCTGGTGTTCCATTCAGATAAGGTTGTTTTGCGTACTAAGCCTGGTTTTCTACCAAAGGTTGTTTCCAACAAAAATATTAATCAGGAGATAGTTGTACCTTCTTTGTGTCCGAATCCAGTTTCAAAGAAGGAACGTTTGCTACACAATTTAGATGTAGTCCGTGCTCTAAGATTCTACTTGGAAGCTACAAAAGAGTTCAGACAAACTTCTTCTCTGTTTGCCGTCTATTCTGGTAAAAGGAGAGGTCAAAAAGCAACTTCTACCTCTCTTTCCTTTTGGCTTAAAAGCATCATCCGATTGGCTTATGAGACTGCCGGATGGCAGCCTCCTGAAAGAATCACAGCTCACTCCACTAGGGCTGTAGCTTCCACATGGGCCTTCAAGAACGAGGCTTCTGTTGATCAGATATGTAAGGCAGCGACTTGGTCTTCACTGCACACTCTTGCCAAATTTTACAAATTTGATACTTTTGCTTCTTCGGAGGCTATTTTTGGGAGAAAGGTTTTGCAAGCCGTGGTGCCTTCCGTTTAGGTAACCTGATTTGCTCCCTCCCTTCATCCGTGTCCTAAAGCTTTGGTATTGGTTCCCACAAGTAAGGATGACGCCGTGGACCGGACACACCAATGTTGGAGAAAACAGAATTTATGCTTACCTGATAAATTACTTTCTCCAACGGTGTGTCCGGTCCACGGCCCGCCCTGGTTTTTTAATCAGGTCTGATGGATTATTTTCTCTAACTACAGTCACCACGGCACCCTATGGTTTCTCCTATATTTTCCTCCTGTCCGTCAGTCGAATGACTGGGGTGGGCGGAGCCTAGGAGGGACTATATGGCCAGCTTTGCTGGGACTCTTTGCCATTTCCTGTTGGGGAAGAGATATTCCCACAAGTAAGGATGACGCCGTGGACCGGACACACCGTTGGAGAAAGTAATTTATCAGGTAAGCATAAATTCTGTTTTCTCTGTAAAGGTCAAGTTGAATTCATTGATATAGAGAGAGGAAGTAAATTCATTCAATAAATCTTCTGGACCTTCCCATATCAGGATGATATTGTCAATATATCTGCCCCATTTCTTGATGTGCATAATAAATTAATTGTTGGTCCAAATATATTGTTCTTCCCACATCCCCATTGCTGTACCCTGGAGTTGTAGGAAGTAGTCCTTCTCAAAGAGGAAAAATAAAAGAAATGGAGTTCGAGAAATTTACACGTGTTTCTTGGAAGATCAGTAAGATCTTTCAACCAAAAGTCTACTGCTTCCACCCCTTTACTATGTGGAATATTCGTATAAAGGGCACTTACGTCCAAGGTGACCCAAATTGATTCACTATTCCAAGTTGTTCCCGTGAATTTCTCAATTGTATCCGGTGTGTCCCTGAGGTAGGACTTCAATCTAGGCACCAGAGGCTGAAGAAAATTATCGATATATTCTGACACTTTTATGGCTTATCCATACTTTTATGTATCTTCGGGAGATGGTAGAAGATGGCCATCGTGGGGTTATCGTTCGTCAGAATTGCCAATTCATTCTCATTTAATATGCCATCCTCTTATTGCATCATCCAGAAGATGACCATATTCTCTTTGAAAAATATTAGTCTGATCTCCCAGGAGTTTTCTATAGTTGGATCCATCCATTAGTAAATTATATGCTTCTTGTACATTCTGAATGACAATGCCTCCTCCCTTATCTGCTTCCCTAATGACTATGTTTTGGTCTTCCTCTAAGCTCTTGATAAGAGATTTTTCCTTTATAGATAAATTGTCTTTCTTTATTTTGTAACCACTGCAAAGTTGGTTAAAGTCCTCTTGTACTAAATTAGAGAACACTGTTATTAGACTTCCTCTAGAATGCACCAGATAAAAAGTAGAGGTAGGCTTGAGTGAAGTGTGTTCATTCAATTGTACTTTCTCACTCATTTGATTGTTTTCTTTTTCTATGTTCTCTAAGATGCTAAGAATATCTTGATCTATGTCTGTTAATCCATTATTCTCAACTATTTGTTCTTTCCTTGATACTTTCTCGAAATGTCTCTTTAGAGTTAATTTACAAATAAATTTGTGGAGATCTATAAAGAGCTTAAAAGAATTCGGGCCCTTTGTTGGAGCAAATGAAAGTCCCTTCTCTAAAGTTTTGATCTCCTCCTTGGTCAAAACTCTTGTGGACAGATTAAAGACTTTCGCCTTTACATCTTCGTTTCCCACATTAGAGTTGATCTCTGTTTTTTTCTTTCCATATCTTCTCCCTCTACATCCTCTGTGATTTGTCTTTTTTGACCTCTTTGTCTCCACTGTGGTTCCAATCTCGTTAATTCTTCCTGAAAAACCTTCCCCTCTCTTCCTATTCCTAGAGGATCTTGGTGCTTGCCACGTAAGTTGGTAAGACTGTACTCTCTCTCTCGTTGCCCTAAAAAATGCTGGTTAGGTGTAGTCCCCTTATAAAATGAGTGTGTGATAATTTTGATGGTGGGACTTCCCTGCATATGCAGTATTCCTCCTAATTGGTGTGTCTTGGTTGTTAGAAGATAGGTTTCTTTCATGTAATTAACAAGAGTCCATGAGCTAGTGACGTATGGGATATACATTCCTACCAGGAGGGGCAAAGTTTCCCAAACCTTAAAATGCCTATAAATACACCCCTCACCACACCCACAAATCAGTTTTACAAACTTTGCCTCCATGGGAGGTGGTGAAGTAAGTTTGTGCTAGATTCTACGTTGATATGCGCTCCGCAGCAAGTTGGAGCCCGGTTTTCCTCTCAGCGTGCAGTGAATGTCAGAGGGATGTGAGGAGAGTATTGCCTATTGAATGCAGTGATCTCCTTCTACGGGGTCTATTTCATAAGGTTCTCTGTTATCGGTCGTAGAGATTCATCTCTTACCTCCCTTTTCAGATCGACGATATACTCTTATATTTACCATTTCCTCTACTGATTCTCGTTTCAGTACTGGTTTGGCTTTCTACAAACATGTAGATGAGTGTCCTGGGGTAAGTAAGTCTTATTTTCTGTGACACTCTAAGCTATGGTTGGGCACTTTATTTATAAAGTTCTAAATATATGTATTCAAACATTTATTTGCCTTGTCTCAGAATGTTCAACTTTCCTTATTTCCAGACAGTCAGTTTCATATTTGGGATTATGCTTTAATTATCATATTTTTCTTACCTCAAAAATTTGACTTTTTTCCCTGTGGGCTGTTAGGCTCGCGGGGGCTGAAAATGCTTCATTTTATTGCGTCATTCTTGGCGCGGACTTTTTTGGCACAAAAATTAATTTCCGTTTCCGGCGTCATACGTGTCGCCGGAAGCTGCGTCATTTTTTTGACGTTATTTTGCGCCAAAAATGTCGGCGTTCCGGATGTGGCGTCATTTTTGGCGCCAAAAGCATTTAGGCGCCAAATAATGTGGGCGTCTTATTTGGCGCCAAAAAATATGGGCGTCGCTTTTGTCTCCACATTATTTCAGTCTCATTTTTCATTTGCTTCTGGTTGCTAGAAGCTTGATGTTTGGCATTTTTTTCCCATTCCTGAAACTGTCTTATAAGGAATTTGATCTATTTTGCTTTATATGTTGTTTTTTCTCTTACATATTGCAAGATGTCTCACGTTGCATCTGAGCCAGAAGATACTACAGGAAAACCTCTGCCTGCTGGATCTACCAAAGCTAAGTGTATCTGCTGTAAACTTTTGGTAGCTATTCCTCCAGCTGTTGTTTGTATTAAATGTCATGACAAACTTGTTAATGCAGATAATATTTCCTTTAGTGATGTACCATTGCCTGTTGCAGTTCCCTCAACATCTAAGGTGCAGAATGTTCCTGATAACATAAGAGATTTTGTTTCTGAATCCATAAAGAAGGCTTTGTCTGTTATTCCTCCTTCTAGTAAACGTAAAAAGTCTTTTAAATCTTCTCTCTCTACAGATGAATTTTTAAATGAACACCATCATTCTGATTCTTTGGACTCTTCTGGTTCAGAGGATTCTGTCTCAGAGATTGATGCTGATAAATCTTCATATTTATTTAAGATGGAATTTATTCGCTCTTTACTTAAAGAAGTACTAATTGCTTTAGAAATAGAGGATTCTAGTCCTCTTGATACTAATTCTATACGTTTGGATAAGGTTTTTAAAGCTCCTGCGGTTATTCCAGAAGTCTTTCCTGTTCCTAATGCTATTTCTGCAGTAATTGCTAAGGAATGGGATAGATTGGGTAATTCATTTACTCCTTCTAAACGTTTTAAGCAATTATATCCTGTTCCGCCTGACAGATTAGAATTTTGGGACAAAATCCCTAAAGTTGATGGGGCTATTTCTACCCTTGCTAAACGTACTACCATTCCTACATCAGATGGTACCTCGTTTAAGGATCCTTTAGATAGAAAAATTGAATCTTTTCTAAGAAAAGCTTATCTATGTTCAGGTAATCTTCTTAGACCTGCTATATCATTGGCTGATGTTGCTGCAGCTTCAACTTTTTGGTTGGAAACTCTAGCGCAACAAGTAACAAATCGTGATTCTCATGATATTATTATTCTTCTCCAGCATGCTAATAATTTCATCTGTGATGCCATTTTTGATATTATTAGAGTTGATGTTAGATTTATGTCTCTGGCTATCTTAGCCAGAAGAGCTTTATGGCTTAAGACTTGGAATGCTGATATGGCTTCTAAATCAACTCTACTTTCCATTTCTTTCCAGGGAAACAAATTATTTGGTTCTCAGTTGGATTCTATTATTTCAACTGTTACTGGTGGGAAAGGAACTTTTTTACCACAGGATAAAAAGTCTAAAGGTAAAAACAGGGCTAACAATCGTTTTCGTTCCTTTCGTTTCAACAAAGAACAAAAGCCTGATCCTTCGTCCTCAGGAGCAGTTTCAGTTTGGAAACCATCTCCAGTCTGGAATAAATCCAAGCCTGCTAGAAAGGCAAAGCCTGCTTCTAAGTTCACATGAAGGTACGGCCCTCATTCCAGTTCAGCTGGTAGGGGGCAGGTTACGTTTTTTCAAAGAAATTTGGATCAGTTCTGTTCACAATCTTTGGATTCAGAACATTGTTTCAGAAGGGTACAGAATTGGTTTCAAGATGAGACCTCCTGCAAAGAGATTTTTTCTTTCCCATGTCCCAGTAAATCCAGTGAAAGCTCAAGCATTTCTGAATTGTGTTTCAGATCTAGAGTTGGCTGGAGTAATTATGCCAGTTCCAGTTCCGGAACAGGGGATGGGGTTTTATTCAAATCTCTTCATTGTACCAAAGAAGGAGAATTCCTTCAGACCAGTTCTGGATCTAAAATTATTGAATCGTTATGTAAGGATACCAACGTTCAAGATGGTAACTGTAAGGACTATATTGCCTTTTGTTCAGCAAGGGAATTATATGTCCACAATAGATTTACAGGATGCATATCTGCATATTCCGATTCATCCAGATCATTATCAGTTCCTGAGATTCTCTTTTCTAGACAAGCATTACCAATTTGTGGCTCTACCGTTTGGCCTTGCTACAGCTCCAAGAATTTTCACAAAGATTCTCGGTGCCCTTCTGTCTGTAATCAGAGAACAGGGTATTGTGGTATTTCCTTATTTGGACGATATCTTGGTACTTGCTCCGTCTTTACATTTAGCAGAGTCTCATACGAATCGACTTGTGTTGTTTCTTCAAGATCATGGTTGGAGGATCAATTTACCAAAAAGTTCTTTGATTCCTCAAACAAGGGTAACCTTTCTGGGTTTCCAGATAGATTCAGTGTCCATGACTTTGTCTTTAACAGACAAGAGACGTCTAAAATTGATTACAGCCTGTCGAAACCTTCAGTCTCAATCATTCCCTTCGGTAGCCTTATGCATGGAAATTCTAGGTCTTATGACTGCTGCATCGGACGCGATCCCCTTTGCTCGTTTTCACATGCGACCTCTTCAGCTCTGTATGCTGAACCAATGGTGCAGGGATTACACGAAGATATATCAATTAATATCTTTAAAACCGATTGTTCGGCACTCTCTAACGTGGTGGACAGATCACCATCGTTTAATTCAGGGGGCTTCTTTTGTTCTTCCGACCTGGACTGTAATTTCAACAGATGCAAGTCTCACAGGTTGGGGAGCTGTGTGGGGATCTCTGACGGCACAAGGAGTTTGGGAATCTCAGGAGGTGAGATTACCGATCAATATCTTGGAACTCCGTGCAGTTTTCAGAGCTCTTCAGTTTTGGCCTCTTCTGAAGAGAGAATCGTTCATTTGTTTTCAGACAGACAATGTCACAACTGTGGCATACATCAATCATCAAGGAGGGACTCACAGTCCTCTGGCTATGAAAGAAGTATCTCGAATTTTGGTTTGGGCGGAATCCAGCTCCTGTCTAATCTCTGCGGTTCATATCCCAGGTGTAGACAATTGGGAAGCGGATTATCTCAGTCGCCAAACGTTGCATCCGGGCGAATGGTCTCTTCACCCAGAGGTATTTCTTCAGATTGTTCAGATGTGGGGGCTCCCAGAGATAGATCTGATGGCCTCTCATCTAAACAAGAAACTTCCCAGGTATCTGTCCAGATCCCGGGATCCTCAGGCGGAGGCAGTGGATGCATTATCACTTCCTTGGAAATATCATCCTGCCTATATCTTTCCGCCTCTAGTTCTTCTTCCAAGAGTAATCTCCAAGATTCTGAGGGAATGCTCGTTTGTTCTGCTAATAGCTCCGGCATGGCCTCACAGGTTTTGGTATGCGGATCTTGTCCGGATGGCATCTTGCCAACCATGGACTCTTCCGTTAAGACCAGACCTTCTGTCTCAAGGTCCTTTTTTCCATCCGGATCTGAAATCCTTAAATTTAAAGGTATGGAGATTGAACGCTTGATTCTTGGTCATAGAGGTTTCTCTGACTCCGTGATTAATACTATGTTACAGGCTCGTAAATCTGTATCTCGAGAGATATATTATAGAGTCTGGAAGACTTATATTTCTTGGTGTCTTTCTCATCATTTTTCTTGGCATTCTTTTAGAATACCGAGAATTTTACAGTTTCTTCAGGATGGTTTAGATAAGGGTTTGTCCGCGAGTTCTTTGAAAGGACAAATCTCCGCTCTTTCTGTTCTTTTTCACAGAAAGATTGCTATTCTTCCTGATATTCATTGTTTTGTACAAGCTTTGGTTCGTTTAAAACCTGTCATTAAGTCAATTTCTCCTCCATGGAGTTTGAATTTGGTTTTGGGAGCTCTTCAAGCTCCTCCGTTTGAACCTATGCATTCATTGGACATTAAATTACTTTCTTGGAAAGTTTTGTTCCTTTTGGCCATCTCTTCTGCTAGAAGAGTTTCTGAATTATCTGCTCTTTCGTGTGAGTCTCCTTTTCTGATTTTTCATCAGGATAAGGCGGTGTTGCGAACTTCTTTTGAATTTTTACCTAAAGTTGTGAATTCCAACAACATTAGTAGAGAAATTGTGGTTCCTTCATTATGTCCTAATCCTAAGAATTCTAAGGAGAAATCATTGCATTCTTTGGATGTTGTTAGAGCTTTGAAATATTATGTTGAAGCTACGAAATCTTTCCGTAAGACTTCTAGTCTATTTGTTATCTTTTCCGGTTCTAGGAAAGGCCAGAAAGCTTCTGCCATTTCTTTGGCATCTTGGTTGAAATCTTTAATTCATCTTGCCTATGTTGAGTCGGGTAAAATTCAAAGAATTACAGCTCATTCTACTAGGTCAGTTTCTACTTCCTGGGCGTTTAGGAATGAAGCTTCGGTTGACCAGATCTGCAAAGCAGCAACTTGGTCCTCTTTGCATACTTTTACTAAATTCTACCATTTTGATGTATTTTCTTCTTCTGAAGCAGTTTTTGGTAGAAAAGTTCTTCAGGCAGCGGTTTCAGTTTGAATCTTCTGCTTATGTTTTTTGTTAAACTTTATTTGGGTGTGGATTATTTTCAGCAGGAATTGGCTGTCTTTATTTTATCCCTCCCTCTCTAGTGACTCTTGTGTGGAAAGATCCACATCTTGGGTAGTCATTATCCCATACGTCACTAGCTCATGGACTCTTGTTAATTACATGAAAGAAAACATAATTTATGTAAGAACTTACCTGATAAATTCATTTCTTTCATATTAACAAGAGTCCATGAGGCCCACCCTTTTTTGTGGTGGTTATGTTTTTTTTTTTTTTTGTATAAAGCACAATTATTCCAATTCCTTATTTTATATGCTTCGCACTTTTTTTCTTATCACCCCACTTCTTGGCTATTCGTTAAACTGATTTGTGGGTGTGGTGAGGGGTGTATTTATAGGCATTTTAAGGTTTGGGAAACTTTGCCCCTCCTGGTAGGAATGTATATCCCATACGTCACTAGCTCATGGACTCTTGTTAATATGAAAGAAATGAATTTATCAGGTAAGTTCTTACATAAATTATGTTTTTTCGTTCTCCAATTAAACTGTCCCTTCTGTTGGTTATTGAATTGGTCGTTATACCCAAAAGATTCCTTATTTCGGTCATAGGACGTACGACACGTCCTTTCAAGAAGAGATTAGCAGAACATCTCACGAACATCAAAGCGGGAGAGAAGTCCCACATCTTATCTTTACATTACAGAAATTATCATGACAAAGACTCCGAAGGTCTAAGGGCCACTATTCTAGAGTGTATAGCAACTAATGAGAGACGTGGAAATCGTGAATTACATCTCAGAAGAAGAGAAACCTTCTGGATTCACACCTTTCAAATACCATTTGGTCTCAACAAAGACATAGACTTAGCTGCCTTTCTATTAGAGGGGTAGATTTGGGAAATATTTATCAGTATTAATCTGTCTGTTGTTCACTCTCCCCATTGAAATAGATCAATTAGGGGATCTATGCACTTATTCCAATGCAAGATTTAAGATTCATACATTTATGGTATGATCTATATATGGATCAATGATATACCCCTTTATTGTGTGTTTTTTTATAAATTGCAGATGATGAAATTCTGGTGTACCATTTTATCTGATTTTTATTGTATATAATTTAACCCCTTAATGACCGGACCATTTTTCAATTTTCTTACCCTTAATGACAATGGCTATTTTTACATTTCTGCAGTGTTTGTGTTTAGCTGTAATTTCCCTCTTACTCATTTACTGTACCCACACATATTATATACCGTTTTTCTCACCATTAAATGGACTTTCTAAAGATACCATTATTTTCATCATGTCTTATAATTTACTAAAAAAAAAATAATAAAATATGAGGAAAAAATGGAAAAAAACACACTTTTTCTAACTTTGACCCCCAAAATCTGTTACACATCTACAATCACCAAAAAACACCCATGCTAAATAGTTTCTAAATTTTGTCCTGAGTTTAGAAATACCCAATGTTTACACGTTCTTTGCTTTTTTTGCAAGTTATGGGGCAATAAATACAAGTAGCACTTCGCTATTTCCAAACCACTTTTTTTCAAAATTAGCGCTAGTTACATTGGAACCCTGATATCTGTCAGGAATACCTGAATATCCCTTGACATGTATATATTTTTTTTTAGAAGACAACCCAAAGTATTGATCTAGGCCCATTTTGGTATATTTCATGCCACCATTTCACCGCCAAATGCGATCAAAAAAAAAAAAGTTCACTTTTTCACAAAATTTGTCACAAACTTTAGGTTTCCCACTGAAATTATTTACAAACAGCTTCTGCAATTATGGCACAAATGGTTGTAAATGCTTCTCTGGGATCCCCTTTTTTCAGAAATAGCAGACTTATATGGCTTTGGGGTTGCTTTTTGGTAATTAGAAGGCCGCTAAATGCCGCTGCGCACCACACGTGTTTTATGCCCAGGAGTGAAGGGGTTAATTAGGGAGCTTGTAGGGAGCTTGTAGGGTTAATTTTAGCTTTAGTGTAGTGTAGTAGACAACCCCAAGTATTGATCTAGGCCCATTTTGGTATATTTTATGCCACCATTTCACCGCCAAATGCGAGCAAATAAAAAAAAAAACTTAACATTTTTCACAATTTTAGGTTTTTCACTGAAATTATTTACAAACAGCTTGTGCAATTATGGCAGAAATTGTTGTAAAAGCTTCTCTGGGATCCCCTTTGTTCAGAAATAGCAGACTTATATGGCTTTGGCGTTGCTTTTTGGTAATTAGAAGGCCGCTAAATGCTGCTGCGCACCACACGTTAATTATGCCCAGCATTGAAGGGGTTAAATTAGGTAGCTTGTAGGGAGATTGCAGGGTTAATTTTAGAGATCAGCCTCCCACCTGACACATCCCACCCCCTGATCCCTCCCAAACAGCTCTCTTCCCTCCCCCACCCCACAATTGTTCCCGCCATCTTAAGTACTGGCAGAAAGTCTGCCAGTACTAAATAAAAGAGTTTTTTTTTTTTTTAAATAAAAATAATAAAGTATTTTAGCTGTGATGGACCCCTGCCTTAGCCCCAACCTCCCTGATCCCCCTCCAGCTCTCTAACCCTCTCCCCTACCTAATTACTGCCATCTTGGGTACTGGCAGCTGTCTGCCAGTACCCAGTTTGGCCCCAAAAACCCCCCAAAAAGTATTTTTATTTTATTTTATTTTTTACTTAAAAAACTATTTCTGTAGTGTAGCAGCCCCCCACAATACCCCCACCCTCACCCCCTCCCAGATCCTTTTATATTTTTTTAAAAAAAAATTCCCTTTTTTTTCCCCTTTCTGCCCTCATTCATTGGTGTCAGTGTGGCTAATGGGTGCACGTGCACGCGCGCACGCGCGCCCCGTGCACACGCACGCTCACGTGCACACTCGCGCATCGTGCGCGCGCATCGTGCACGCGCATCGTGCACCCGGTGGACACTGGCACTATCGCTACCGGTGCAGAGAGGGCCACAGAGTGGCTCTCTCTGCATCGGAGGCTTGTAAAGTGGTATTGCAGGATGCCTCCATATCGAGGCATCACTGCAATACCCTCAGAGCTGCTGGAAGCATTTGTGATCGCTTCCAGCACTCTGTAAGACAAGTGATGTACCAGGTACGTCCATTGTCATTAACTGCTTGTTAATGCATGACGTACCTGGTACGTCAGTTGTCATTAAGGGGTTAATTTAGCTGTTTATGAATATCTATTAATTAGTTTTTTTTTTAAATTATTAATTTTTGACTGTTTTAGAGAATTTTTTCTGTTGTTGAAATGAAGGTTGTAAGAAGCACTCAAATGTAGAATTTATAAAAGTTTTTTTCACTGAGTTTACCAGGGCAGCACATAATTATATTGCTCAATATCAAATTTGAATTCTAAATGTAGGTGCATATACATGTACACGCAGATATATATGTGTGTAGAAAAGTGGGCATATGTATGCATATATATTGGGCTGCATTACTAAGATGATGGTCTCCCCTCAGAGAAAAATCTTTTGATGCAACATTCTTAAGTTGAAAAAACGAATGACATAGATTTTGAAATGACTATTATTGAGTCAGCTAATAGGATATGGATCTATCGTGAATATGTGACTAAAATTATATGCACAGTTAGATCTGCCCTTTGTGCATATGTCAGGCATTATTTGCATTAGTGTACAATGGGATTGTTTTCCCCTTTGGCGTGGGAGTACACGTCATGATCGTAACACACCCCTTATAGAAATGCCTATTGTATCGCAAGCCTCACCGATGTTCTTGAATGGAAATGACTCTGACAGTTTGCCGAAATGGTGCTATTGCGCACACTCATCCAGTCCTTTGTGATTGGCACTTTGGCGAGTTATCAGGGTTTCTTCCAATTGGCGCTGCTGCACACACCCATGTAGTTACACGTGAAGGAACTAACCAATCACTCACCCGTATTTTGAGCAGTTCATTATTAAAAAAACCTCTGATGAAGAAGGTAGCATATATTTTTAGACCTTTGAAACGCGTTAGGAGAATTTTAAACAGACTTTGTGTTTTATTATTATTTGCTTCTATGCCATTTTTGCGTGGTTGGTGGAAATAACTTTTACGATCGCATTACAAGGCTAATACTTTGAATTGTGCTGACACCAGTTTACTATGTTTTACTGATACCTCATAATGCATTGAGGTCACACTATGTAAGCATTTATTACCTAAGTGTTCAATAAATATTATGTACATTTGACATACAGTGTTGCACTATCGTCTTGCATTTGTATCTCTCCCCATATCCAGCCCCCTTTGTTTCTGAGAGGGAAGGTTGGAGTAAACATTGGAAGAGGGAGGAATCCTTTCACCATACCAAGGCTGCATTGAAGCGGATATCGGAACTGCGGTATACGGGACCGGCTTTTTAAAAGATACACCATACTTACCTCATTCGATTGAGGTAACATCTAGTAAGTGGGCACTTTATTTCTCGTGTGTGGATATTAACAAAAGGATTTCACATCAAACACACAGTGATTTTATTTATTTATTTATTTATTTACACCTGATTCAGATTGGATTTCTTTTATGCTGTTCATGTATGTTTCTGAACTGAAAAGAAAAAAACTTTGAAAAAGACTTTCATTTGATTGTATTTCATGGGACATAAGTGTTTTTGTTTATTTCTATACAACAGGTTATATTAATTTTGATCTGGATTTAGATTATCATTGGATAGAAAATAGTTATTGCTTCCTACTTGTTTCACTCCAGCTCTCAATATATGGAAGTATAACTAGAGAGCTTATTGATTTTATCTATCAATAGTCTTGCATCCTTTGAAGGGATACAACTGTAAGGGTTAAGACAGCATCCCTTGGTTTGTCACTATTTCCTTTTGTCCTCTTTTTATATCTTTTTTATATTTTATATTGTTTTACCTAAATAGTGCGCCTTTTTACCACTCTTTCTACACATTTCTTCTAACAATATTGGACATTTTTGGGTGGGGACCTGACTATTGTCTAATGTCCAGGTATTGGGCTGCCTATTTATAGCTATTTGAAATCTTATTATCTAGAGTATTTACCTTGGGGTTATACACCTAGCGCTGATTATTTTCTGCTCTTTATATATATATATATATATATATATATATATATATATATATATATATATATAAAAGGTACATTGCAGTTAAGTAGAGGAAACATGAAATAGAAGTAGATGAAAACATATTTATGCAATATTCATATTTAATAAAGGTTTTAACTATGTATTTACTGTAAATATTTCACATTCCAATGTTCTGCACATAGCAGAATATGTTCTATGTATTCTGCTTATATCTATACCTTTATATAATCATCTATATTTATAGGTATAAATATATATTGTACCAAAAAACCCCATCAGATATATACAGAAATATGTATTTATGAATAAATAGAACATATTCTGCTATGTGAAGAACATTGGAATGTGAATTATTCATATTTTTATGTTGGGTTAGCATACATAAAAATATGTGATCGAGTTTGCTCGAGAGTGGGGTGTTTTTTCCCCACTTTTTTTTCTCCAGTGACTTCTATAGGGAATACTTGAACGTGCATGCAATATTCTAACTGGCTTTTTGGTTAGCGCTCGAACGAAAACAGTTTACTTTCAACTCATAATACCTGTGCAACCAGGCAAGCGCAAAAAGCTTAATTCTAGCTCAATTAACGCTCCAGCGAGCACATTAATTAGCGCTCCACTTGTAATCTGGCCCATAATAATTATATCTGGAGATCTAAGAGGCCTTGAGAGTCTTGCAAAACCCTGTTGATGGAAGAACAGTAGCTGTTCTGAACATTAAGCTTTATTATAAGATGACTTGCCTTTTTAATATTTCTGTATGTGGGTCGGCACTGTTGGAGGATCTATTATGGACGCCTATATACTGACGCTCCTCTCTAGTTTTGACTAATAAAATAGTGCAAGTCTGTGCTGAAAAGTGTCACAGACTATAGCAAGGGTCAATGTTTGCGCTTTAGACATCCCAGATTTATGATTGTTATGGATAACCATCAATTAGTGTGGACCTCTCTGGGCCTACTGCTGGTTATCTAGGATTATAGAGCTGATAAGCTAATGACAGTGCGAGACCTGATTGCCTTACCAGAATATTTATACTTTAAGGAAGTTTGCTTAGTCACTACACTTGTGCAGTTTTCCTATTGATGCCTTGAGAATGTAGGTGGTAGAGTGGGGCACAGATGTGTAAACCACTATCCATTTATTATAAATAAATGTTGACTTGTCCTCCTCTTTACTCTGCACCCCATATTCATGCCTGGGAACAAGAACTAGGGGGAATTGACAGGCCCTGTGGAGAAGCTAAAGGGTATTGGTTTTTACCAAATAGGTAGTTCATTGTGTTTACACTGTTTGAAAACAATTCTATTTAGATGGCATTGGCTTCCTACTAAATTACTAAAAGGATGTAGGAAAGACTGTGAAGACCGAAGCTCAGCCACTCTTATTTTCTCTTAATGCCCAATTATTTGTAGCTTTGGAGTATGTGATGCCCATCTGGCCTCTAGGTGTTTTTGCACTTATATTCTGCTGGAAATCAAATAAACTCTGACAAGAAATTGGTTGAAGGAGGTTCTCCATAGTTAGTCCCAGATTATGATTGTATGATTTACTAAAAGTATGGAGGGATATGCTTTCTATGTGTTGGGTAAGCTACTTATTTATGTTAAAATTCAGCACTCATGGGATGAACATAGATTGAGTTGAAGCCAAGCCAATGAAACCCCTGTTCATATAGGATTCTACTAATTTATAGACTGTTACAAATTTCAGGTGACAGCAGATTATAAGAGCTCTAACTCTTAGTGGCTTTTTTTCCTCATGTAGGGAGACCTGAGGATAAGGATTTGGGGACCAGTTTTGCTGACCATGTTTGTTCCCCCCTCTCTACATTCCTGGGTTCATGTAGCTATTAAAATTTTGAGTAGAGTTGTCCATTTTTTCTTTCCATGATTAAGTAGATGTGCTCTTTCTTTAAGGGACAGTAAACCTACCAAATTATTGTGCAGAATTATATAACATTAGCTTAGCGCCAAGTTTTTAAAGCAAAGGACTACAGAGATATATTATTTCGAAAATTGAATTTTACAGAACGCTGCTCCTCGCTCTACTGAGCGGATCAGTTTTTTTTCTCCTAAGCGCATCGTGGGCATGCTGTCTAGTCACAGCCGGCCCCATCGTGCTATTAAACTCAATGTAGCTCGCTCCCGCTAGTTGTGGTTTGTTTAAATTTGTTCAGGCCAAAATATGAAAGATGGGAAATTTTAAAAAGGTAAAAGTATGTGTTATATTTTTTGTTCATGCATATATTTGTGAATATTTCTGCCATTTCTATCTTTTATTTTCTTTCTTTTGCCCTGATCTTCTGTGCACAATCGAGTTGTCTTTGCTATAGTACTAAAATGTATCAAACTTCAAAAGAAAATCTTCTCCACACCAGTCTCTCACCTGTTCACCACACTAAAGTAAGGTAAGCTGTAGAGACATGAACGAAAAACAGAGGGTGTCTCAATGATGTATTATCTATGAGGTTTGGTTTTAAAAATACCATAATAAATAACTTGCACAATAAAAACAGCTCACATATATGTTGGCACTTACATTAGAAGTGCTAAATAAAGCTTTCTGGGAATTCACTGCATCCCAGCTAGCTGTCATACAGCACACAGCATTTCCTAGCAGATCTTCAAAAGGAAAATGTGTCATCTAACAGCCATGCTTGATTAAACAACCAGTGACATATTGGCTGATAAATATAGCAACAGATTATGGGTTCTATTTAGCTCTTTCACTCGCGTGCAAACACTGCCGGAATTAAACTTTTCTTCCTAAATGGAAAGAGTACACAGCTACATTAATTACTTTTGGGAAATAAGAACCTGGCCACCAAGAGGAGGCAAAGACACCCCAGCCAACGGCTTAAATAATCCTCCCACTTCCCTCATCCCCCAGTCATTCTTTGCCTTTCGTCCCAGGAGGTTGGCAGAGAAGTGTAAGAAGTTTGTTTTGTCTCTTATGGAGGGTAATACTCTTCAATATGGGACGGGAGCTTTAAGTAATCCTATCAGTCTCTCAGTGAGGGACTGGATGAAAGTTAGAGTCCGGAGATGCAGGTAGAGTCTTTCTGCGAAACCATCCCAACTACTATTAACAGCTCCACAAGTAATCAGCATTGTTGAACTTCGCTTCGCTGCTGCTTTCTTCTCTCAAGTCCATGGCGGTTACTATTCGTCACACTTGAAGGGCCGTGTTCCTGTTCCACGGCGTAGATTCTGGTAAGATTGATTCATTTTACTTCATCAGAATGTACTGTAACTTATTTGTTTTTTTCCGTAAGGAACTATCTTGCGGGACTTATTAAGTATATATATATATATATATATATATATATATATATATATATATATATATATATATATAGGGCCTCAGTGAGACTCCTTTGGAATCGAGAGTTAATATTTCCTGAGGGGGATTATTTAACAGGTTTTTTTTTAATCATGTTTGTTATGTGATTCAATCTGCTTAGGTGTAGTGTTAACTGGGCTCTTGGCTTAGAACATAAGGACCTTTGGAAGTGACGCGTCCTTATGGCTGGGCGTGCTTTTTTGGGACTGTACAGTTCACCTTGTGACTGTACGTGTTTACATTCTGGTCTTCCATTTCCGCATTCCTGACCATGTGGCGACTGAAAAATGTGAGTCTGCTAGTGTCTGGTTCTAGGAGATGGTGAGTGCCCCAGCCATTGGGTTTCTTTAGTCCATTATTATTATATTCTAAGTATAAGTATCCTCTACTTATGGAGGATTCTGATGCTGAGACTGTTCAAAATTCAGATTCTTCGACTTGTGAAGAATGCAAAATGGCCCAGTTGACACAGTTCAATCAGTTATGTTCGATATGCTGTATTAGAGCGCCCTGTTCCTCGGGCTCGGGGAACAAGGGGTCTGCTGAGCCATCCGCCTTTGGGGGTTCTGCCCTCCGAGAGGCGAGTTCCCTACCGCTCCCTTCTGCTACACATGCGGGTAACCCGGATTATGTTTAGCCCTCCTTACAGGGTGACTTGTTCCCCCCCCCCCCCGGAGGTTGCAGCTTGTTTTCACATATTTTTGGCGATTATACGTCTGCAAACCGGCCTTGGGTGGGCCTATACAGTTCCCTTCGGGTGTAGCTGTCCTTGAGTGTTGCACCTTTCGTTACAGAATATTGCGTCTTATCGTTTTACTCAGACATGTTTTTTAGTTATTAGAGGATCCCATCCTTAACGGATACGGGAATCCGCAGTATTCTACTTCGAATAGCTCAACTAATTAGACATGATGGGATGAAGTAATTTCCAAATTGTCTGCTTATTGAGATCTTTCCCAGTTTTTTGTTGGAAGAGCAGGGTCCGTTTGGCTGGCCCTGTCCATTACTTTGTGATGAGCGAATATGTTATTTCAACCCTGTAAGTGCATTTAGAAGCAGGGTGGTGCTGTAATAAATTGTTTTTCATCTTGAATCGGGTTGCGTTGTGTGTTTTTCTTGTTTTTAGATATTGTCTTTATTGGGACAAAGTGACCCGGTTTTATCATGTACCTGCAACTTTGACAATGAGACAACATCCCAACTGAGTTCACTATCGGAAAATACTCAAAAATTCATCGGATACTTTGAGATCTTAGCTAGGTTTTCTTCCTGGGCGTTAACCTATGGGTTGCCTTATATTTTCTTTTATCCAGTTAGGATGTTGTTTAATTTTGATTATGTGTTTCCTTCGGGAACTTCTGGGATCGATTCTCTCTGGTTGCTTCTTCTGAAGTTTGTTAAGAGACACGTTAGTCCTATGTTTGTCTGTTTTACCATCCCCTCTGAGGGAGGATTTAGGCAACTTGACAGTTATGACCCCAGCTGCGGCTGGTCCTGCTGGGATTCAGATCTTCTGTCCTGTGGCTTATTCAGACACGTGGTGCATGTTCTGCCTGGCTGGTCCGGTGGGGCGCTGAGTGCTCACATTATTATTTGTGTATTTTCTTGTCGTTCTTTACAAGTTCAGCTAAGCACTCTAAAAGGACAGGGAGGATTGTGTCAGTCCTTATTCAGCCTTCAGTCTGGTTGACCGGGTCAGTGGAGTTCTGCTGCGTCACTCTCCTTGCTACGATTTCCTCGGGGCCTAGAGTTTCTCTCCTCTCTTGGAAGGATTGGGGGCTTAGTGCCTCCTTCCCACCATTTTGGGTGGTTTGGCCTTCTAAGGCTCTAGAATTGTCCTTGCACTTGTTCCTGCTTTGGTTCTCTTCTTGAGACCTTTCGGACTTTGTTCCTAGGGGGACCTGGTTCCCTTCGGGAGTTGGTTCCTTTGTAGGGACATGGGCAGTGGTCGCCTTGAGCTCTGTTAGGGTTTCTTCCCTGGAGCTGGGGGATGCTCTGCATCCTTCTTTCATCTTCTCCTCTGATTTATGGGGGTGATTTGGAGACTAGCCTTTACTCAAGTGACTTTGTCCTTGAGGTATCCCCTTGTTCTGCCTAGGGTTCTCGTGTCCTTGTTTCGGTCTTTGCTTCCTTAGCTCCTTAGAGCGTTGGACTCTGGCAAGTGGTGGTCTCGTCTTTTGGTCGGATTTGCGAGTTTTTATTGTTGTCCATTTTACTTTGGATTGTATGGTTATCTCCCGGGGGTCTGGTTTTTATATCAGACGGGGGATTTCAGTTTCTGGGTTCTTGTTTGTGGGATCGATCCTCTCCTCGCTCTGGTTCTTCCGGTGGCTGAGGTTCTCACTCAACGTTTCCTTTGTGGATCCTGTTGCGGGTTGTACCAGACTGTAGGTTCTAGAGCTGGTCTGGGGTTTCTCCATTTCCAGGAAACTTGGCTGGGTCCTTTGGTTGGGCTAGTTGAACTGGTTCAGTTGGATATGTTTTTCTGGGTGCCGATGCTCCTTGGGCTTGCCTTTCGCCTATTGATCGGTTCCCTTGGACAGCTTGCTGCAATAGTGTGATGGCTTTGCTGCTCTGCAAGCAGAGGGTTCGTTGTGGATCCACTGCAGCTATGGCACCTTGTCTGTGTGCTAGCAAGTTCAACTCTTCAGGGGATTCCTTCCAGGTCAGAGTGTTGGAGATTTTTTCTCTCGGTTCAGCTTATGAGTTTCAGACATATGGAATATCCTGTTTCGGAGAGAAGTACGCTCTCTGGGTTGTTCTGTCAATCTGGAAAGTTGCTGGCTCCGCCTTGAGTCTATGTTGGGCATTTAGCTAGATCTCTAGGTCTACGGCCTTGTCGACGGTCTCCATGTGGTGTTTCGGGTTGGCACCCAAGCACTGTTGTAATGGCTCTGCTCGTTTTTTGAGCTGGGACTTTTCTGGTCCCCTGGATTCAGACCTGCAGATGCTTGGGCTGACTCGGCTGGAGGTAGGTCTTGATATCCATTCTTCTCGGATCTTGGGGGCGCATTGGTCCTCATTGAGGTTCTGGGCTCTTATTTTATTTTCGAGACCTATGTGTAGGTCTGGCATTTTCAGTTGCCTAGAGTGTGCCTTCTGTAGTGGAGGTTTTGCACTCTACATTTTGGTAGCCACTTCTAGCAAGTATTTCTCCTGTGTCATCCTGAGGATGGCTGCATGCTCTTGACTCAGGTGTTTACCTTTGTCTGTGTCTGCTACAGGTACTTTTGCCTGAATACTTCAGTGTTCTGATTTCGGATGATGTTTGGTCTCCATTTTCAGTTGTTCCTAGGCATTGGTTGACTTGCTGCCTGGCAAGTAAAGGCTTGCTCTTTGAAACCAGCTGCAGCTGTTTGCGCTTTGATCATGTGCTAGATAGCTGTTCCATTCCTTGCAGGATGTTGGGAGAACCTTCTCTCTGTTCTGCTACCTAGTTCTAAACCTTGTGGTTTCTATTTGGATGGGGAGTTGCCTCCCCTTATTGTCAGGATCCATTTAGTACTTGCGAGCTTGGTTTCATTTAGGGTTTTTTTCCTTTTATGGCATTTAGTGGTAACCTTTCGGTTTCCATTTGGTTCTTCCTTGCCTTATTCCTTTAGGAGTTTCGACTGGGGTTCCCTTCACTAGTAAAGGGCGTGTGGTGGGGGACCGACTGTTGGGTGATGGTGTCTCCCGGAGGGCTGTTGGCTCAGTTGAGTCTGAGGTTGTGGTCTCTAGCTAGGCTTCCGGGCTATCTGCTGGTCAGTGTCCTTGGGGCTTTTTGCCTTCCTGTTTTCTCGGCTTCGGATGAAGCAGGATTTTTTTGTTGGGTAGTGGTTTTCAGGCTAGTGAAGGGTGTGTGGTGCTTGACCGACTGTTGGGTGAAATTGTATCCCAGAGCACTGTTTGCTCAGTTGAGTCTGAGGTTGTGGTCTCTAGCTAGGCTTCCGGGCTATCTGCTGGTCAGTGTCCTTGGGGCTTTTTCCCTTCCTGTTTTCTCGGCTTCAGATGAAGCAGGATTTTTTTTGTTGGGTAGTGGTTTTCAGGCCTGGTGCCCTCAGAATGGCCGCCTATTGTACCCTCCTGTTTTGGCATTCAGTGTCCTCTATAGCTTGGGTTTTGTTTTCCCAAAAGTAATGAATGCAGCTGTGGGTTTATTCCATTTAGGAAGAAAAAAAAATGTATGCTTACCTGATAATTTTATTTCTTTCTTGACACGGTGAGTCCACGGATCATCTCTAATTGCTATTGGGAATATCACTCCTGGCCAACAGGAGAAGGTAAAGAGCACCACAGCAAAGCTGTTAAGTATCACCTCCCTTCCCTCCACCCAGTGCAGAGGTGCCTGAGGTTTATAACGCAAAAAACTGTCTAAATAAACAGGGTGGGGCGTGGCCTCACCATGTCAAGAAATAAATACATTTATCAGGTAATTATAAATGTTGTTTTCTTTCTAATGACACGGTGAGTCCACGGATCATCTCTAATTACTATTGGGTATCAATATCCAAGCTAGAGGACACATGATAATGGAGGGACAAAACAGGAAACCTAAACGGAAGGCACCACTGCATGAAGAACCTTTTCCAAAAGAAGCCTCAGCCGAGGCAACAGTATCAAATCTATAGAATTTTGAGAAAGTGGGTAGAGAGGACCAAGTTGCAGCCTTGCAAATCTGTTCCACAGAAGCTTCATTTTTGAATGCCCAGGAAGAGGAAACAGCTCTTGTGGAATGAGCTGTGATTCTCTCAGGAGGCTGTTGTCCAGCAGTTTCATAGGCCAAATGAATTATACTCTTCAGCCACAAAGAAAGAGAAGTAGCTGTAGCTTTCTGACCCTTGTTTCCCAGAGAAAACAATGAACAAAGCAGAAGACTGGCGAAAGTCCTTAATTGCCTGTAAATAGTATTTCAGTGCACGCACCACATCTAGGTTGTACAGCAGACGCTCTATTAGAAGAAGGGTTAGGACAAAAAGAAGGAACAACAATTTCTTGATTAATGTTCTTATCCGAAACCACTTTAGGCAGAAAACCTAACTTAGTACGCAGAACTACCTTATCTGAATGAAAAATAAAGTAAGGGGATTCACATTGCAAAGCTGAGAGTTCTGAAACTCGGCGAGCAGAAGAAATTGCAACAAGAAACAAAACTTTCCAAGATAACATCTTAATATCTATGGAATGCATAGACTCAAACGGAGCCTGCTGAAGAACTTTAAGAACAAGGTTAAGACTCCTGGGATGTGTAACCGGGTTGGACACAGGCCTGATTCTGACCAAGGACTGACAAAAAGATTGCACGTCTGACATTTATGCAACAAAATAGACAAAGCAGATATTTGACCCTTCAAGGTACTAGCAGATAATCCCATCTCCGAACCCTCTTGGAAAAAAGACAAAATCCTAGGAATTCAAACTCTACTCCAAGGGTAACCCCTGGATTCACACCAATACAGATATCTATACCATATCTTATAGTAAATCTTTCTGGTAACAGGTTTACGAATCATGGTCTCAATGACAGGCTCAGAAAAACCACGCTTAGATAAAATTAAGCATTCAATCTCCAAGCAGTCAGCTTCAGAGAAACGAGATTTGGGTGAAGGAAGGACCCTTGAAGTAGAAGGTCCTTCCTCAATGGAAGACTCCAAGGTAGAAGAGATGACATATCCACTAGATCTGCATACCAGATCCAGTGAGGCCACACTGGTGCAATTAGAATCACCGACGCCCTCTCCTGTTTGATTCGAGCAATAACCCGAGGAAGGAGAGTGAACAGGGGAAATAGGTATGCTAGACTGAAATTCCAAGGGACCGCCAGAGCATCTATCAGTACATCCTGAGGATCCCTCGACCTGTATCTCGGGAGCTTGGCATTCTGTCGAGATGCCATGAGATCCAGCTCAGGCTGTCCCCATTGGAGAATCAAGTTGGAAAACACCTCCGGATGAAGTTCCCACTCCCCTGGGTGAAAAGTCTGTCTGCTCAGAAAATCTGCTTCCCAATTGTCCACTCCTGAAATGTGGATCGCAGATAGACAGCAGTTGTGGGTCTCTGCCCACTGAATAATCTTGGGTACCTCTGTCATGGCCAAGAACTCCGAGTTCCTCCCTGATGGTTGATGTAAGCCAATGAAGTTATGTTGTCCGACGGGAACCTGATAAACCGGGCTGAAGCTAACTGAGGCCAGGCCAGAAGAGCATTGAAGATTGCCCTCAGCTCTAGGATGTTTATGGGGAGAACAGACTTCTCCTGAGTCCATGTTCCCTGAGCCTTTAGTGAGCCCCAGACTACTCCCCATCCCAGCAGGCTGGGTCCATTGTCACAATCACCCAGGTGGGTCTGCGAAAGCAGGTTCCCTGGGAGAAATTATCCTGAGACAACCACCAAGGAAGAAAGTCTCTTGTCGCCTGATCCAGATGAATTTGTGGAGACAGGTCCACATAATCCCCGTTCCATTGTCTGAGCATGCATAACTGCAGAGGTCTGAGATGGAACAGGGCAAACAGAATGATGTCCATGGCAGCTACCATCAGACCGATCACCTCCATACGTTGAGCCACAGATGGCCGAGGAGAGGACTGAAGGGCCATACAAGAGTCGAGGATCTTTTATTTTCTGACCTCTGTCCAAATATTCTCATTAATAAGGAATCTATTATGGTTCCCAGGAACACTACCCTTGTAGCTGGAATCAAGGAACTCTTTCCCAAATTCACCTTTCATCCGTGAGAACGCAGAAAAGATAACAACATCTCTGTGTGAGAGTTTACTTGTTGAAAGGAAGGCGTCTGGACCAGAATGTCATCCAGATAAGGCGCCACAGCAATGCCCCGCAATCAGAGCCCCACCAACAGGGCTCCCAGGACCTTTGAGAAAATTCTGGAAGCTGTGGCAAGGCCGAATGGAAGAGCCACAAATTGGAAGTGTTTGTCTAGAAAGGCAAACCTCAGAAACTTGTGATGATCCCTGTGGATAGGAACATGTAGGTACGCATCCTTTAAATCTACAGTTGTCATGAATTGACCCTCTTGAACCAAGGGAAGAATGGAATGAATAGTTTCCATCTTGAAGGATGGTACTCTGAGGAACTTGTTTAGACTTTTGATATCTAAAATTGGTCTGAAGGTTCCCTCCTTTTTGGGAACCACGAACAGATTGGAGTAGAATCCCAGACCCTGTTCCTGCATTGGAACAGGAACTATCACTCCTCCTAGGTCAGAAAGGTCCCGGACACAGTGTAAGAACGCCTCTCTTTTTATCTGGTCTACAGATAACCTTGAGAGCTTAAACCTGCCCCTGGGACGAAAGGTTTTGAAATCTAGTTTGTATCCCTGTGTCATGATTCTCCTTTAGGCCATCCCCCTTCTCCTTTAAAAGCATCTTTACATCTGCAAACAGGTGCTTAGTAATTTGATAGTGAATCACTCTAGTACTGCACTGAGCCTGCACGCATTGAATTGTTTGTCTGCAAACTTTTGTCTTGGATTACAAGTTTTCTGTTTTACCAAAAAAAACCTGGATATTTATTTTCTGCTTTGGAGTTTCTATTATTGTTTCTTACATCCTGAGTCTACTTGGTTATTTCTCCTACGCTACGGATTACGGATATTAATAATCAAGTGCTCTGTGCTGTATTTGAGTCCACCCAGCAGTTACGCTGTAACATCCTGCAACCATTCTTACTCAATCTTGTTAAGATCAACTCTCCTAAACATTCTCCGATTGCATGCTAATACCGTACTGTGAACGGATAGCATTACGCACATACCGGACAACCACAGGAAGCGGCTCTACCGTATTTATACACAACTTACTGTTAAGGAGGGTAACAAGCTGCTATCCACTCTTCCACTCTGGCACTGATCCCAATTGTAACTTAGTGTTACGGAATATAATTACTTGCTCACAGTTCCTCCTTTCTCCTTTTGGCAACGATCACCATATGGAACTTGCCTGTGTACTGAGCCAAAGGTTGTAAATATCACTGCAAACTCTGGTCTGAATTTACGGACATTCTCTGCTACCGCAACCTAAGACAGAGCCTCTTTTCTTTAGAATCATATTCAATCTTACGGTAGTAAGTTGTCACATTGTTACAAGTTGAATTCCAATTCCAGTGTTGTATTAACACATTCACCACCAGCATAATCAAACTGCTGTGGGTTGGTGTATTCATCATTCTGTAATAACTCACATCCTGACTATTGTGTATTTCGTATACAGTGAGATATACAAGTCACAGAGAAACAAATAACACTTTTTGTGTCAAAATAATACACAATACAAATCTGCAGCTGAGTTTTCACACAACATACAAAAGCCTAACACCCTGGGACACGATGCCCACCGCCCAGGGATCCGGCACATCCCGAACCCAGGCCTGAGTGAAGAAAGATCGGGAGCAGATCCTTCATGCTGACTTTGAGTCACTAACGGGCTTCTTAGATTGCTTCCCCTTGTTCCAAGACTGGTTGGACCTCCAGGAAGACTTGGACTGTTCCTGCTTGGCAGAGAGAGAGGAATTTTTACCCTTGAATTACTCTGACATCCCTTCTGCTTATTCCTCTTATCCTGAGGGAGGAAATTACTCTTTCCTTCCGTAATGTCTGGAATAATTTCAGCCAAGCCTGGCCCAAACAAGGTCTTAACCTTGTAGGGAATCGCCAAAATCTTAGACTTAGACGACACATCCACAGACCAGGATTTCAACCATAAAGCTCTGCAAGCCAGTACTGCAAACCCAAGAATCTTTGCTCCCAGCTTAATATCTTGAAGGGAAGCATCCGTAAAAATGGAATTGGGCAACTTTAAGGCCTTGATCCTATTCTGGATCTCTTCAAGGGGGGTATCTGTCTGAATAGAATCAGACAACGCATCAAACCAGTATGCTGCTGCACTGGTGATGGTAGCAATACATACTGCAGGTTGCCATTGTAAACCCTGGTGTACATACATCTTTTTAAGTAACCCTTCCAACTTCTTATCCATAGGATCCTTAAAAGAACAGCTATCCTCTATGGGGATAGTGGTTCTCTTAGCCAACGTGGAAATTGCCCCCTCCACCTTAGGGACCTTCTGCCAAGACTCCTTGATAGAGTCAGCTATTGGAAACAGCTTCTTAAAAATTATGGATGGAGAAAAGGGAATACCAGGTCCCTCCCATTCCTGACCAATAATCTCTGTAGCCCGGTCTGGTACAGGAAAAACCTCCACCGTGGAAGGTACATCAAAGCATTTGTTTAACTTACTAGACTTCTTAGGATTGACTACAACCGTCATGTCGAAATCGTCCAAGATGGTCAAACCCTCCTTAAGTAACAAACGGAGGTGTTCTAGCTTAAACCTGAAAGATACAACTTCAGCATCAGAAGAAGGAATTGCACTGTCTGAGTCTGAGATTTCACCCTCAGATGCCACCGAAGTATCTTCCTCCTCAGACTTCTGGGAGGGAACATTCGGAATAGCCACGACTGTGTCAGAAACCTTACTCACTGATTCTTTATATCTCCTCTTGCGCTTTCCCTGCAGCATGGGAAAAGCAGACAGCGCATCAGTTACCGCAGAGGATATGTGAGTAGCAATGTCTTGCAAAGTAACTCCAACCGGAGTGTGAGAGGAAGCGCAGGGCACTGCATGTGGGGACGATAATGTTTGGGACACTTAAGGAGAAAGCTGCAGCATATCTTGAACAGGAGACCCCTGAAAAGCATCTTCCTTAGATAATGATGGCTAATTTTTAAAAAGTCTATCCCTGTGCTGTAATGTTCTCTCAATACATGAGGAACAAAAATGGATTTGTGGTTCAACATTGGAATCAAAACACAAGCTACATGTCACGTTTTGCAGGGCCTCTTGATCCATCTTTACCTCCAAATTAAATAAAAATGTCCTTATTTAATTTTAAATTAATTATAAAAAAAAGTTATTGTCACTTTACATCTTAAAATGAAAGTTTATATTCAAAAACGCAACCGCAGGGCAGCTGCTCACTACCAACCTCAGACAGCCTCTTCACCTCAGCACCTTTGCTGAGGTGCCTACTTGTCCTGCTGGAACAAGGGAAATAGGAGATTTAACTATCCTGACCCAGAGCTGCTTAAACAGGCTCCAAGCCGACAAGATCCTTGCTAGCAGAGCCGAACGAACTCCTCTATACCAGATCGCACAGAAAGAGAAACTTGATGTGCGCAATGCTATCTTGCCGCCTCTGAAAAGCCCGCCCTCCTAATCATGGGCATGACTAAACTGACTCCCGGTCGCCATTATACCTCCCTGTAGCCTTCACATAATAAAGCATACAAAAAACACATACCACCAAGTCCGGAATTAAAGCGGAGCTGAGCCTCTATAACAAGTTACCTCTCACATAACAGCAGCATATCAGCAAATATGCGACTGCTCCTCAAGCCCCCAGTTCCTGCATAACTGCCCATATGAATCCCATTAAGCCTAAATAGGATTGTATTAAAATAAAAGGTCTCATACAGACCTGTAAAAGTGCCATATTCTCCTGACCCAAGAAAATAAAATTAGGCACTTACCTGAATATAACACTGCCCGGCAGCAGGGCAGCTCACTTGGTTTGAGAGGCACACCTCCTCACATGGAACTGTGAAAAACAAAAAAAAGACTGAATAATCCTACTCCGGCTTTCAAAACAGGGCAGCAACAACTGTTTGGGAGGCGCAGTGAGGATTATACCCCACAAGTTCCCAATTGTTTTAAAGCCACCACTGCTCTACTGAAGAGACTGACATGGACTACGGCTAAACCCCAGGAAGGAGCAGAGCAAACTCTGCTTCAAAATAATAAAATCTTGATTGAAGAATCTTCTTTCAGACACCTAAACTTTACCACCTCCTTGCTTTTAAAGTAGGCAAAGAGAATGACTGGGGGTGGAGGTGATACTTAACAGCTTTGCTGTGGTGCTCTTTGCCTTCTCCTGCTGGCCAGGAGTGATATTCCCAATAGTAAATAGAGATGATCTGTGGACTCACCATGTCATTAGAAAGAAACATAAATTATGCTTACCTGATAATTTTCTTTTCTTCCGATGGAAAGAGTCCACAGCTCCCCTCCCTCTTTTTTATGTGGGGCGTCTTTGTTTTTTATTCTTCTGGCACCTTTTCACCCTGATATTTCTTCTACTGTTCCTTGTTCCTCGGCAGAATGACTGGGGGATGAGGGAAGTGGGAGGAGTATTTAAGCCTTTGGCTGGGGTGTCTTTGCCTCTTTTCCAAAAGCAATGAATGCAGCTGTGGACCCTTTCCATGGGAAGAAAAGAACATTATCAGGTAAGCATAATTTTTGTTTTCAACATGTGCAGGTTAGCACGTGTATTACATGTTGAAAGTAAAATTATTGACTGTGAGCGAAAGCCGACATATGCTAACTTACAGACTTTGGATATTAAGACCACAATGACTTCTTCTCCCTATAGACTTCAATGGAGCATGCAAACACTTATTGCTCTTGTGCTAATCTGATATCACGTTAGACCAATGGCGCTAACCCTAAGGTAGTTATGAATATTTTACATTCTAATGTTCTTCACAAGGTTCTAGTTATTTTTAAATATTTATATATATATATATACTGTATATATATATATATATATATATATATATATAAATATTTCCTTCTTAATATGGGAAGAGTTCGCAACTGCATTCCTTACTTGTGGGAAATACTGAACCTGGTCACCAGGAGGAGGCAAAGACACCCCAGCCAAAGGCTTAAATACCTCCCCCACTTCCTCATATCCCCAGTCATTCTTTGCCTTTCATCACAGGAGGTTGGCAGAAAAGTGTCAGAAGATTTCGGAGTAGTCTCTTATGGAGGGTAGTACTCTTTGAGATGGGACTGGAGTTTTAAGTAGTCCTGTCAGCCTCTCAGTGAGATCATGGATGAAAGTTAGAGTCTGGAGATGCAGGGAGAGTCTTTCTGTGAAACCATCCCGACTCATATTAATAGCTAGTTTCGCTGCCTGCTTTCTTCTCTCAAGTCCATGTCAGAAACAACTCTACTATCTTTCACACTTTAAGGGCTATGTTACTGTTCCACAGCATAGATTCTCTTAAGATCGTTTAATTTTTTATACATGTATGATAACGCAAGAAGACAGGGCCACAGTGTGACTTCTTTTATCTGTATAGAATCAAGGGTTAATATCTCCTGAGGGGGATTATTGAACAGTGGGGAATATGATTTTATGCTGCTTTTATGTGGGAGATGATATGGGCGCATAAGCTGGTATTGAATATACAGGTTTCACTTTCACTTTGAGAGCTGGGCAGCTTACAAGTTTGGCACTTTTTCTCATAGCAGAGATGGTCCTGCATTGCGCAGTTTTCATTCCCTCTTTCCTGACCGGGTGTTTATCAGAGAGGAGTCATAAATCTCTGTACTGTCTGGGTCATAGGAGGTGGGGAATGCCCCAGTCATTGGGGTATAAGGGTGCTGTTTTGTGAATAAAATAAGATTGTTTTATTTATTATTTATACTTATTGCACTAGCGAAGGAGGATTTTGTTACTTTAAAGGGTACGCCCTCTATTCCTATAGAGTAATTCCTGTTTTTATTGGGAGGAGGCCTTAGATCCGCCCTCTCAATTATGTTCCATATGCCTTGATAATGTGATAATATCAAAAAATTTTGATACCACTGAACCGTCCACCACTGAGGAGTTGTCATTCAGTGAGGTGCATACCCTACATTCTTCTCTCTCTACACTTGCAGTTTCCCATAGTATTGTTGATCCTCCATTTGGAGGGGGCCTTTTTTTCACCAGATGTTACTGCGCAGTTCAGAAGGTGGTGTCTGCGGCCTTTAATGCTTTACCTCGCCCTGCCATGTGCAAGCGAAAGGTTACATATTGCACTCATTCCCAGAGTACATCATATAATTTATTGGATTTAACTGATATGGTTATCCAAGGATTTAGTTCCTTATGAGACTTCAGAGTATGAACATTCTGGGTCGGAATCTGCTGCCTCTAAACCTCCGGCTGTGGAGGAACCAGACTTTAGTTTTAGGAATTTGCGCTTTCTTCTAAAGGAAGTTTTTGGCGAATTCAGAGGTTCCAGAGGCCAAATTGCCTGATGAACCTTTGATTCCTAAATTGGATAGAGTTTTAGGACAGGGTGGCACCTTATCCTTCCCTGCTGCTGTTAGATGGGAACATTATTAAGAATGAAGGGGACAGGATTGGATTCCTTTTTCCCCTCTTCTCCCTTTAACAAATTGTTCCCGGTCCTGGACTCTCTATGGAGTTGTGAGGTTCCGTCCCTAGAAGGGTTGGCGCTATCTTCGCCAATGCTAAATGTAAACTATCCGGCTTAAGGATAGATCTTCGTTTTAGGAGCCCATGGATAAAAGATGGAAACTCTGTTAAGAAAGATGTTTCATCATACAAGATATTTGTTTTTCAACCGGCGGCGGCTGTTGCCGTGGTTGCTGCAGCAATTACCTATTGGTGCGAATCCTTGATCGAGGGGGAGGGTCCCCTCGACATTCTTCAGGAAAGAATTAAGGCCTTGAGGTTGCTAATTCTTTTATCTGTGATGCTAATATGCAGATTATTCATCTGAATGCTACAGCTTCAGCTTTTTCTGTTCAGGCCCATCAGGCTTTGACTGATGTCATGGTCTGCGGATACGACTTCTAAGTCCAGACTTCTTTCCCTCCCCTTTCAGGGAATGATTTTGTTTGGTCCACAAGGTCTGGACTCAATTATCTCCACGGTCACAGGGGGCAAGGGTGCCCTCTTGCCCCAAGTGAATATGAACTAGTCTAAGGGACAATTTTTGCTCTTTTTGTTCTGATAAAGCCCTTGTCAGCAGTCCTCTGCTTGGTCAGAGCAAAACAAGAGCTCTTGAACGTCGGCTCAGTCCTGGAATAAATCCAAGCAGATCAAGAAGCCCGCCGAGTCTAAGTCGGCATGAATGGGTGGTCCCCGGTCCTCTTCTAGATCGTGTAGGGGGCAGTCTGTCACTCTTTTTAATTGCTTGGTTCAGGGATATGCAGGATTCCATGGGTCCTGGAGGTCATAGTTCAGGGCTACAAGATAGGTTTCAAGTCTCAGCCTTCCAAGGGCAGATTCCTCCTCTCTCTCCTGTCTTCCTGACCAGAAAAGAGGAGTGCCTTTCTGGGGTGCGTATGGGATCTGTCCTCTTAGGAGTTATTGTCCCAGTGCCTATCACAGTGAGAGGTTTGGGATACTATTCATACCTTATCGTGGTCCCAAAGAAGGAGGGAGCTTTCCGTCCGATTCTGGACTAAAGTGCTTAAACAAGTTTTTAAATGTTCCCTCGTTTAAGATGGAGACAATAGGTCCTTTCTTCCCTTCGTTCGAGAAGGGCAGTTCATGACCATGACAGATCTGAAGGATGCTCCCTTCACATATCGATCCTCAAGGACCACTTCCAGTTCCTAAGGTTTGCGTTCCTGGACCAGCACTTCCAGTTTATTACACTTCCGTTTGATCTAGCTGCAACTCCAAGACATTTTTCAAAGAGTTGACCATTCGGAATCTCTCCTCTGTCTTCTTCGATCCCATGGATGGAAGATAACTAGAGAGAGTTCTCTTCTATCAAGTACCAGGATAGAATTTATGGGTACTATATTAGAATGGGAATATTCTAACGGACCAGAGACGTTGCAAGCTAGCTTCAACATGTCTTGCTTTCCAGACCTCCTTAAGGCCATTTAAGGCTCGGTGTATGGAGGTGATTGGTCTCATGGTGTCCAGCATGCCAGGTTTCACCTCACACTGCTGCAACTGCACATGCTGAAGCAGTGGAACGTCGATCATCGGATCTGTCTCAACAGATTTCTTTGGACATCCGATCGAGAGAACCGCACTCTTGGTGTTTTTGTCTGGATCACTTGTCCTGAGGGACATCAGCTTTAAGACCATCCTGGGTGATTGTGACTATGGCTGCGAGTCTGTCAGGATATGGAACTGTTTGGAGGGCCAGGGAGGCACAGGGCCTTGGACTCAGGAGGAAAGCTCCCTCCTGTCAAGGTATATGTAAGGTTAATAAATATATATATTTTAATCATATATTTTAAGGTTAATAAATATATATATTTTAATCATATACTTGGCTAGTCAGTAGCAAATGATTCATTCATTCATTCATTCAGAAAAAAACTGACTTCACTCATGTTCAGTTCTCCCCCCACTTAGTATGCAAAGCTATTCTAAACACACAAGTGAGGACAATAAAGCATTTGGTTTATTTAACTTTAACAGCCATTTCAAGAGACCATATGTGTTACTGCCTGAAGATGTGTGATAAAATCTCCTACCCCTCACAAACGTTGCCTAGAAGTCTGACCTAAGTGAGATATTTTGTGAGAAAGTAACCATGTACATTTCAAATGCAAATGGACCCCATGCTGTGTAAGTGGGGCAATGAAAACTTGGCCAGCAAAGACATATGTTATAGAGTAACTGTGAAATTTACTGAAAATACAGCAAATAAACATATTTGTTATAAGAATGTATTGAATGTAGAAATTTGGGAGATTGTCTAATTTTCTAATATTACATGAGTAATTGCAAAGCTTGATAGGTGACTATTTTAGTCGGTCTAAAATGTTTAACTGTGTCAGAATAATAACCTCTGTATTTTATTTTAGACATATAATTTCAGATCTGCATAGACAAGATTTATACATTCAGGATTTATTAAAAATATGAAGTGTATATAACATGTTTTTCGTTTTTTCCAGATGGAGCTAAAAAGATGATAAATACCTCTCTGGAAATATAGTGAGATGGATATATGGAAGTCACTTTGATGTGATATGACTATAAAATATTGATGTTTGATATCAAATTGTAAATTTCCTGTTATGCTAAATGAAATATAAATGCTAACAAGAGAAATTCATTAATCCAATAATTTAAAGTATGTTAAATAACCATTAGATAGGGAGATATTTGAATTAGCAGTATAATTCTTTTAATGTAAAATAATGTTAGACACATGATGTTTCATATCAAAATGATCAGAGAGGTGATGTGAAAATACCCCATCTGTGATTGATATTGTGAGTGATTGATGCAGGAAGTTATGGTCTAATGAATAACCATTTCATAGAAATAATCATTGTATGGGATAACTGTTAGAAATGAGTAAATGTATTGCTGTGTTGTGTGTCATGTTGCCCCCGGTGTTATGATGCGAGAATTGCAGCCAAGAGATGATTGGTTGTTGCAAGGATGCATCTCCTTGACAACATACATTCACAAGGTGAACCAATCAGAAGGGACAAGCGTAAGGGCCAATAACAGAGCAGGTTTTTCAAAAAGGGCCTCCCATATCCTCATCCATGATGGAAACTGATATAAGCTAATGCAAAATTGGAAAAGGACAGATTCTGCTGAGCTGACTTGTAACTGGTTTGGGCGTGAAGTACCATTACTCTAGCAAAGCTGGTCTACCTTTTCTCATTGATTGCAAAATATACTTATTGGTATTTCTGAGGTGAGATTAAAACCTGCTGAGAGATATTGGATATCGATTGGTGTTCATCCTGGTAAAGTATTAAAAGGTTGTGGGTAGATTGAAGAGAGCAATTTGTGTTTTAAACTGTATTTCATAGTCTTGAATAGCTCTTAGCTTTCCTTTTATGTACAAAACATTTAAAACAAAACATTCATTGTTGCTGTATGTAGCAGATTTAAAGAAATAAATTGTATTTTAAAACTGATATCCATAGCCCTGTATAGTGTCAAATCTGTATCTTGTAGGCTAAGTAATTTATCTGTGCAATTTTTGAAGTTTTAAATTGGAATTGTATTAGAATCAATTGCAGCTAAATAGCTGAGTATATATATATATATATATATATATATATATTGAAAGTATGTTGTATATGCACTCTCACCAGCAGACCACAACTTGCCAGGGTGCTGTAGCCAGGTATGTAGAAATCAGAAATTTGAGAAAGCACTCACTGGACTGTAGACAGCAATGTGAATCAAAATTTTATTGTGACGTTTCGGGACCAACAACGTCCCTTCCTCTGACAAGCAACAAGTGAAAAAATGCAAACATTTATAAGCCCATAAAACACTCCCCTAGGTGAACTGCCAATCAGAATGTGCTGTGTGCAAAACTGGCATAGATCTCTGTAATTAGTGTAGAATCGATAATAGCATTGTGAAATATATGTCAAAAATATAAATGTGTATAAATAAAAACATAACTCTGCAAGTGTGTAGTACAGGTGAATCTATTAGCCTCCAAAATAGATCCGATCTTATACATGCTCAAAAGCATCCGTAGCACTCATCCCTTCATGAAAAAGACAACAAAAACCCTGATAGGTGGAATATCACACACTCCCAGACGTTCATTGGCGAGAAGGGTTCTTCACACAGCCACGCCTGTATCCACATGGCAGGCCAAATAGATCATTTTAACATCATACGTAAAAAGATGACAACAAATCCTCTGATAGGATGAAAGAACACGCCTCTAGTAATTCATTGGGGCATGAGATTCATCACTCAGAACTGCCCGCCTTAACTCACCAAATCAATACATATACAAATAAAAAACCACATATAACCCGGTATCTGTATCTGTTAAAATCATAAGTAAACTATCCGTGTCCACATCGCCATGTCTACCTGCCCATCAGGTTGCCGCAACTCCCAACCACTGGTCGAGAGGTTGCTATGGCAACTTATGTAAACAAATCAAAGCACAAATGCGGCCGCACACCACCGTGTCTGGACAGCACAAATGACATCAAGACACCAACGTGGCCTCAGATCTAATCATTGAACAGGCAACTGTGCCAATTGCAATGTATAAACATACACCTTAGAGAATACCAGCGCTCTAGGTCTATCTAAATCGCACCCCTATAGAACTGCCAAAATGCAATCTATTCACGTGATAAACTGCCATATATTTTATTTGACATGATAAACTGCCATCTATTTTAAAATTACTTTGCATACATAGCAAATTAAAAGATG
This sequence comes from Bombina bombina, assembly GCF_027579735.1. Taxonomy (NCBI): domain Eukaryota; kingdom Metazoa; phylum Chordata; class Amphibia; order Anura; family Bombinatoridae; genus Bombina; species Bombina bombina. Next base: position 214,784,001 of record NC_069504.1, on the reverse strand, counting down.
CCATAAGAACAAAAGAAAAAAAGAAAAGAAAACCAAAAAATTATTATATATCGATGAACCAAAAATAAAATAAGATAAGAGCATAACTCTACAACTCTAAACTTGTGCCCAAAAGTACTCTCAACTGGCTGCCACCTCCAAAAAATAAACGTAAAAATAAAAAGCTAAGTCCACAAATTGCAGATATATTCAGATGACAAACAAATGATAGTAATCTATTGTGTAATAAACAGTCCGTGCAATTGTGTAGAACCATAATATCAATCTGACTTTATCTCAAAAATAACAGGATTAAGACGTATGACCCCAGGGGTGATTATCAAGGGTGAGATTTACCCATCTTAGCAGTCATTTACAAAATAGTATAACACAGTCTACCAACACTATAAAATAATAAAAATAATAAAAACCTCTACTGCGTGGATGCTTATTGTATGTCGCAAATTGGCATCAACTAAACACCTAGAAATATCAAAATAAGTACTATCAATGGGGCCAAAGCTACAATCATTAGAATCTCATGATAGTGGTAATTTAAATGTGCCATAATGAGCATCAGACTCCAAATGAAATACTATGATGGAAAGCGTAAATCACCATCATGTAACAGTGACCAAGTAATCTATTACCAGGTCAGTTTGAGCATGTATAGGGGGCATATAGAACACAATGAACTACCCACAGTGTATGTATGTGACAGGTGTAGTGAAATACTATAACATTAAAAACAGATTAAAAACATAACACACTTCATATATTTACACATTAGAAGCTTAAATGGTAATAATAGAGAACAGGGAACACCATATCTGTTAATATATAGATATAGCTACGTAAGAAAATAAATCTATCTCAAGAGTGGGAAGTGAACTCTCATTACTTCCATAATATCAGTGTCACTTACAGTCATGGACTCTCATTCAATGGATCAATGAACTCTCACGTATCATAGATTCTTATAGAAAGTTCTGCCATCCCGTCTGGATGTTTAGGCCTCTCGGGGCCAATGTGCATACTTCATGAATCCAACATGCTTCTTTTCTAAGAAGTATCTTGGCTCTATTCCCTCCTCTTCTTAGGACTGGCACATGGTCAATGATTCTAAAGCGCAAGTCACTCACAGTGTATCCTGCTTCAAGGAAGTGGCGGGCCACCGGATGTTCTGCCTTTCTTGTGTGTATCGCCAATCTGATGCTGGAGCGGTGATTCGCCATCCTCACTCTGGCATCATCAGTCATCTTACCAGTATAGAATTTCCCACAGGGGCAATTGAGTAGATATACAATAAACTGGGTTGTACACGTGAGAAAGTATTTAATCTGATATCTCTTACGACGATCAGGGTGTTGAAATGACGTACCCGTGTGCATGCTGTTGCAAGTAACACAACTAATGCATTTGTAGCACCCCACTTTCTTCTTCAGCCAGGTTTGTTTGTCATTTTTTTAAGGGATGTTAGTCTTCACTAGCAGATCCCTCAGACTCCTGCCTCTACGATATGCCAATCGTGGTGCAGCCCATTCCAAAAATGGCAGTGTGGGATCACTCTGGAGTATTTTCCATTCCTCCTTAACCGCTTGGGCAATCTGATATTGGTCTGGATTGTATGTGGTGACAAATGTGAGTTGGGGATTTTTTGTGGTGTTTTGGATTCTCTGCTCATCTTGAGATAAGAGAGCCAATTCCTGTTGTTTCTCTAGATTCTTCTTGTTGTAACCTCGTTGAAGGAATCTTTGTGTCATTTCTGACATCTGTGTCCGCATCAGATCCTCATCGGTATTGTTCCTTATCACCCGTTGGTACTGTGCTTTAGGAATGTTACGTATTAGTGCTGGTTGGTGGCAACTTTTAGCATGCAATAATGTGTTGCGATCTGTTTTCTTCCGGAACAATGTAGTACCCAGTCCATTAGAGGTTTTGAATACTCTGACATCAAGAAAATCCACTGTAGCACTGTTGACAGTGTGTTGAAATTTGATTGTGCTATCCATCCCATTCAGGGTATGGATCCAATTGTCCAGGGCCTGTTCTCCATCTCGCCATATCAGGAAGACGTCGTCTATGTAACGACAATAGAACATAATGTCATCAATTTCATAGACCTTCATAATCAGCCATGAATAGGTTGGCCAACGATGGGGCCATGTTTGACCCCATCGCAGTCCCCTCTATTTGTAAGTAAAAAGTATTTTCGAAACGGAAGAAATTGTTCTCCAAACAAATCGTTAGGAGGTCCACCAGAACTTCCTCTGGAGGCCCCACATAAGGACTCTTTCTCAGATGGTTAACAACAGCTGCAATCCCCAATTTATGGGGAATTACCGTATACAAACTGCATGCATCCATCTTCACTAGTAGATCAGTTGGTTGTATATCACCTAATTGAGTGATGGATCGGATGAAGACATTAGAATCTTGTGTGTATGATTTCATTCTCTTGACCATTGGCTGTAAGTGAAAATCCAGAAACTCAGCTAATGGTTGTAGGAGTGATCCTCTCGCCGAGACGATAGGTCTTCCTGGAGGTTATGTGGAATCCTTATGGATTTTTGGTAGCGTGTAGATAATAGGTGTTATAGGATAATCCCTCTTTAGAAATTTATATTCCTGTATAGTGATAAGTTCCATCTCACACCATCTGTCAGGTTTTTCATCAATATATCTCTTCAATTGATGGGTTGGATCAGTTTGTAAAATCCTGTAGGTCTTTTTATCTGTTATTTGGCCCAAAAGTTCCGATCTGTACTGTTGTAAATCCATCACAACCACCGCCCCACCCTTATCTGCCGGGCGTATTACAATGGTCGTATCGTCAGCTAATGACTTAAGTGCCCATCTCTCCTCCTTAGTCAAGTTGTCCATTCTTCTCTTATTAGGGGTGTTTTTGGAGACTTGGCTCAGATAGTTTGTGTATGCAGTAATGGATGGATTCTGTGATTTTGGATCAAATGTCCCAGGTGTTCGGAAACGTGTTGTCTCACTGTTATCAGTCTTGTAAAATTCTTTGAGTCTCAAATTTCTCCCAAATTTCTGAATATCGATGTATGTATCAAACGAATTCATCTTCGTTGTCGGGACATAGGATAATCCCTTATTCAATAGAGAGGTTTCTGATTGTGACAACGGTCTTGAGCTGATGTTAAATACATTATAGTTCATCTCCTCTGTATCGGAGGGCGGCGTGACATGCCCCCCCCCTCCTCGTGTGTGGCCTGAGCCTCATCCTAAAAAATGAACCAAGGGAGTGTGAGATGAGGTATATGAGGTACTTGCGCCACTAGCTCCCCTCATGCTGTCCCACTGTTGGCCTCTGTTCGCACCTCTGGATCTGGTGGTAATGCCTCGATATGTAGAGTCCCCACTTTCTATTGCCACTTCTGGGTCTGAGCTATCACCCAAGCTGGTGTCGACCGTATTAATGTTTCTTTTCGTGAATCTTCTTTCACGTCTTGATCTGAAGTTCTTCCTTTCATCGGGTGATAACATCCAGTGGTATACACTCTTGTACATGTAATCCTGATTAACTGTTTGGAGTTTCCGATTTTTGAAAGCGATGAGTTCTTGTTTATATATCTTAATTTGTTGTGTCAGTTTATCCATCCAGTCAACAGACTTATCCGCTCTTAATGTGTTAAGTTGTTCAGCTTCAAACGTTTGGATTTCAGTTCTAACTTCTTGGAGTAGTCGTCCAGCTTCTCTAATCACAAGAAGCATGAGATCAAATGAGCATTTATTAAGAATTTTGCACCAATTAGTGCAAAATTCAGCATTTGATCTTCCAATCGTAGGGATGTTCTTAACTCTGAAGCCTCGTGGCATTAGTCTCTTTTTATGATAATCAGATAGATATATTCCATGAAGATTTAAATCTATCTCACGTTGCTTAAGTTTTGCCAGTGTATTATATAGAGACTGGCACAACTCCTCTATCTGTTGTTCTTCAATAGAACCAAAACTAAGATATCTTCATGTCTTTCCTCAATATTCTCACTCTGAGACGAATTAGGTGTTCCTGTGTTGCCAATATTTAACTCAGTCATAGTGATAGTAGATGAGGCACAAATAATGAGAAATGGGAATTGATTTAAGCTGATTCAGCCACAATGTGGGTGCACTGTACAGTAGGAGCATAGATTGAAAGTATGTTGTATATGCACTCTCACCAGCAGACCACAACTTGCCAGGGTGCTGTAGCCAGGTATGTAGAAATCAGAAATTTGAGAAAGCACTCGCTGGACTGTAGACAGCAATGTGAATCAAAATTTTATTGTGACGTTTCGGGACCAACAACGTCCCTTCCTTGACAAGCAACAAGTCAAAAAACACAAACATTTATAAGCCCATAAAACACTCCCCTAGGTGAACTGCCAATCAGAATGTGCCGTGTGCAAAACAAAATGAGCCGTGTGCAAAACTGGCATAGATCTCTGTAATTAGTGTAGAATCGATAATAGCATTGTGAAATATATGTCAAAAATATAAATGTGTATACATAAAAACATAACTCTGCAAGTGTGTAGTACAGGTGAATCTATTAGCCCCCAAAATAGATCCAATCTTATACATGCTCAAAAGCATCCGTAGCACTCATCCCTTCATGAAAAAGACAACAAAAACCCTGATAGGTGGAATATCACACCCCCCAGACGTTCATTGGCGAGAAGGGTTCGTCACACAGCCACGCCTGTATCCACATGGCAGGCCAAATAGATCAGTTTAACACCATACGTAAAAAGACGACAACAAATCCTCTGATTTCACCTAGGGGAGTGTTTTATGGACTTATAAATGTTTGTGTTTTTTCACTTGTTGCTTGTCAGAGGAAGGGACGTTGTTAGTCCCGAAACGTCATAATAAAATTTTGATTCACATTGCTGTCTACAGTCCAGTGAGTGCTTTCTCAAATTTCTGATTTCTACATACCTGGCTACAGCACCCTGGCAAGTTGTGGTCTGCTGGTGAGAGTGCATATACAACATACTTTCAATCTATGCTCCTACTGTTCAGTGCACCCACATTGTGGCTGAATCAGCTTAAATCATTTCCCATTTCTCATTATTTGTGCCTCATCTACAATCACTATGACTGAGTTATATATTGGCAACACGGGAACACCTAATTTGTCTCAGAGTGAGAATATTGAGGAGAGACATGAAGATATCTTTACTTTCACGGACGAGGACGCAGAGGCCATTAGACTTGGTTCTATTGAAGAACAACAGATAGAGGAGTCGTGCCAGTCTCTATATAATACACTGGCAAAACTCGTAATAAATGCTCATTTGATCTCACGCTTCTTGTGATTAGAGAAGCTGGACGACTACTCCAAGAAGTTAGAACTGAAATCCAAACGTTTGAAGCTGAACAACTTAACACATTAAGAGCGGATAAGTCCGTTGACTGGATGGATAAACTGACACAACAAATTAAGATATATAAACAAGAACTCATCGCTTTCAAAAATCGGAAACTCCAAACAGTTAATCAGGATTACACGTACAAGAGTGTATACCGCTGGATGTTATCACCTGATGAAAGGAAGAACTTCAGATCAAGACGTGAAAGAAGATTCACGAAAAGAAACATTAATACAGTCGACACCAGCTCGGGTGATAGCTCAGACCCAGAAGTGGCAATAGAAAGTGGGGACTCTACATATCGAGGCATTACCACCAGATCCAGAGGTGCGAAAAGAGGCCAACAGTGGGACAGCATGAGGGGAGCTAGTGGCGCAAGTTCTGGTGGACCTCCTAACGATTTGTTTGGAGAAAAATTTCTTCCGTTTCGAAAATACTTTTTACTTACAAATAGAGGGGACTGCGAGGGGGTCAAACATGGCCCCATCGTTGGCCAACGTATTCATGGCTGATTATGAATCCAGGTCTATGAAATTGATGCCATTATGTTCTATTGTTGTTACATAGACGACGTCTTCCTGATATGGCGAGATGGAGAACAGGCCCTGTACAATTGGATCCATACCCTGAATGGGATGGATAGCACAATCAAATTTCAACACACTGTCAACAGTGCTACAGTGGATTTTCTTGATGTCAGAGTATTCAAAACCTCTAATGGACTGGGTACTTCATTGTTCCGGAAGAAAACAGATCGCAACACATTATTGCATGCTAAAAGTTGCCACCAACCAGCACTAATACGTAACATTCCTAAAGCACAGTACCAACGGGTGATAAGGAACAATACCGATGAGGATCTGATGCGGACACAGATGTCACAAATGACACAAAGATTCCTTCAACGAGGTTACAACAAGAAGAATCTAGAGAAACAACAGGAATTGGCTCTCTTATCTCAAGATGAGCAGAGAATCCAAAACACCACAACAAATCCCCAACTCACGTTTGTCACCACATACAATCCAGACCAATATCAGATTGCCCAAGCGGTGAAGGAGGAATGTAAAATACTCCAGAGTGATCCCACACTGCCATTTGCAGAATGGGCTGCATCACGATTGGCATATCGTAGAGGCAGGAGTCTGAGGGATCTGCTAGTGAAGACTGACATCCCTTCAATAAATGACAAACAAACCTGGCTGAAGAAGAAAGTGGGGTGCTACAAATGCATTAGTTGTGTTACTTGCAACAGCATGCACACGGGTACGTCATTTCAACACCCTGATCATCGTAAGAGATATCAGATTAAATACAACCCAGTTTATTGTATATCTACTCAATTGCCCCTGTGGGAAATTCTATACTGGTAAGACGACTGATGATGCCAGAGTGAGGATGGCGAATCACCGCTCCAGCATCAGATCGGCGATACACACAGGAAAGGCAGAACATCCGGCGGCCCCCCACTTCCTTGAAGCAGGACACACTGTGAGTGACTTGCGCTTTAGAATCATTGACCATGTGCCAGTCCTAAGAAGAGGAGGGAATAGAGCCAAGATACTTCTTAGAAAAGAAGCACGTTGGATTCATGAACTATGCACATTGGCCCAGAGAGGCCTAAACATCCAGACGGGATGGCAGAACTTTCTATAAGAATCTATGATACGTGAGAGTTCATTGATCCATTGAATGAGAGTCCATGACTGTAAGTGACACTGATATTATGGAAGTAATGAGATTTCACTTCCCACTCTTGAGATAGATTTATTTTCTTACGTAGCTATATCTATATATTAACAGATATGGTGTTCCCTGTTCTCTATTATTACCATTTAAGCTTCTAATGTGTAAATATATGAGGTGTGTTATGTTTTTAATCTGTTTTTAATGTTATAGTATTTCACTACACCTGTCACATACATACACTGTGGGTAGTTCATCGTGTTCTATATGCCCCCTTTACATGCTCAAACTGACCTGGTAATAGATTACTTGGTCACTGTTACATGATGGTGATTTACCCTTTCCATCATAGTATTTCATTTGGAGTCTGATGCTCATTATGGCACATTTAAATTACCAATATCATGAGATTCTAATGATTGTAGCTTTGGCCCCATTGATAGTACTTATTTTGATATTTCTAGGTGTTTAGTTGATGCCAATTTGAGACATACAATAAGCATCAACACAGTAGAGGTTTTTATTATTTTTATTATTTTATAGTGTTGGTAGACTGTGTTATACTATTTTGTAAATGACTGCTAAAATGGGTAAGTCTCACCCTTGATAATCACCCCTGGGGTCATACGTCTTAATCCTGTTATTTTTGAGATAAAGTCAGATTGATATTATGGTTCTACACAATTGCACGGACTGTTTATTACACAATAGATTACTATCATTTGTTTGTCATCTGAATATATCTGCAATTTGTGGACTTAGCTTTTTATTTTTATTTTTACGTTTATTTTTTGGAGGTGGCAGCCAGTTGAGAGTAATTTTGGGCACAAGTTTAGAGTTGTAGAGTTATTCTCTTATCTTATTTTATTTTTGGTTCATCGATATATAATAATTTTTTGGTTTTCTTTTCTTTTTTTCTTTTGTTCTTATGGCATCTTTTAATTTGCTATGTATGCAAAGTAATTTTAAAATAGATGGCAGTTTATCATGTAAAATAAAATATATGGCAGTTTATAATGTGAATAGATTGCATTTTGGCAGTTCTATTGGGGTGCGATTTAGATAGACCTAGAGCGCTGTTATTCTCTAAGCTGTGTATGTTTATACATTGCGATTGGCACAGTTGCCTGTTCAATGATTAGATCTGAGGCCACATTGGTGTCTTGATGTCATTTGTGCTGTCCAGACACGGTGGTGTGCGGCCGCATTTGTGCTTTGATTTGTTTACATAAGTTGCCATAGCAACCTCTCGACCAGTGGTTGGGAGTTGCGGCAACCTGATGGGCAGGTAGACATGGCGATGTGGACACGGATAGTTTACTTATGATTTTAACAGATACAGATACCGGGTTATATGTGGTTTTTTATTTGTATATGTATCGATTTGGTGAGTTAAGGCGGGCGGTTCTGAGTGATGAATCTCATGCCCCAATGAATTACTAGAGGCGTGTTCTTTCATCCTATCAGAGGATTTGTTGTCATCTTTTTACGTATGGTGTTAAACTGATCTATTTGGCCTGCCATGTGGATACAGGCGTGGCTGTGTGACGAACCCTTCTCGCCAATGAACGTCTGGGGGTGTGTGATATTCCACCTATCAGGGTTTTTGTTGTCTTTTTCATGAAGGGATGAGTGCTACGAATGCTTTTGAGCATGTATAAGATTGGATCTATTTTGGGGGCTAATAGATTCACCTGTACTACACACTTGCAGAGTTATGTTTTTATTTATACACATTTATATTTTTGACATATATTTCACAATGCTATTATTGATTCTACACTAATTACAGAGATCTATGCCAGTTTTGCACACGGCTCATTTTGTTTTGCACACGGCACATTCTGATTGGCAGTTCACCTAGGGGAGTGTTTTATGGGCTTATAAATGTTTGTGTTTTCTCACTTGTTGCTTGTCAGAGGAAGGGACGTTGTTGGTCCCGAAACGTCACAATAAAATTTTTATTCACATTGCTGTCTACAGTCCAGTGAGTGCTTTCTCAAATTTCTGATTTATATATATATATATATATATATATATATATATATATATATACATATATATATATTTTGTCCTACTGTTTACTAAACACTGTTAGAATTGTATTGTTTGGATGTTAGTAGCTAAAGATTTTAAGTCTCATTGTATTAACTGGGTGAAATTTCTATTGTGAATAAGGTAAACTTGTATGAACTCTGCATAGCATATTTTAATAGTTTTTAAACGTGTATAATATTGTTTCATATTCTGGTATTACAAATATATTCCAATGTGTTCATAGATATTAACTAATAAAAAGAATTCAGGTATTTATATTAATTTTATGGTTTCTAGTAGATGCATATTGATTGAGGGTTTATTTTTAAAGTATAATTATTAAATATATTGGGCTCGATCCGATAAAAATCGTCGCCCTCAAAAGCTGGCGACGCCAATATTTGCGCTGGTTTGGTATCACATATACGGCGTAACCTAGAAGTTACGAGCGTATATTTCTGCCGTCGCCCGTAGTTTTTTGGGCCATAGGCAGGTATACCAAACCCGCGCAGTTTGGTATCCAATATACAGCGTAAGGACTTACGTGGCGAAAATGGAGAAATCTTACTCCATTTTCACCTCGCCACAAAAAGCAGCCGTAAGAAGCCTTACGCTGACTATTGGAGCCCTGTAACTCCCTCAACTAGCTGCTAAATAAACCTAACACCTAACGCATGCGCAATGTCTATCTAGCTGTCAACCGCGATCTGCTAAATAAAACCTAACACCTAACGCATGTGCAATGTCTATTTACCTGTCAACTGCGATCTGCTAAATAAAACCTAACACCTAACGCATGCGCAATGTCTATCTACCTGTCAACCACGATCTGCTAAATAAAACCTAACACCTAACGCATGCGCAATGTCTATCTACCTGTCAACCGCGATCCCCCGCCGCAATCCCTAATAAAGTATTTAACCCCTAAACCGCCGCCATCTACATAAACTAACCCCCTACTGTGAGCCCCTAAAACTGCCACCATCTAACTGATCTATCCCCTACTGTGAGCCCCTAAAACCGCCACCATCTAACTGATCTATCCCCTAATCTGACCCCTTACACCGCCGCCAGCTATATTAATATTATTAACCCCTAATCTAATATCCATAAAGTAATAAGCTTTATTACCAGCCCTTAAAACGGCCTTTTGCGGGGCTTTGCCCCAAAGTTAACAGCTCTTTTGCCCTATAACCTGCCCTCCCTACACCGCCGCCACCTATATTAATGGTATTAACCCCTAATGTAAGCCCCTTACACCGCCGCCATCTATATTAAAATTATTAACCCCTAATTTAATCTACCTACCCCGCCGCCAGCTATATTATCTATATTAACCCTAAGTATATTATAGTTAATATAGTTATTACATTATATATATATTAACTGTATTAACCCTAATTATATTAGGGTTAATATAGTTAATATAGTTACTATAGTATTTATATTAACTATATTAACTCTATCTAACCCTAACACCCCTAACTAAATTCTTATTAAATAAATCTAATTTATATTATAAACTAAAATATTCCTATTTAAATATAAATACTTACCTATAAAATAAACCCTAAGATAGCTACAATATAATTAATAATTACATTGTAGCTATGTTAGGGTTTATATTTATTTTACAGGTAAATTGTTAATTATTTTAACTAGGTATAATAGCTATTAAATAGTTATTAACTATTTAATAGCTACCTAGTTAAAATAATTACCCAATTACCTGTAAAATAAATCCTAACCTAAGTTACAAATACACCTACACTTTCAATAAATTAAATAAACTACAAATATCTATCTAAAAATACAATTAAATAAACTAAACTAAATTACAAAAAAACCCCCACTAAATTACAAAAAATAAAAAAAAGATTACAAGATTTTTAAGCTAATTACACCTATTCTAAGCCCCCTAATAAAATAATAAAGCCCCCCAAAATAAAATAAATTCCCTACCCGATTCTAAATTAAAAAAAGTTCAAAGCTCTTTTACCTTACCAGCCCTTAAAAGGGCCTTTTGTGGGGGCATGCCCCAAAGATAACTGCTCTTTTGCCTGAAAACCCCCCCACAATACCACCCCCAACATTACATCCCACCACCCACATACCCCTAATCTAACCCAAACCCCCCTTAAATAAACCTAACACTACCCCCCTGAAGATCTCCCTACCTTGTTTTCACCACACCGGGCCGAACTCCTCATCCGATCCGGGCGATGTCTTTATCCAAGCGGCAGCAAAGTCTTCTTCCATCCGGCAGCATCTTCCATCAAGCGGCATCTTCAATCTTCATTCTTCGCTCCTCCGATGCGGAGCATCCATCCCGGCCAACGACTGAACGACCAATGAGGTACCTTTAAATGACGTCATCCAAGATGGCGTCCGTCGAATTCCAATTGGCTGATAGGATTCTATCAGCCAATCGGAATTAAGGTAGAAAAATCTGATTGGCTGATTGAATCAGCCAATCAGATTCAAGTTCAATCCGATTGGCTGAACCGTGTTAGACAGTGCGGGTGATTTCATACTTTAGTCAGGTTTTGTAGGCGCCGGCAGTTTCTAACGTGGCGACGCCAGAAATTTGTACTTGCGCAGATTTCTGGACATCGCTGGTTTATCAGACTTACGGCACGTTAGCAACTGACGGCGCCGTATATTGGATAGCTCGAGTTGCGAGCTGAAACTGCGGGTGACACGGGTTCCCTCGCTTGCGCCGCAAACTACGCCGTATATCGGATCGCGCCCATTGTGTTATAACCCTGCCATAGATTAACATATTATTTGGAGAGCACTACTGAGATTCTTATAAATATACTGACATATATTATGGAGGCACTTGCATGAGATATTATTAATATTTATCATATTGATATCATATATTTGTAGTAAATAGAAATTATTATAAAAGAGAAAAAAAATTAATATTTCGAAATTAATATTTTGAAAATAAATTTTTTTTTTTGAAGATTGAAATATTGATGTTCATATTTCGAGATTGATATTGATATTTTGAAATATTGTTAAAGATTAATTTTTGAAAAATTAATAAAAATATAGATTAGAAACATATTAATTTTTCATATTTCAAAATTCATAAAAATATTAATTTTTCATATTTTAAAATTCATAAAAATATTAATTTTTCATATTTCAGATTTTTTTTTTTTAAATGTATAAAAAAATCTCTCTTTTTATTGGTAATAATTGTACTAGTGTTTTAATTTAATTAAATACTAAACCAACATAATAATGTCTATCACTAGGAGTGACTCATTTAATTCTGTACATAGCGTGGAAAATGGTCCCATTACAATACCCCTTACTAAAGGTCAGGTCCTTAAGAGAGACATTATAGGCCACATTAAAGAGAGGCTTAATATTGCGGGTGAATTAAATGATTTTATTGATATGCTTGAAATTAGGGCTAAAAATATTACCGTTAATAATAATATGTGGAATGAAAACAATGAATTATTCCAAGAACTATTAATGATTAATCAATGCAAGGCTCTCAAAAAGCAAGACGAACTAATACTAAAATCTTGGCCCCTTTGTAAAATGCGTTATTGACGAAATGTCGCTTTGTGTCATAGACAAAGAATTACAAATACAGGAGCTAGAAAGTTGTATTCGTTCCTCACGCAGATGCAAAGAGGAGTTAAAAATAGCCAAAAATAAAATGTATGAGTTTGCCCAAAATCTAACTGCCTTAGATAAGCATAACATAGACTTACTAGCACAGGTACAAGAGTTAAATAAACAACTTGCGCAAAGCCAGAGAGAACTAAGTGATTTAAAAAGGTCATATCACCATAATGAAAACCTCCCTTAGAGAACTCCCTTAGAGAACGCGTCAGGGATGAAGTGCAGAAATATATGGAAGAGTATAGACAAATGACCCCTATTGGGTCAGAAATAGATTTCCCAAATAGACAATCACCTCATGATGTAAATCCAGAGAACTGCTGTAACTCAGCAGGTGAGGGAAAATCTAATAGAGAATCCCAAAATAAGTCTAATAAGGTATATGACTCCCATAAAATAGTTACTTTCATAAAGGGTGCAAACTCTGTAATTGATCACTTAGAGGCCTTTGAAAATACATTAGCTATAATGAATGTTACAAGTGAGAAATTAAAAATTAAACTTCTGCCCTGGGTATTTGACGGTAAACATCACAAATTCTTTACTTCACTAAAGGATATGAATATTCATTCCTGGAGTGAAATAAAACGACAATGCAGAAAAGAATTCGGGCAACATCGCACTAAAACTGCAGCGAAAATAGCTGTATATGGTTTAAAATGTAGTGCGAACCAAAGTCCCATTGAGTTCCTTTCTGAATTGAAAAATGCGTACAGTATGGCTGAAGATAATCCCATATTTGAATGCTCAGAATTTGTAAATTTATTTTTTTGAATCACTACCTACACCCATCAAAATTAATTTAGCTAGAGATTTTGATGAGGACTGCTCATTGGAATGGCTGTTCAAAGAGAGTACAAAGTTATTCTCTATTCAGCAGTCCAGTGAACAGGGGGTGAAAAAGGAATCAAAACCCAAAATTGTTGCGGAAACTAGGGTGTCACCTAGCCCCATCAATTTTAAGTCTAAAAAGAAAACCTACGCGGAGGTGGCCAGTCAAAACAGGCCATCTCCACAGAGGTTTAACTCTACCCCTCCCCCAACACGGGCTGAGGCACAGAGACACTATAACCAAAGTGGGGGACATAATCAGGTGAATAGTTACTCACAAAGAGAATACTCACCAAATAATTGGTATCCACGCAAGGGTAGATACAATAGATGGCGAAGATATTCTCAGGGTAACCAGACACCCCAAGTATATAATGCTCCCCAAAGTAATAATACTGAACAAACTGAACCCCAGGGGCAACCACGCTAGAATAGAAGTAGCGGCCCTGATTCTGAGGGAACCCAATGGTCCAGGAATCATTATTATGGGGCATCAAGAGATAGGCCCAGGGGTAGATGTAACTTGTACAATCAGGTAGATATGCTTTTTACAGCAACCGAACAATACTTTTTTAGGGGTACAGCCAGTGGTCAGCAGTGGACCACAGGCACAGTCATAAATACTGTAGTATCACCTGAAAGGGAGGGGAGAGATATAAAAAGTGTAATGATAAATGTCAATGGTACTAATCATGTTCTCTCCCCACAGACCAGAAATGGACGATTTAGCTGTGATGACGAGCAACCTCGGCCTGAAAGCATTAACCAATCTTTCCCTTTGCAGTGTTCTCTTAACCTTATTTCCACAGATGCAGTACACAAGAATCCGGCCGACCCTGTCATAGAGGGGACCGGTAGGTATGAAGTTTCTTCTGCATCAGAAAGCATGGTGAATTCAGGTAACACGTTGTCAGGTTTACTATCATCTAATACATCTAATACATTGATTCCCTAATGTACTGTAACTTTAAGACATTTTTTCACTTGTTCTCCTCCCTATATAAGCTGCTCCTGGTCATTTCAGCAGTGCTTAGTATTGAAGTTTCAAGTAACAGCGTGCCAAGCCTTATTTTGTTTCTAGCTCCTGGAGGATCAAGGAAGCTAAATCATCCTACAGAAATTTCTACTTGTGAACTCTGTTCACTAAGTGTCTATTTTATACTCCTCAGTGTTGTGGATTCATCATCTGATTCATTTCTACACTATTTATATTCCAACTCACAGATTTGCCAGGTCTGTCTGTCTTCCATCCAGCTTCACGCTCCGGATTGCGGTGACGTCACACGCCAGCTGCGCATGTTTCTAGTCATACGCCAAGCCTCCGCTCCTCGCATTCTCTCAGAGACGTGCCGCAGCAAACAGCAGTGAATATTCAGTGGTAAGATTTGAACTTTTCCATAAGTACTGTGTATTCATTTCATAACATCATTAGGAGGATTACCGTTATAGAAATTGTGTGATTACATATAAGTTTCAATCCTGAGTAAGAAATATTTACACTCTGAACTACCAATTATTTTAACTCTCTAACGTAGCTAATCCTACAGCCTCATATACAGCTATGTGTGAATACTGATGATAAGCTTTAATGATGAACCTTCTTAACATCCAGTACTCGTAACTTGACAATTAGCATCTGTTTAATTCTGCCAAGTGTTTATGTTGTATGCATCTCAGTTCTCTCCGTTATTCCTGGCAAATTGCCCAAACTGGTTTGAAAGTTTGTTTCCCTGCTGCATCTATTCAGTGTTACATTAACACATGTGGCAGCAATTGGGAAAACAAACTATCGTTTCCATAACATCATTATGTAGCTCTGTGGACTGTTGGATGAATATAGTTGCCACCATATATGTATATATATATTCTCTTCATCTTTCTCAGAGCTGCAACACCCATAATTTTTATAAGAATTGTTCCAGCAGTTGAGGTTCACATAACTAATTTGGCACATAACTCATATCCTTTTAGATATCGAATCTTTGAGCCTGACAGAATACTAAACCCATTTACTGAATATGGACCCAGCTGGAATAAACGCACATATGCAGTCCCTAAACCAAAGGATTGATATGTTAACAGATGCTCTAAATTCACTTAAAGCTGAGAACGATACTATGAAAACATATATCAAGGATGTAGTAGATAAAAGACTCCCTATTTCTGAGCCCCAGGTTAGTACTCCCGAAAAATTCCTGGGAGATAGATCCCAATACAGGGATTTCAAAAATGCCTGCCTTCTAATGTTTTCTCTCAGACCCCATACTTACCCTAATGATAGAGCCAGGGTCCTTACTGTCATATCATATCTTAGGGGTGAGCCCCGTACCTGGGCTAACACTTATTTTGAAAACAATTATGATATATTAAACTCTCTGGAGAGTTTTTTCTTAGCCATGGGTCAACTGTATGCTATGAGAGGTCTCAGGAAAAAAGAAAAGAGTAGTCGAAGATTACATAGCCGAATTTAAAAAATGGGCTAAAGATACAATGTGGAATAACATTTCATTGAGAAACCAATTTAGATTGGGCTTATCTGATGGAATTAAAGATGAACTCTCAAGATCAGACTTACATCCAACTCTAGAGGAACTAATAACCCTTAGTATCACAATCAACAGACGTCTCAGAGAAAGACAGCAGGAGTGATCTTATCATGACTCCAACATAAAGAAACATCAAACACCACATACAGCAAAGTCTTCCCCTGAACCCATGGACCTTGGTATCATCAAAGCCCTCCTTAGCCCAGAGGAAAAGGCCAGGAGAAGAACTAATAATCTCTGCTTATACTGCACATCAGATAATCATACTGTGAAAGATTGTCCACCCTTCAGAAGTTAAATAAGGGTAAGATTGTGAATCAACCTTATTGTTTCACCACTCAAGTACATACAACCCCATATTTAAACATATCTCTTCTTTTACAGTGGGACCATCAGAGGGTCAACACTACCGTGATAATTGACTCAGGAGCAACAGCTTCCTATATTGATAAAGCATTTACTCACATAAATAAAATACCACTAGAAAAAAAAAAGGTGTCCTGTTTTCTTGAGAGGGATAGATGGAAAATCCATTACAACAGGACCTGTAGAATATCAAACAATTCCTCTGTTAATAGTCACTGCAGACCATCACAGAGAATATATAATATTTGATGTTATTTCTTCACCCATATCACCTATTTTACTAGATATTAAATGGCTTACTACACATAACCCAAACATTAATTGGTCCACTTTAGCTGTAACCTTTACATCTAAATTCTGCCTAACCACTTGTTTCCCAGTAACTGTTTTACAGACCACTGAACTTAATGTGGAAGTTCAAATACCTGAGGTATATCTTGATTATGCTGATGTGTTTAGTAAAACAGAAGCAGAAAACCTACCTCCGCATAGAAAGTACAATTGCCCTATTGACATATTACCTGGTTCTGATATTCCATCTGGGCATATTTTCCGATTATCCAAGCCAAAACTCGAACATCTTAAATCATACTTAGATGAAAACCTTAAAAAGGGTTTCATACGCCCATCCATGTCTCCAGCAAGTGCTGGAATATTCTTTGTAAAGAATAAGGACGGTTCACTCAGACCAATAGTAGATTACAGGCAGCTAAACAAGATAACTGTAAAAAATCAATATCCCTTGCCCCTCATTCTGGAACTTATAGAAAGACTCGAAGGGGCTAAATACTTCACAAAGTTAGATCTTAGGGGTGCCTACAACCTCATCCGAATAAGATCTGGGGATGAATGGTTGACGGCGTTTAGAACCCGATATGGGTTATTCGAATACGTCGTCATGCCCTTTGGGCTATGTAACACCCCTGCAACCTTTCAGCACCTTATCAATGACTTATTCAGAGACATCTTGGATGTTTATATTGTCATATACCTAGATGACATTTTAATTTATTCTAAAACATATCAAGAACATGTTATACACGTCCGACAGGTACTTTCCAGGCTTAGAGGTAACCATTTGTATGCAAAACCTGAAAAATGCCTGTTTAACTCACAATCCATTTCCTTTTTGGGTTATGAAATATCTTCAGGCATTCACATGGAGAACAAAAAGAAGCAGTTCTAAATTGGCCCGTACCTAAAAATAGATGCCAGGTACAATCCTTCATGGGTTTTGCGAATTTCTATCGCAAATTTATAAAAAATGTCTCCAAATTAGCCATTCCACTAACTACTCTCACTAAAGCAAATAAACCTTTCAAGTGGACACTAGAGGCCCAAGATGCATTTGACATGTTGAAACAAAGATTTACTTCTGCACCCATTTTACGTTTTCCTGACACAAAACTCCAGTTTGTGCTGGAGGTAGATGCCTCAAATTATGCAATAGGAGCTATCCTCTCCCAGAGAGAAGACATCACAAAACCCTTACATCCAGTGGCCTTCTACTCTAGGACTTTAAATCCAGCTGAACAAAATTACCCTATAGCTGATAAGGAATTGTTAGCAATAAAACTCTCCTTAGAGCACTGGCGTCATTTGCTAGAAGGTGTAACTATCCTCACATTAATATACACTGACCATAGAAATTTGCAATACTTAAAATCCACACGAACCCTGTCAGCAAGACAAGTCAGATGGAACATTTTCTTCTCACGTTTCAATTTCCTCATTACTTATCGTCCCTCTGGAAAAAATCAGAAAGCAGATTCACTTTCTAGAATTACAACTGAGACTTCACATCCATTAACAGAAGCATCCATAATCCCAGCAGATAATTTCCTCTTGTTCACTCTTCAGTTGGTACCTATTGTATGCAATGAACAGAATGAAAAAGAATAAATCTCAACTCAAATGGTTGTTATTATTATAACTCAAAATTGTACATACTACCATCTCTAAGGCCTACACTACTTCACATGGTTCACGAATCCTCCCTCGCTGGACATCCGGGACTTCATAAAATGCATGAATTAGTTGCTAGAAATCATTGGTGGCCACATATGTCCAATGACATCAAAGATTATGTTCTCTCTTGTTCAGTTTGTATAATTTCAAAAAGAAGCAAACATTCACCTTACGGTCTCCTGTTACCACTTCCTACCCCAAAGAGGCCATGGTCGGAGATCGCCAGTGTCATCAAAAAACACCACTATTATGGTGGTAGTTGATCTGTTTACCAAAATGTGTCATTTCATACCATTCTCAAAACTACCAACGGCCATGGAGACCATACAGTTACTAGTCAAACATGTTATAAAACATCATGGACTCCCAACTTCTATTCTCAGTGACTTTGGAACACAATTTTCTAGTAAACTATGGCATGAATTCTGCAAAGCTTTCTCTTTACATAGGAAACTCACAACCGCCTATCATCTGCAAGGCAACGGACAAACAGAAAGATGTAATCAATGGCTCGAACAGTTTCTTAGATCTTTCTGTTCTTATCAGCAACATCTTTGGTCTGACTTTTTACCATATGCCGAATTCTCTTACAACAATACTCTTCATTCCACTATTAACAAGACACCTTTCTTTGCTAATTATGGTTTTCATCCCCGATTCCAGTTACTCCCTACATCTGATGTTCTCTCACCCAGTATCTCCGAATTATCTGAAGACATCTCCTTCAATTTTAAAAGCATTGAATCGGCCATTACCAAAGCAAAAGAAGTGTGCAAGCAATACTACGACCGTCGTCAATTACCCCCTCCTGTTTATTCACCTGGTGATTTGGTCTGGATCTCCACGAAGAATCTCTCTTTGAACACACCTTCCAAAAAACTTTCTCCTCTTTTTTTTTTTTTTTTTTTTTTTTTTTAGGAAA
The DNA here is from genome assembly GCF_027579735.1 of Bombina bombina. NCBI lineage: Eukaryota > Metazoa > Chordata > Amphibia > Anura > Bombinatoridae > Bombina > Bombina bombina. The sequence goes on along the minus strand of NC_069504.1, from coordinate 214,764,637 downwards.
AATTGTTTATTTCTGTTTAAAACATACATGTGTCAAAAAAAAATATGATGATCAATTGCAAAATAAAGATTAAAGGCTTAGGCCTCGTGCTAAATATAGAGTCCATACATATCTCAGATAAGTGAGTCCATAAGGAGTTCAATAGAGTCCAAACTGTAGAACCGCTTTGAAAGATGAACCAGTAAAGTTCCCAACATTGAGGGCCTTGCATTTTCACAATTTTTCCTTCTTTTTTGTAACAAAATAACCAAAGTAAACTAGTAACAATAAACATTGAACAGTTATAATTTCCATGTGTGTCCATTAATTCTTGGTCGAAGCATACATGTATCTGTGTGTTTTCATCTAAACAAATACATCTGGTATCAACGCAATATGACATTAAGGAGTATTAACATCTAAGCCTGGAATGTGAAAGTCTGTGACAACCCATAGAACACAACGTCATCTTAGGAAAGTAGAGGGATTCGTCTTGAGTAGTCTGTATGTAGTTGATTAGTGTATACAAAGGAGTCGTGGTAGGGCCCTAAGTGGGTCTAGAATCCCACAGAAACAATATCTCTGCATGAGTGTCTAATTTGTTTATTAAAAGATAGTGATATCTTTCCAGCTTGAGATTGAGTTGTATCTCTTGTATCCACTCAGCTAGGGTGGGAATTGATTCTTTTTTCCACAGTCTTGGAATTAGTTGATTTGCACTGTTAATCATTATTTGTAGTAGTTTATAGTGTAGTTGTGAGTTAAGTTTGGGGTATTTGTGGAACAGGTAGATAGTCGGGTCGTGAGGCATCAAAGTGCCAATGGTGTTTTGTATATATGGTAGAATAGATGTCCAAAATCCTTGAATTTTAGGACAGGCCCACCAAATATGGAATAGCGTGCCCTCTTCCCTACACTGTCTCCAGCAGCGGTTAGAAGAACCAGGAAAGAGATGCTTGAGTCTCTGTGGTGTGAGATACCACCTAGTTAATAATTTCATGTTGGTTTCTTTAAGTCCGACGGAGGGGAGACCCTCAGACAGGCGTGGCCCCGGGAGGAACCCGGAGCCGCGGGGTGCGTTCGAAGTGTCGACGATCAATGTGTCCTGCAATTCACACTAATTCTCGCAGCTAGCTGCGTTCTTCATCGACGCGCGAGCCGAGTGATCCACCGCCGAGAGTAGCCGAGACTTTCTCCTCTTTTTGTTGGTCCCTACCCGAATGAACGGGTCATCATTGCCAATGTCTCTCCTTGCCATCCACTCTCAAGATCCATCCGACGTTCCACATCTCCCTGCTCAAGCCTTATAAAGAGATCAGGGGTTCTACTGATGTCACTCCTAATCCACAGGTCTCTATAGACCCTAATTTTGAGTATGAGGTCCACTCCATCTTGGTCTCTCGTTGTCGCCATGGGCGTTTGGAATATCTGGTCAGTTGGAAGGGCTATTCCCATGAGGAGAATTCCTGGGAGCCTGCCTGTAACATCTCTGCTCCACGTCTGCTTTCTCGCTTTCATCAGTGGCATCCTGATCGTCCTCGACCCTGAGCACCGGGAGTTGCTCCTTGGGGGGGGGGGTTCTGTCCAGTTTACTATCATCTAATACATTGATTCCCTAATTTACTGTTCCTTTAAGACATTTTTGCACTTGTTCTCCTCCCTATATAAGCTCCTCCTTGTCATTTCAGCAGTGCTTAGTATTGAAGTTTGAAGTAACTTACAGCGTGCCAAGCCTTATTTTGTTTACAAGCTCCTGGAGGAACAAGGAAGCTAAATCATCCTACAGAAATTTCTACTTGTGAACTCTGTTCACTAAGTGTCTATTTTATACTCCGTCCTCAGTGTTGTGGATTCATCATCTGATTCATTTCTACACTATCGATATTCCGACTCACAGATTTGCCAGGTCTGTCTGACTTCCATCCAGCTTCACGCTCCGGATTGCGGTGACATCACACGCCAGCTGCGCAAGTTTCTAGCCACATGCCAAGCCTTCGCTCCTCGCATTCTCTCAGAGACGTGCCGCTGCAAACAGCAGTGAATCTTCAGTGGTAAGAATTGAACTTTTCCATAAGTACTGTGTATTCATTTCATAACATATTCATTTCATAACATCATTAGGAGGATTACCGTTATAGAAATTCTGTGATTACATATAAGTTTCAATCCTGAGTAAGAAATATTTACACTCTGAACTACCAATTATTTTAACTCTCTAACGTAGCTAATCCTACAGCCTCATATACAGCTATGTGTGAATACTGATGATAAGCTTTAGTGATGAACCTTCTTAACATCCAGTACTCATAACTTGACAATTAGCATCTGTTTAATTCTGCCAAGTGTTTATGTTGTATGCATCTCAGTTCTCTCCGTTATTCCTGGCAAATTGCCCAAACTGGTTTGAAAGTTTGTTTCCCTGCTGCATCTATTCAGTGTTACATTAACACATGTGGCAGCAATAGGGAAAACAAACTATCGTTTCCATAACATCATTATGCAGCTCTGTGGACTGTTGGATGAATATAGTTGCCACTATATATGTATATATATTCTCTTCATCTTTCTCAGAGCTGCAACACCCATAATTTTTATAAGAATTGTTCCAGCAGTTGAGGTCCACATAACTAATTTGGCACACAACTCATATCCTTTTAGATATCGAATCTTTGAGCCTGACACACGTGGGGAAGCCCACAGATGTATGATAACGCCAATTTTATGTGTGAAATGGTAGAAACTGCAGGGAGATATTATGTACAGGGAGTGCAGAATTATTAGGCAAGTTGTATTTTTGAGGATTAATTTTATTATTGAACAACAACCATGTTCTCAATGAACCCAAAAAACTCATTAATATCAAAGCTGAATAGTTTTGGAAGTAGTTTTTAGTTTGTTTTTAGCTATAGCTATTTTAGGGGGATATCTGTGTGTGCAGGTGACTATATATACCCATTTCAATTATTTATTTTTACCAGTGAAACCAATATAACATCTCAACATTCACAAATATACATTTCTGACATTCAAAAACAAAACAAAAACAAATCAGTGACCAATATAGCTGTGACAGACCCTTCTGTCAGGACTGAAAGAGTTAACTGTGTTTAGCTTTAAGAATCTAATTTCTAAAGACAGGTTTTCTGGCCTCAGCTATTGTGTGCTATAATTACATTTAAGTAATAAACAGGCCATTGTTTAATCACCCTCAGAGAACAGACCCTAGGTGATAAGACAAGCCAAATGTGTTTAAGTTGTTATCTGCCTAAGTAAAGTATTTAAGTAATATAATTCTATTGTATCATGTGAAGGGCGCTTCTCCCTTTTATCTAATGTACAACATTCTTTCAACCCCCATCTGAGGGGGGGTCAAAAACCTGTATAAATCTGTGTGCTGCCTTCAAATAAAGTAGTCATTCTGTTTTAAACCTGAAACTGGCTGGGTTGTGAATTGCTGATTGTCTATGCAGGACATTGTTCATCTGGGGTTAACCCTTGGTACACAGTTGGTACCGTAACATTGGTGGCAGCGGTGGGATGAACCTTATCGCCCAGAAGAGCAACTACACAAGCCAGTAACCTCAGGAAGAGGGGGATTATTACAATACTGACTAAGATGGAAAGAGTACCAGGGACAGAAGGAACCAATGGGCCCAGCATAGCAGACAGAACCCCTGAAGAAGCAAGCTTTGATCGGGCGGTTAAAATAAGACTGGCATATTATGGCCCCAACCCATCTGCGGAAATTATCGACCGGGTCATAGCAGCTGTGGAGGCCAACCTACTTCGCCAAAGCGGCGCTGCAGCAAACCCAGTGGAAAAGAGAAAAGTAAATTTTGCAGCTTTTAAAAACTTCCTGGAAACAGAAGGAGAGATTGATGGATACCTTGCGGATTTTGAGAGGCAATGTGCACTACACAAGGTACCCGCAGAGGACTGGGTCACGATATTATCCGGAAAATTATCCGGCCGGGCCAGTGAGGCTTTTCGGGCCATTCCAGATGAGGAAGTCGGGGATTATAATACTGTAAAAGAGGCTCTGCTCTCCAGGTATGCGGTTACACCGGAGGCATACCGGAGGCGGTTCAGAGACACTGTTAAATTGGCTGGTGATTCCTACCTTGAGTGGGCATGTAAGGTGCACCGCACAGCAGCTCACTGGATAGCGGGGTGCCAAGCCGTATCTGGGGAAGAGGTGCTGCAGCTATTCCTGTTGGAACATTGCTTCGACAAGTTACCCGCAGGAGTTCGAGAGTGGGTTCGGGACCGTAAACCCTCCACCCTGCATGAAGCGGCTCGCTTGGCAGATGAGTATACGGATGCCCGCAAACTGGACACTGCTACCACTAAGCCCCCTGCTAGAGTGGAGTACAGACCCCCAGTCACCCCAGCAGCTGCCAGTTACCAACCCCCAGCGCACCGCTATACCACACGGCCTCCGGCCACGAACTACCCTCAGAGAGCCCGGTTCAATTTGCGGGGCTACTCACAACCGATTCGGTGCTTTAGATGTAAGCAACTAGGGCACAAAAGACCAGAGTGTCCCCTAAATGCAGCGAACCAAGCACAGTCCTGGAGAAGACCCGCCGGCAGAATCCCACGTAACCCTCAGCCTGCGGCCCGCTACGTAGAGGCTCAAGAATGCTGGGGCATCCTACATGAGGCAGACCTTGTGCAAGCTGCCCACCGGAATAACCGACAACTGGTTAAAGTGAATGGGAAGGAGGTCAGTGGTCTACGGGATACTGGTGCTACCATGACCTTGCTTCGAAAGAACTTGGTGTCTGAGAAACAGCACACAGGAGACACTGTGGCTGTGAGGGTAGCAGGGGGCACTGTGTTCCGCCTGCCTGTTGCCAGGGTGCATTTGGATTGGGGAGGGGGCGCTAGACCTGTGAATGTGGGGGTCATGAAGGATTTACCAGCTGATGTTCTCCTTGGAAATACCTTGGTCCCCCTTGTTTCTGCCTATGCTCCCATGGGTCCCGCTGATGTTAACCCTGTGACTACCCGTGCTCAGATCCGTGCAGCAGAGACTGACCCCCCTGCTGCTAAGCCCCAGGACGCTGAGCTCAGTAAATCTCTATCCGCTATTGATATGTGGGAGTCACGTTACAATGCGCTGATGAAGGAGAAGAGTCACGTAGAGGATAAAATGGTCACGTTAAATAATCATGTAACAGTGCTAGCGGGAGAGAAGAGGAGTGCAGAGGAAAAAGCACGTTTAGAACAGGAATCTCTGCTAGACAAGCTGCACCGACAGACTGCAGAAAACACCAGCTTGAGAGTGGAACATGAAACATTAAGGACAAACTTAGTGACACTGGAGGAGAAGCTGACGCTGGCTCATAGTGAGGTGCAGCAACTCAAGGGCACCCTATGTCAGTATGAAGGGATTGTGGATACCTATAAAGACCAGGTACAAAAACCACGTAAAGAAGCCGATGATATTTTGAAGGACTGTTTAGCCCTAGTCGGGGCACTGAAGAGGTTGAACCCTTATTTATACAGACAGGGATTCTCTCTCATAACGGGAATACAGATGGATTGTCCCAGCAAACTGACATGCCTACCACCCCTTAGTCCGGTCATCCCCAGGTTGACCCGCAAAAGGGTCAAGCCGGGTCTGCCGGAGTGTTCCACAAGGGGGGAGCTATGTGACAGACCCTTCTGTCAGGACTGAAAGAGTTAACTGTGTTTAGCTTTAAGAATCTAATTTCTAAAGACAGGTTTTCTGGCCTCAGCTATTGTGTGCTATAATTACATTTAAGTAATAAACAGGCCATTGTTTAATCACCCTCAGAGAACAGACCCTAGGTGATAAGACAAGCCAAATGTGTTTAAGTTGTTATCTGCCTAAGTAAAGTATTTAAGTAATATAATTCTATTGTATCATGTCAAGGGCGCTTCTCCCTTTTATCTAATGTACAACATTCTTTCAACCCCCATCTGAGGGGGGGTCAAAAACCTGTATAAATCTGTGTGCTGCCTTCAAATAAAGTAGTCATTCTGTTTTAAACCTGAAACTGGCTGGGTTGTGAATTGCTGATTGTCTATGCAGGACATTGTTCATCTGGGGTTAACCCTTGGTACACAGTTGGTACCGTAACAATAGCCACCTTTCTTTGCAAGGACACTCAAAACCCTGCCATCCATGGATTCTGTCAGTGTTTTGATCTGTTCACCATCAACATTGCGTGCAGCAGCAACCACAGCCTCCCAGACACTGTTCAGAGAGGTGTACTGTTTTCCCATTTGATGATGGACCACAGGTTCTCAATGGGGTTCAGATCAGGTGAACAAGGAGGCCATGTCATTAGATTTTCTTCTTTTATACCCTTTCTTGCCAGCCACGCTGTGGAGTACTTGGACGCGTGTGATGAAGCATTGTCCTGCATGAAAATCATGTTTTTCTTGAAGGATGCAGACTTCTTCCTGTACCACTGCTTGAAGAAGGTGTCTTCCAGAAACTGGCAGTAGGACTGGGAGTTGAGCTTGACTCCATCCTCAACCCGAAAAGGCCCCACAAGCTCATCTTTGATGATACCAGCCCAAACCAGTACTCCACCTCCACCTTGCTGGCGTCTGAGTCGGACTGGAGCTCTCTGCCCTTTACCAATCCAGCCACGGGCCCATCCATCTGGCCCATCAAGACTCACTCTCATTTCATCAGTCCATAAAACCTTAGAAAAATCAGTCTTGAGATATTTCTTGGCCCAGTCTTGACGTTTCAGCTTGTGTGTCTTGTTCAGTGGTGGTCATCTTTCAGCCTTTCTTACATTGGCGATGTCTCTGAGTATTGCACACCTTGTGCTTTTGGGCACTCCAGTGATGTTGCAGCTCTGAAATATGGCCAAACTGGTGGCAAGTGGCATCTTGGCAGCTGCACGCTTGACTTTTCTCAGTTCATGGGCAGTTATTTTGCGCCTTGGTTTTTCCACACGCTTCTTGCGACCCTGTTGACTATTTTGAATGAAACGCTTGATTGTTCGATGATCACGCTTCAGAAGCTTTGCAATTTTAAGAGTGCTGCATCCCTCTGCAAGATATCTCACTATTTTTGACTTTTCTGAGCCTGTCAAGTCCTTCTTTTGACCAATTTTGCCAAAGGAAAGGAAGTTGCCTAATAATTATGCACACCTGATATAGGGTGTTGATGTCATTAGACCACACCCCTTCTCATTACAGAGATGCACATCACCTAATATGCTTAATTGGTAGTAGGCTTTCGAGCCTATACAGCTTGGAGTAAGACAACATGCATAAAGAGGATGATGTGGTCAAAATACTAATTTTCCTAATAATTCTGCACTCCCTGTATTAGCTGAGCTGCAAGATTCAGTCTCCAACCCTATCATGGGATTAATTGATACTGGGTCTCAGGCAACTATGTTATCCCAAAGGTACTACACACAGCTAAATGAGCTAGCACCCCACAAACCTAAAATAAAATAATTTTATGGTTCTCTAATAGGAGTTGGGGGATGACTCCCTAAAAGTTTACGGTACTGCCTGGTTAAAATTTAAATTGGGGAACAGGGTGATAAGACACCCTGTCATTATAGTGGATCTGCCAACTGATCGTTTAATTATTGGTAGTGATCTCCTGATGCGATTAAGCACCATAATTGATTTCATAAATAATGTAATTTGGTCACAAGTTAAAAGGCCTATCAATTATGAGAAATCTGGTATATCTCGCCCCCGACATAACTGTCACGTGGTGGAAGAGAAACCAGATGCTGTGGTGATTCATTTCAGGAATAACTCTGTACCTGAAATCACTATCCTACACATAGATGATGAGACTCCTTTAAATGGCTCTGATGGTAATACTTTTAAAATTTCGCCTGGAAAGATAGCGAATATTTCCTTAGACGGCGATGTATTAACCATATCTCTCCACAAGGGGGATCATAGAATCCCTAAGGGAGGGGGCCACGCTCAGTAGCTCATAGGAATTGAGAGAGTTAAAGAGGATCTATTTATCCCTATACAAGTGCATGACCTGGGTAAAACCAAGTATGCCAAATTGAACTTAAAACAGGAAGCTAGCTATATAAGCGAAGGTTTATTAGCGCAGATAGCTGAACCTAAAGTGATTAAATATCTTTCTCCCCAAGACCACTGTGTCCACAACCTGGATAACAGGTTGGAAAGCTATAACATCACAGCTAAGTGCTTATTATCTATATCTATAGGTAATAAATCAGTGAAGCACCTGTTTTTAGTTTTATATACTCCCCATAATCAAATATACATTGGCAATGATATCTTACATAGATATGCCATACAAATAGATTTGATTAACTCTAATGATGTTATAATTCCTGCTGGGGCTGATATATTTCTTTTACCCTTACAGGTAAAAAGAGGTCAGAAATTAAAAACTTCTGAAACACTAATTTGCCTCTCCCATAGAATACAAAATCTGGTTGTCACAGTGGCCCACACTCCTTTGGTGAATATTGGAATGATTCCAATACATATTATTGTGCATAACAGGACCCCACAGGATATAACATTATCCAAGGGGACTACCATAGGATACGCGCTGGAATCAAGTTATTACACTTTTGGATTCCTATGCCAGAGGGTCTATTTAATATTCAATCTATTTATCCCTTCAGCTCAGAGGAAGGCATCTGTAAAATTGAAGAAGCCTCTCTAGTGTTTGATCAGCCGATCAAACAGCAAGATTACCCCAATACCCAGAGTCATGGGGGCAATGTAAATTATAATCAATGGATCTCACCTCTAGATTGGAAGAAGCCTATGCAATAGGACAGCCTGAAATCTTTCCAGGATTTCAGCAAATAGTCGAAGAGCAAATATCCTTAGCTAATGGCTGTTCCAGCGATGATGAACGCCAACAGCTGCGAGAACTCCTGATGGAGTACAAGGATATTTTTGCTAGGGATTCTTATGACTGTGGTACTACAGACTTGCACATTGCAAGAATACAAACAGATCCCGATGCACCACCTGTCTTTGTTAAACAATACAGACTTCCTTTAGCCTCATATGATTCTCTTGCAGAAATCATAAGGAACTTTGAAGAAAGAGGTATTATCAGACAGGTGCACAGCTCTTACAACAATCCTATTCTAGGTGTTATTAAGCCCAATGGCATTTGTGTGCTGACTTAAGACAGCTAAACAAACGAGTGTACATGTCTGGCTGGCCTGTGCCATATATTGACCAGTGCCTAGCACAGATGCATGGATCCAAAATATCCACTGCCAATGATTGTGCACAGGGATATTGGACCATAAAAGTACACGAGGAGGACCAGTATAAGCTGGCATTCTCATTCCAAAAGGTCCAATATGCATTTCAGAAACTCCCTTTTGGATACATAAATTCTGGACATGAATTTGCTGTATTCATGCATAAGGCTATGCCTGATGCACTGGAAAGGGGGACCTTATCTTATGTTGATGATGTTTTAATCAAAAGCACAGACTTTGAGAAACACATTGCAGAGCTTAAACATATCCTCAGCCAACTTAAAAGGGCAGGTGTCAAATTATTCCTACAAAAAGCTCAATGGTGCCGCACTTGTGTAAACTTCTTGGGACATGAAGTTACTTCTGAAGGGCTAAATCCTCAGAAGAAAAAGGTGGAAGCTATAGTAAATTCTAAAACCCAACTAACTTAAAGGAATTGAGATCCTTCCTGGGTATGACAAATTATTCTAGCAAATTCATTGATAATTATGCAGAATTAGCTAAACCACTACTACTTCTTCTAAATAAGGATGTGAAATGGCACTGGAGTGAGTCTCAAGAGACAGCCATAAAAGAGCTGAAAAGAAAACTCACTCAAGCACCTTGCTTAGCGTACCATGAAGGTGGTAAACCTTTCTTCTTAGAGACAGGTTACACGGATGTAAGCGTGAGTGCAGTTTTATACCAAAAGCATGATAATTTAAGCAAACCCATTGCTTATGCGAACAAAACTCTATCCCCAGTAGAAATAAAATTTAGCGATTGCGAAAAAGCCCTCTTATCTACTGTATGGGCTCTACAAAATTTCCGCAGCTATATTCAGGGCGAGAAAATTATTGTAGAAACGGCCCACCAGCCTTTGCTATATTTGCAAAGTGAGAGAATAAGAGATGCGAATCTGTCTAATAGCTGCATAACAGCGTGAACTCTTTCCTTACAAGGCTGGCCTTTAGAAATTCGCTACAAGCAGAATAAAAAGAATCCAGTCGCACAGGGGCTTGCTGAGCTCCATGACTGTACTGCTAAAGATCCTGGGGAAGAATTATCAGAAGATGATTTCCTGGAGGAACAATTGCCAAACATTACCTTGGGTATATGTTGATGGTTGTTCTTACCATGCCACTATTGATAATGAGCGCAGACTAGTCGCTGGCATTGGTATAACTTGGGCAAATGGACTCCCAAATATATCTATAGGTTTCAACATTGGACCAAGATCCAGTCAAGTTGCAGAACTAACTGCTGTTCTAAAAACCATTGAAATGGTTATTGAACATAGTATTCATGAATTTGTGATCATAACTGACTCAAATTATGTGCGTGACAGTTTTGTTGAATACCTGCCAACTTGGAAAAGAAATGGCATGCAGAAAAGCAATAACAAACCAGTCAAGCATGGCAAATTGTTCTGCGAGATTGATAATCTGGTGGTATCCAATGATTTAACCATCCACTGGAAAAAGACCAAATGTCATTCCAGGGTTCTAGGTCCTGATAAGGAAGGCAATGATCTTGCGGATTCATTAGCCAAACAATGAGCCATAACTGGAGAACTCCTTAATATTGACCACTTAATGGGTGCAATTCAGGTAGAAGCCATTACCAGAAACCAGGCTAAACAACAGAGTGAGCCTAACCTGGTACAATGGAGTCAGGATTCTCCTAGCGAGGACCTGATCACTAGTCAAGAAGAAGGACCCCATTGTAGGCATCTTCTATAAACACATAGAAGATCCTGAAAGCAACCCCATCTCAAAAGATGATTGTATTGGCAAAGAAGATCTTAGAATCTTAATGAAATCCAGAACACAATTCAAGTTACAGGATGGTTTGTTAATTAGAACCTCCAAAACTGGCAACCAGCAATGGGTAGTACCCACCAAATTCAGAGGTCTAATGCTTCAACATGCCCATGATGCTCCCACATCTGGTCATCGTGGTGCCAAACTCACGTATGAAATATTGCGTGACTACGCTTTTTGGCCACACATGTTGAAAGATGTTCAAACCTACTGTCAAGGATGTTTAATCTGTCCACAGTTCCAACCCACTGCGCCAACGCATAGAGCGCCATTGCAAAAAAGGGGGATGGTAATGCCATGGTCAGATATACAAATTGATTTTATTGGTCCAGTAACAAGGTCATCAAGAGGTAACAAATATATGTTAACAGTGACATGCCTGTTCACTAAATGGGTAGAGTGCATCAGTGCACCTAACAATAGTGCTGAAACATGTGCAGCATTGCTCATCAACCACATATTTTCCAGATTTGGTTTACCCCAAAGAATCGAATCAGATCGGGGAACCCACTTCACTAGCGAAGTGATGACAAAAATGTGGAAAATACTAGGGGTAAAAAGAAAGCTCCATATTGCTTATAGAGCTGCCTTAAGTGGCGGTGTAGAGCGTTACAACCAGTCCATTGTTAAAATCCTCAAAAAGTTTGTGAGTGAAACGGTTAAAGACTGGGATATAAAACTGCCTCTAGTTTTAATGGCATTAAGAGCAACTCCAAGTAGTGCTACCCAGATGTCACCTTTTGAACTGATGACTGGTAGAAGAATGGTTCTACCTCAGCATCTGCTGTACCGTACATCAGACCAAAATTTAAACGCTGCCAATACACATCAATATGTGGAAAACCTAAGAAAGCACCTGCAATATGCCTTTGCATTTGCTCAAAGGAATTTAGGAAAAGCTGCAACTGCCACTAAAACCTATTATGATCTCAAAACATCCAAAAAGGAATATGAAATAAATGATAAAGTTTATCTTTATAATTTTGGAAGAGATCAGGTTAGGGAGAAGAAATTTCTTCCCTCATGGAAAGGTCCTCTTGTCATTATTGACAAAATATCTCCAGTGGCCTATAAAATAAGGATCCCCAAAAATGGAAGCTTCATAGATAAATGGGTCCATATCAATCAGTTGCGAGCGTGTCATCCTAGGTCCCAGCTACAAGTCATAGAGGGAGAATGAAGTGTCATATCCCCAAATGCACTAAAGACATACTGTAGTTTAAAGATGCCTAGCTGATAAGCATGAAGGCTCAAAAATGACAGACTCTCTACATAGAAAACTGTCTATGATGCGTACAGTCAACATCCTCACCAAATACCATTGACTTTAAGCCAATTTAAATACATGTGTCCTACATCTATTTAAAATTGGAAGGGGGATTTATTTCAAGGTATATGTAAGGTTAATAAATATATATATTTTAATTATATATTTTAAAGTTAATAAATATATATATTTTAATCATATACTTGGCTAGTCAGTAGCAAATGATTTATTCATTCATTCATTCATTCAGAAAAACTGACTTCACTCATGTTCAGTTCTCCCCCCACTTAGTATGCAAAGTTATTCTAAACACACAAGTGAGGACAATAAAGCATTTGGTTTATTTAACTTTAACAGCCAAAATCTCCTACCCCTCACAAACATTGCCTAGAAGTCTGATCTAGATAAGATATTTTGTGAGAAAGTAACCATGTACATTTCAAATGCAAATGGATCCCATGCTGTGTAAGTGGGGCAATGAAAACTTGGCCAGCAAAGACATATGTTATAGAGTAACTATGAAATTTACTGAAAATACAGCAAATAAACATATTTGAATATATGCCTCAGAATGTATTGAATGTAGAAATTTGGGAGATTGTCTAATTTTCTAATATTACATGAGTAATTGCTAAGCTTGATAGGTGACTATTTTAGTTGGTCTAAAATGTTTAACTGTGTCAGAATAATAACCTCTGTATTTTTTTTTTAGACATATAATTTCAGATCTGCATAGACAAGATTTATACATTCAGGATTTATTAAAAATATGACGTGTATATAACTTGTTTTTCTGTTTTTCCAGATAGAGCTAAAAAGATGATAAATACCTCTCTGGAAATATAGGCCCAGATTTGGAGTTTGGCGGTAGCCATGAAAACCAGCGTTAGAGGCTCCTAACGCTGGTTTTAGGCTAACTCCGGTATTTGGAGTCACTCAAAAAAGGGTCTAACGCTCACTTTTCAGCCGCGACTTTTCCATACCGCAGATCCCCTTACGTAAATTGCGTATCCTATCTTTTCAATGGGATTTTTCTAACTCCGGTATTTAGAGTCGTGGCTGAAGTGAGCGTTAGAAATCTAACGACAAAACTCCAGCCCCAGGAAAAAAGTCAGTAGTTAAGAGCTTTCTGGGCTACACCGGTTCATAAAGCTCTTAACTACTGTACTCTAAAGTACACTAACACCCATAAACTACCTATGTACCCCTAAACCGAGGTCCCCCCACATCGCCGCCACTCGATTACATTTTTTTAACCCGTAATCTGCCGACCGCCACCTACGTTATACTTATGTACCCCTAATCTGCTGCCCCTAACACCGCCGACCCCTGTATTATATTTATTAACCCCTAATCTGCCCCCCTCAACGTCGCCTCCACCTGCCTACACTTATTAACCCCTAATCTGCCGAGCGGACCGCACCGCTACTATAATAAAGTTATTAACCCCTAATCCGCCTCACTAACCCTATAATAAATAGTATTAACCCCTAATCCATCCTCCCTAACATCGCCGACACCTAACTTCAATTATTAACCCCTAATCTGCCGACTGGAGCTCACCGCTATTCTAATAAATGTATTAACCCCTAAAGCTAAGTCTAACCCTAACACTAACACCCCCCTAAATTAAATATAATTTTAATCTAACGAAATTAATTAACTCTTATTAAATAAATTATTCCTATTTAAAGCTAAATACTTACCTGTAAAATAAATCCTAATATGGCTACAATATAAATTATAATTACATTGTAGCTATTTTAGGATTAATATTTATTTTACAGGCAACTTTGTAATTATTTTAACCATGTATAATAGCTATTAAATAGTTAAGAACTATTTAATAGCTACCTAGTTAAAATAATTACAAAATTACCTGTAAAATAAATCCTAACCTAAGTTACATTTAAACCTAACACTATACTATCATTAAATTAATTAAATAAAATACCTATAATTACCTACAATTAAACCTAACACTACACTATCAATAAATTAATTAAATACAATATCTACAAATAACTGCAATGAAATAAACTAACTAAAGTACAAAAAATAAAAAAGAACTAAGTTACAAAAAATAAAAAAATATTTACAAACATAAGAAAAATATTACAACAATTTTAAACTAATTACACCTACTCTAAGCCCCCTAATAAAATAACAAAGACCCCCAAAATAAAAAATGCCCTACCCTATTCTAAATTAATAAAGTTCAAAGCTCTTTTACCTTACCAGCCCTGAACAGGGCCCTTTGCGGGGCATGCCCCAAGAAGTTCAGCTCTTTTGCCTGTAAAAAAAAAAACATACAATACCCCCGCCAACATTACAACCCACCACCCACATACCCCTAATCTAACCCAAACCCCCCTTAAATAAACCTAACACTAAGCCCCTGAAGATCATCCTACCTTGTCTTCACCTCACCAGGTATCACCGATCCGTCCTGGCTCCAAAATCTTCATCCAACCCAAGCGGGGGCTGGCGATCCATCATCCGGTGGCTGAAGAGGTCCAGAAGAGGCTCCAAAGTCTTCATCCTATCCGGGAAGAAGAGGCGATCCGGACCGGCAACCATCTTGATCCAAGCGGCATCTTCTATCTTCATCCGATGACGACCGCTCCATCCTGAAGACCTCCACCGCGGACCCATCTTCATCCAGCGATGTCCAACTGAAGAATGACGGTTCCTTTAAGGGACGTCATCCAAGATGGCGTCCCTCGAATTCCGATTGGCTGATAGGATTCTATCAGCCAATCGGAATTAAATTAGGAATATTCTGATTGGCTGATGGAATCAGCCAATCAGAATCAAGTTCAATCCGATTGGCTGATCCAATCAGCCAATCAGATTGAGCTCGCATTCTATTGGCTGTGGATAGGAGAAGGGGGAATTGGGTCCCCTCTATTTTAGAGTCTAGATGAACTTTTAGCTATGTAATTTTTGATATCTGAGCTGACGAATAAACGTATACTCAGATTAGACAGTTAGCCTCATGATCTCAGGAGTAACACTCCATACATTGAGACTTGACGTCTCTCAGAGCGGTTACAGTTGTTACCGCTGTTCTCTCTGGTCTATCTTATTATTAATCAACTTATTATCTAATAGCAACACTGTTGCGCTATAGATTATAACAGCAACATCATAGCGATATAAGCCTATAATATACTGGCATAATCTTCATATATAACGATACTGGGGATCTCAATGCCTACTATTATTTGACTACTTAGTAGTGTACAAATAGGATTAAAGTTAACAGTCATTGTCATTGGATATTATTTGTGAATGAATGATTTATCCTTAACACTATCCACAGCCCACAAGCATACACTTTGTTCTAAACAGTGCTTGACAGATTACTATTATGGGTAATGATATCAGCAAAGTAGATTTATACCATTATAGTGCTTAAGCAAATGATTCCAGCCTAACATGTAATGATCCTTATATAAATATACGATAGAGATCAGTGAATTAATTGGAACAGTTGCTGCCAGACTGCTATTGTGGGTAATGATATCGGTAAAGTAGAATTATATCACTATAATGCTTAAGTGATTCCAGCATAACTTGCAATGATCTTTATACAAATATATGATATAGATCAGAGAATATTTATGTTTTGAATTAATTGGAATATGTGTTACCATATAATCATTCGCTCAGTTATCTACATATTATATGGAATCACTACACTGATTTTAAGCTCTCCGTGTATATTATTCACCCTCATTACTACTAGCGTAATATCCTTTAATCAAACTGAACCCTGCGAAATATAGTTAACCACTATTACGATAGGGTTATTCTCTTTGGACTGTGTTTAAGTCAACCTAAGGATAGTGATAGTAAATACTCACTGTGATCACTATTACAACTATTAGTCCTATGAGCATCAAGCTGCTCAGCAGCACTTTCTATATCAGAGAGGCAAATGTACTTGTGGAAATCTGTTTTCCCCATATACTCAATACACTGACATAACTTTGCAGCTTTGCTATTATTGAAGAACGTTACAAACTTGAACAATAATTATACTAAGTCATTAGACAATATATAAATATCTGTTTAAAGGGGTAGCCAATGTCTGGTATACCATTATATAATGTTATACACCTATTCCTATAATATGACTTAGACTAGACCTATGAACAGCGGTTACTTGCTAATAGAACTAGAATAAGAGTTATCATACAGTAAGGAGTAGCACTCTAGTAACCACACAATTACTTAATTAGGTTAATATTATTAAATTTAGTGCTAAAACACAAGTATAACTCTTTAGCATCTGGTTCATTCTACAATCTGAGACGCCAATTTTATTACAATATCTGGCTGATCAATAAATATTACTAACAAGTTCAGAGTATCTCAGACCAAATATACAATACTACCTATTAGTTCTCTAGTGTTTTTAAATACACCCAGTTTTTAATAAAGTTCTATTAAAGTGTTTATGTTTTTAATGTGTCAATTTCTTTACACACAACACGCCACACCTTTATGAACTCATGAGGGGGTGAGTGCTTTCAAGTGTACTCTTTTTTTGTGACTACTTGGTCACTAACCTTGCAAGGTAGGATGATCTTCAGGGGCTTAGTGTTAGGTTTATTTAAGGGGGGTTTGGGTTAGATTAGGGGTATGTGGGTGGTGGGTTGTAATGTTGGGGGGGGGGTATTGTATGTTTTTTTTTTACAGGCAAAAGAGCTGAACTTCTTGGGGCATGCCCCGCAAAGGGCCCTGTTCAGGGCTGGTAAGGTAAAAGAGCTTTGAACTTTATTAATTTAGAATAGGGTAGGACATTTTTTATTTTGGGGGTCTTTGTTATTTTATTAGGGGGCTTAGAGTAGGTGTAATTAGTTTAAAATTGTTGTAATATTTTTCTTATGTTTGTAGATATTTTTTTATTTTTTGTAACTTAGTTCTTTTTTATTTTTTGTACTTTAGTTAGTTTATTTCATTGTAGTTATTTGTAGATATTGTATTTAATTAATTTATTGATAGTGTAGTGTTAGGTTTAATTGTAGGTAATTGTAGATATTTTATTTAATTAATTTAATGATAGTATAGTGTTAGGTTTAATTGTAACTTAGGTTAGGATTTATTTTACAGGTAATGTAATTATTTTAACTAGGTAACTATTAAATAGTTTTTAACTATTTAATAGCTATTGTACCTGGTTAAAATAAATACAAAGTTACCTGTAAAATAAATATTAATCCTAAAATAGCTACAATGTAATTATAATTTATTTTGTAGCTATATTAGGATTTATTTTACAGGTAAGTATTTAGCTTTAAATAGGAATAATTTATTTAATAAGAGTTAATTAATTTCGTTAGATTAAAATTATATTTAATTTAGGGGGGTGTTAGTGTTAGGGTTAGACTTAGCTTTAGGGGTTAATACATTTATTAGAATAGCGGTGAGCTCCGGTCGGCAGATTAGGGGTTAATAAGTGTAGGCAGGTGGAGGCGACGTTGTGGGGAGCAGATTAGGGGTTAATAAATATAATATAGGGGTCAGCGGTGTTAGGGGCAGCAGATTAGGGGTACATAGGGATAATGTAAGTAGCAGCGGTTTACGGAGCGGCAGATTAGGGGTTAAAAAAAATATGCAGGGGTCAGCGATAGCGGGGGCGGCAGAATAGGGGTTAATAAGTGTAAGGTTAGGGGTGTTTAGACTCGGGGTACATGTTAGAGTGTTAGGTGCAGACGTAGGAATTGTTTACGCATAGCAAACAATGGGGCTGCGTTAGGAGCTGAACGCAGCTTTTTTGCAGGTGTTAGGTTTTTTTCAGCTCAAACAGCCCCATTGTTTCCTATGGGGGAATCGTGCACGAGCACGTTTTTGAGGCTGGCCGCGTCCGTAAGCAACTCTGGTATCGAGAGTTGAAGTTGCGTTAAAAATGCTCTACGCTCCTTTTTTGGAGCCTAACGCAGCCTTTATGTGGACTCTCAATACCAGAGTTATTTTTATGGTGCGGCCAGAAAAAAAGCCGGCGTTAGCTACGCGGGTCCTTACCGACAAAACTCCAAATCTAGGCCATAGTGAGATGGATATATGGAAGTCACTTTGATGTGATATGACTATAAAATATTGATGTTTGATATCAAATTGTAAATTTCCTGTTATGCTAAATGAAATATAAATGCTAACAAGAGAAATTCATTAATCCAATAATTTAAAGTATGTTAAATAACCATTAGATAGAGAGATATTTGAATTAGCAGTATAATTGTTTTAATGTAAAATAATGTTAGACACATGATGTTTCATAGCAAAATGATCAGAGAGGTGATATGATAATACCCCATCTGTGATTGATATTGTGAGTGATTGATGCAGGAAGTTATGGTCTAATGAATAACCATTTCATCAAAATAATCATTGTATGGGATAACTGTTAGAAATGAGTAAATGTATTGCTGTGTTGTGTGTCACGTTGCCCCCGGTGTTATGATGCGAGAATTGCAGCCAAGAGATGATTGGTTGTTGCAAGGATGCATCTCCTTGACAACATACATTCACAAGGTGAACCAATCAGAAGGGACAAGCGTAAGGGCCAATAACAGAGCAGGTTTTCGAAAAGGGCCTCCCATATCCTCACCCATGATGGAAACTGATATAAGCTAATGCAAGATAGGAAAAGGACAGATTCTGCTGAGCTGACTTGTAACTGGTTTGGGCGTGAAGTACCATTACTCTAGCAAAGCTGGTCTACCTTTTCTCATTGATTGCAAAATATACTTATTGGTATTTCTGAGGTGAGATTAAAACCTGCTGAGAGATATTGGATATTGATTGGTGTTCATCCTGGTAAAGTATTAAAATATTGTGGATAGATTGTAGAGAGCAATTTGTGTTTTAAACTGTATTTCATAGTCTTGAATAGCTCTTAGCTTGCCTTTTGTGTACAAAACATTTAAAGCAAAACATTCAGTGTTGCTGTATGTAGCAGATTTAAAGAAATAAATTGTATTTTAAAACTGGTATCTATAGCCCTATATAGTGTCAAATTCGTATCTTGTAGGCTAAGTAATTTATCTGTGCACTTTTTGAAGTTTTAAATTAGAATTGTATTAGAATCAATTGCAGCTAAATAGCTGAGTGTATATATATATATATATATATATATATATATATATATATATATATTGTCCTACTGTTTACTAAACACTGTTAGAATTGTATTGTTTGGATGTTAGTAGCTAAAGATTTTAAGTCTCATTGTATTAACTGGGTGAAATTTCTATTGTGAATAAGGTAAACTTGTATGAACTCTGCATAGCATATTTTAATAGTTTTTAAACGTGTATAATATTGTTTCATATTCTGGTTTTACAAATATATTCCAATGTGTTTATAGATATTAACTAATAAAAAGAATTCAGGTATTTATATTAATTTTATGGTTTCTAGTAGATGCATATTGATTGAGGGTTTATTTTTAAAGGATAATTATTAAATATATTGTGTTATAACCATGCCATAGATTAACATATTATTTGGAGAGCACTACTGAGATTCTTATAAATATACTGACACTCCCGATCTCATTTTGGATCTTCAGGCAATATACAATGCTCTGAAGGTTGGCCTCTGCTGGGTTTGTTCCAGTTTATCAGATACCAATCAGACAATATAAACTAGGTGGCTTACATCTACCATCAGGGGGAACGAGAAGCTTCCTAGCTATGAGGGAAGTATTTCGGATTCTGGAGTGGGCTGAGACCCACGTTTGTTCTCTGTCAATGATTCACATTCTGGGTGTGGACAACTGGGAAAAGGTTTTCCTCAGCAGACAATCCTTTCATCCGGGGGGTTGGTCTTTCCATCCCGGTGTTTGTGGAGATTTGCAAGAGGAGTATCTTATGAAGTCTCAATACCAAGCTACCCAGATATGGGTCGAGGTACAGGGATCCTCAGGCGGAGCTAACAGATGCATTAGCGGCGCCTTGGAGGTTCAAGCTTATTCATTTTTCCGCCCGTTACCACTACTTCCTAGTGTAGTGACTTGAATCAAGCAGGCATCAGTGATTCTGTTTGCTCTGTCTTGGCCGCGAAGGATATGGTTCGCGGATCTAGTGGGGATATCATCATCTCCTCTGTGGAAGTTACCTTGTCCCAGGGATCTGCTGACCAAGGTCACTTTGTTCATCATTGTCTAGATTCTCTGAGGCTGACTGCGTGGAGATTGACCGCTTAGTCCTAGCCAAGAGAGGGTTTTCTGAGAGAGTTATTTTTACTCTCATGCAAGCTCATAAGCTGGTTGCTCGTCACATCTATCATAAGTTGGGGAGGACCTACTTATTCTGTTCTCCAGGATGAGCTGGAGAAGGGCTTTTCTGCAAGTCCCCTGAGGGGACAGTTTTCAGCCCTGTCTGTGTTACTGCACATGAGGTTTACTGAGCCTCCAGATGTGCAGTCTTTTGTTTAGGCTCTTCTAGGATCAGACCTGTGTTTAGATCTAATGCTCCTCTTTGGAGTTTAAATCTTGTTCTTCAAGTTTTGCAACGGGCTCCATTGGAGCCTATGCATGAAGTAGACAATAAATTGTTGTCTTGAAAGGTTCCTTTCCTACTGGCTATTACTTCTGCGCACAGCGTATCTGTGATTGCTGCCTTGCAATGCGTCCCTTCTTATCTGACTTTCCATGCTGATAAGGCTGTTCTACGAACCAAGTTAGGTTTTCATCCTAAGGTTCTGTCTTTTCGCAACATCAATCAAGAGATTGTGGTTCTTTTCTTATGTCCTAATCCTTCTTTGTCAAAGGAACATTTATAACATAATTCTGGATGTGGTTTGTGCCTTGAATTTCTATCTTCAGGCCACGATAGAATTTAGACGAACTTCTTTTGCTGTTTGTTCTCCTTTCCAGGAAGCATAGAGGTCAGAGGGCCTCTTCGGCTTCCTTCTTTTTGGCTGAGGTGTGTCTTCCGTTTAGCATAGAGACAGCGGGACATAAGTCTCCTCTGAGGATAACGGCTCATTCTTCGAGAGCAGTGGTTTCCTCTTGGGCCTTCAAAAATGAGGCCTCTATGGATCAGATTTGTAATGCGGCTACCTGTTCCTCCTTACATACTTTTTCAAAATTTTACAAATTTGATGTTTTTGCTTCTGCTGAAGCAGCCTTCGGGAGAAAGGTTTTGCAGGCTGTGGTGCCCTCAGATTAGGGTCCGCCTCTCTTTTTTCCCTCCCGTTAGCATTCTGTGTACTCTAGAGCTTGGGTATATGTTTCCCACAAATAAGGAATGCAGCTGTGGACTCCCATATTAAGAAGGAAAACATAAATTATGACTTACCAGATAATTTCCTTTCCTTCTGTATGGGAAGAGTCCACAGCTTTTGCCCGTGTTCTCCGATGGGCGGCCTTAAATTTAAATTTATTCTTCTGGCACCTTTTTCACCCTGATGTTTTCTCCTACTGTTCCTTGTCCCCTTCGGCAGAATGACTGGGGTTATGAGGAAGTGGGGTAGGTATTTAAGCCTTTGGCTGGGGTGTCTTTGCCTCCTCCTGGTGGCCAGATTCAGTATTTCCCACAAGTAAGGAATGCATCTGTGGACTTTTCCCATACTGAAGGAAAGGAAATTATCTAGTAAGTCATAACTTATGTTTTATATACTGTATATGATGTATTTTTTGTTAAATATATATATATTCAAATAAGGATATAAACAAGAGTCCCAAAAAAATGCAGAACAAGTGAGCAGCAGGAGTCTGGATGGAATACAGCCTTAAATGCTTGATTGTTGAGGATCACATATGAGGAAGAAAAGGGGATATAATGGAGAAGTATGTTAGGATCAATATATTCAACTTGAGAGAGCTATAACTTAGCTCTTAGTGTAGCTGCGGATAGGTACAAAGCCTAACGGCTCTCAATGATATTCCCAGGATATGAAGAATAAAATACACTTTATTTAAAAACAAGGACAATAAAACAGACTGTATTAGTCAGAAAACTTTCAGGTATATACACAGCTGTTATCAGTGAACAGCCTTTCGGCTTTACAATTCGCAAAATGGTAGCCTTCCACTATTTTGGAGAATTGCACCATGAAATTAATGAAACTTATAATTCAAGAAAGGAAAAAAGAGCTAAATATTATTGATGTAGAAATAGGATTGTTGGAGGAACAATTAGCTGAACATTTTGAGACAAATGAATTTAAGGAAAGAAGTTTGACAATAAATAAAAACTTAGAGAAACTTAAATTAGAGGTAAAATCAACAACAACAAAAAAGAAATATAACAGGGATACAATTGATTATAAAGAAAGAAAAGAGAGGAGTTATATAAAAGAAAGGAAACTTGAAAAACCTGAAAAAATAACACATTTAACAAAAATAGGAAAGTTAATACTGATAAATGATCACACTTACTCATACAAAGTGAAGAGTAATGAGTACAAAATTCAAAACTGGGATTATGTTCCAGAATGTGGATATAATATTCAAAAGCAGTTCCAGAGACCCAGAGAAAGACCTATCCATACCCAGAACAGTTTTGAAATCTTGAGAGAAGATAAAGATGATTTAAAAAAGAATAATATTTTTTTGGAGAGGGAAAAAAGAAATATGAATAATTTAACAGCTCCAAAAAAGAGAAAGAACAGTGGAAACAGAGAGAAAAATGAGAACAAGATAAAAAAGAAAAAGTAGAACCTAGGGGAATTTTAAATCTAAGTAAAATTACATTAGCTGACAATCAAATAAAAGTTTTGAATAAAGGTCTTAAATGTGCACCTACAAAGCAGTAAAATAAGTTACTGATACCTATATCGGAATGAATAAATTCATTAGGAATTTAACACTGAATATTTTTTTAATGAAAAATACTATTGTTTCAAACGAAACAAAAGACGATTCTTTTAAACATATTGGTGTTAAAACTAAATCTAAGTTTTATCCAGCAAATTTAAGAACAAGCCTAATGGGCAGGTTCATGCAACAGGCAATGAATGATTTTAATGTAATTAAAAAAAAGTTATAAATATAATTTGAATAAAGATGAGAATGAATCATTGAAGGATTTAGAAAAGAATAAAGATATAGTCATAAAACCTGCCGATAAAGGTGGTGCATTGTCATCTTAGATAAAGAAAATTATAAGAAAGAATATCTGAGACAATTAGATGACTAAACTACTTATAGAATCCTGAACACTAACCCTATGAAACAGTATAATAAAGCTTTGGTTGAATTTGCTAAAAAAAAGGACTAGAAAAAGGTATTCTAAATAAAAAGGAATTCGATTTTATCTGTCCAAAATTTCCAAAAGTTCCGACTTTCTATATATTATCTAAAATACATATGAGCAAATAAAACCCACCAGGGAGACCAATAGTCTCAGGTGTGGACTCCCTGATAAATAATTTATCCTTGTTTATAGATAGGATGCTACAGCTCTATGTTAGTACCACAAAATCTTATTTGAAGGACACTTTAAGTATATTACAAACTATGAAAGATCGAAAGTAGGAATCATATTGGTGGCTAGTGACAGCTGATGTTACTTCTTTATATAACATTATTTTAAAAAGTAAAGGTTTAAATGCAGAAAATGTTCAATGATCAACTTACTTATCCACCATGATTGCGAATCTGGTGTCTTATAGACGGTACATAGATGACCCATTTTTTTTGGAAGGGATCGAAAAATGATTTTGACACTCTTCTAGAAAATTTAAACATTAATGAATAGAACATCATTCTAAAATGGGAATATAGCCAGACAGCCGTTCTATTTTTAGATTTGGAAATTTATATAAAAAATGGTAATATTCATACAAAAAATATTTTTAAACCGGTTGATGTAAATAATTATATAGAACTCAATAGTTGCCATCTGAGAAGATGGTTATTTAATTTACCAAAAAGCCAATTCCACAGATTAAAAATAAATTGTGGTGAGAAAGAGACCTTCACTACTCAGGCAGTAATGTTCAAAGATAGATTTATGGAAAAAGCTTATGAAGAAAAATGAATAGATAAAATTATTGAAGATGTATCACACAAAGGTAGATCAGAATTTCTTCAGTATCATAAGAAAGAGATGACCAACCCATTGTCAATAAATAACATATAAAAAGGTATAGAATCTCTGAGCTAGTAGGAAACAAAAACAAACCTCTGAAATACAGTGCCTCCCTCAGCAGGGCACTCAAGACAACACTTAACAAATAGGGAGACAGAGGATGTGCCAAAAATCTATTCTATGAACAGGTTTGCGGCACAACTATGGAGACACAATTTGCTCCTAGCTACGCTAACTTGCTCATGGGTACTTGGGAGCAACAATTTTTAGAAAATACACAATATGGAAAACATTTCATAATGTAAAACAGATTCATAGATGATCTGTTCTTCATGGGGAGCACAGAATCTGAACTAACTGAAAACATTCCTAAGGGTCAATTTTTTAGAATTTAAAGGAACTGTAAGAAAGATGAAGATTATGAAGAACAATCTATAATATTAAAAATAAATTTTTTAGAAAGAGGTTACAAAGATAGCAATATAGAAGAAGTTAGAAGATACATTAAGGAACTAGAAAGATCGAGCATTCTCCAATATAACGCAAAGAAAAAAAAGAAGATAAAAAAGAAAATGAGCGAAAAATTTAATTTGTTACACAATATAGCGAAGATAGAGGAACTCTGGAGAGGATAATCAAAAATAATTGGAATGTATTAAAATCAGATCAACATATTGGAGATAAAATACCAGACAGACCTACCTTTATATATAGAAAAGCGTCAAACATGAAAATAAACTAACTTTAAAATTGACTAGAAATAAAAGGGATAGAAGTGTACTTGTTCATTAGCCCATCTCTCTTATACTCACCTTACTTTTGTACACATGAACTTTACCTATTCCTAAACACTCTCTCTCCCCCCTGCACTTCAGCCAAAAAACAGTCTCATTACTGAAAATCTGCTTCTCATCTCATGTCACTCTCCCTCTTGCTCATACTAGCTGCTGGCGACATCTCCCCTAATCCTGGTCCCTCACAACCTCCTAGCCTTTCACATCCTTGTGTGCCTTTCAATAGACTTCATAAACTAAACTCTGGTAACCTTTATCAGATTCCTCTTACATCTAAAACCGCCTCCCCCTTCACTTGTGCACTCTGGAACTCTTGCTCTGTTTGCAACAAGCTCACTTCTATCCATGATTTTTTTTATCTCCCACTCTCTTAACCTTCTGGCTCTTACAGAAACCTGGCTCTCTGCTTCAGACACAGCATCCACTGCTGCACTGTCACATGGGGGTCTCCATTTCAGCCACACTCCTAGGTCTGGCAATAGACAAGGAGGTGGTGTCTGTATTTTACTTTCCTCTCGATGCACCTTCCAACAAATACAGCCCTTCTCTTCACTCACATTTTCTTCATTTGAAGCACACATGATTTGGTTTTTCTCTCCCCTCTCTATACGTGTTGCAGTCATATACCGCCCCCCTGGCTCCCCAACTCAATTTTTAGATCACTTTGCTGCCTGACTTCCTTATTTCCTTTCCTCAGACACCCCTGCCCTCATTCTTGGCAACTTTAACATCCCTCTTGACAATCCCACTGCCTCCTCTGCAAAACAACTTCTTCAACTGACTTCCTCTTTCGGCCTGTCACAATGGACTGACTCTCCCACTCACAAAGATGGTCATTCCCTTGATCTGACTTTCACCTATCGATGCACTCTTTCAAATTTAACAAACTCCCCTTTTCCTCTCTCTGACCATCATCTCCTAACTTGCAACATCACTTCCCTACCTACAACTCCCCCTACCTCTACCCCTCACACCAAACTTCACAGAAGCACTAAGTCACTAGATCTGCATCAGCTCGCTAGCACTCTCAAACCTCTCCTCTCATCTATCACCTCCTTTTCCTGCCCTGACCAATCTATCTGCCAATATAATTCCACTCTTACATCAGTCATTGACACTCTGGCCCCTCCAACCTTAGCTCAGAAACCACACTCTCATCCTCAGCCCTGGCATACTCCTCTGACACGATACCTATGCAGATGCTCCCGTACTGCTGAGCGACCCTGGAGGAAATCTCGGAGTTCAGCTGACTTTCTTCACTACAAGTTCATCCTGAACTCCTGCTATTCTGCCCTTTATAAGCAACAATATTTCTCTGATCTCATCTCTAGTCTTTCCTCTAATCCTAAACGTCTGTTCTCCACGTTCAACACTCTTCTCCGCCCACCCCCACCTCCTAACACAACCTCTCTCTCAGCTCAAGATTTTGCCAGCCACTTCAACAACAAAATTGACTCAATCAGAAGTGAAATCAGCTCTCAACATACTTCCAATCTCCCACCCCCTCAAAAGCTCACAATCACCCAAAACCCAAATATCCAAAAATGCAGCTTTTTTGCCCCTGTTAACGAGGACGACGTTTCTGCCCTTATACTGTCCTCCCACCTCACTACCTGTCCCCTCGACCCCATCCCCTCACAGCTACTCCCCTCCCTCTCTTCTACCCTCACCTCTATACTCACACACATTTTCAACCTCTACCTCAACACTGGTATATTTCCCTCATCTCTAAAACATGCACTGGTCACACCTATACTCAAAAAACCTTCCCTCGATCCAACCTCCCCTTCCAACTACCTCCCTATTTCCCTACTCCCTCTTGCCTCAAAGCTCCTCGAAAAGCTAGTTTACGCACGTCTATCCCATTTCCTTACACTAAACTCTCTTCTTGACCCACTGCAATCTGGATTTCGTTCCCATCACTCTACAGAGACAGCAATTGTCAAGGTTACCAATGACCTACTTACAGCAAAATCCAAAGGCCACTTCTCTCTGCTTATCCTCCTTGACCTGTCTGCAGCCTTTGACACTGTTGACCACCCTCTTCTGCTCCAAACCCTCCAAACCTTCGGCATCTGTGACACATCTCTCTTGTAGTTCTCTTCCTATCTGACTAACCATACATTTAGTGTAGCCTTCTCCGGAGCATCCTCTGCCCCGTTACCACTTTCTGTTGGGGTACCTCAAGGCTCTGTCCTTGGTCCCCTTCTCTTTTCAATCTACACGTCATCACTAGGTTCCTTAATAAAGTCCCATGGGTTTCAATACCATTTGTATGCCGATGACACCCAAATCTACCTCTCTGCACCAGATCTACCTCCTTCCTTACTAACCCGTGTCACTAACTGTCTTTCTCACATCTCATCTTGGATGTCCTCTCACTACCTTAAGCTAAATCTCTCCAAAACTGAACTCCTTATTTTTCCCCCTTCTTCCAATGTCTCCACCCCCCAAATTTCTATAACTGTTGATAATTCCATCATTACCCCTACCCCGCACGCCCGATGTCTTGGGGTCACAATTGACTCAGATCTTTCCTTCACTCCTCACATTCAGTCCTTGGCTAATGCCTGCCGCTTCCACCTTAAAAACATCGCTAAAATTAGACATTTCCTTACACAAGATACAACCAAGATTTTAATCCACTCTCTCATCCTTTCCCACCTCGACTACTGCAACTCCGTCCTCTCTGGTCTACCTAGCTGCCGCATAGCTCCTTTACAATCCCATGTGAATGCCTTTGCCAGGCTCATCTTCCTTACTCATCACTCTTCATCTGCTGCCCCTCTCTGCCAATCCCTTCACTGGCTTCCTCTTGCCTCTAGGATTAAACATAAAATCCTCACTCTGACATATAAAGCTCTCAACTGCACTGCTCCCCCCTACATCTCAGAACTTGTCTCTAGATACTCTCCCTCCTGTCCCCTTCGATCAGCTCAGGATCTCCTCCTCCTCTCTTGTTACTTCCTCACATTCCCGTTTACAGGACTTCTCCAGACTGGCTTCCATCTTGTGGAATTCCCTGCCTCGCTCCATAAGACTCTCCCCTACTTTTAACAGCTTCAAGCACTCCCTAAAAACTCTACTATTAAGGGATGCATACAACCAACACTAACCTTTCCTAACTCCATTGCTTTCCCCTTGAACCCTTTAGAATGTAAGCCTATGGGCCCAGCTGTTTACAGATCGCCTTCATAAGAGCCGACTGCAACAGTGAAACTCTCGGCAGGGCCCTCTACCCACTTGACCCCTACCAAAGCTATCCTGTACACCAACTATGTTTACAGCTCTGCGGAATCTGTTGGCGCTCTACAAATACCTGATAATAATAAAATACTTGGAGACGAATTAAAAGGTTTCTTCCCTTGCAGAATCTGGAAAGCCTGTAGACAGGCAGAGAAGAGAAGTACATTCATATCAAGAGTGACAAGTAAAGAATATAAAATTAAAGATATGATAAGATGCATGGATAAGGACATAATTTATTTGATAGAATGTAAAAAATGTGGGATGCAATAAACAGGGGGAACAGAAAGAACTACCAGGAATAGAATAAGAGAGCACATCCTATTCACTAAGGATGCAGAAGATGATAGAAATGTGGAGCTCCCAGTCCCCAGACAACTCAGACAATGTAATGGATGTGATTTAAAATTCTTTAATTTTACAGAAATTGCTAAAATCCACAAACACAAAAGGGGAGGCAATCACACCAATAATCTACTTAGAGCAGAAGCAAAATAGATATTTGAGTTACAGACCCTTCGACCAAAGGGATTAAATGTTGACTTATTAAATCAAAATTATTAAATGAATATTAAAATACCTGTCTTTCTAACGATATACTCAATTACAGCAGTATCTCACTGTTCCGAATATTTAGATACAGCACATAATGCATGATGGGGCTTATTTGAAATTTAAGCTATTTAAAATTCAAATACCAAAAATTATTAAAAAAAATTATAACCGAAAATTAAAAACTAAAGTGTGTACTCACATTTTTTAAATCACAACATTTTTTAAATCACAACTTTTTAAATAACTCCTTTAAAATAAATTTCAACCATTTTTATCCCAATATATTTATTCTGACTCATGTTATATGATATTTCAAAGCAAGATTTGCATAAATTTAAATTAAAGTATTTTTCTTATTATTTTTTATTTTCTCATTTCTTTAGGAATATATGATATTAGCTCATACCAAAAATGTCACTAATATTTGCATAAAATAATCATACAGAATAAATAGGTAAAGACTGTTAACAATCAAAAATGACTCGCTCATCAATCATGTAAGGCTATTTAAAGGAGGATATATCCATCATTCAGTATGACTGCTTGAAAAAGGCTGCCTGGTACAGCCAAAACGCGTTGCAAAAGTACTGATTCACAGATTTGGGTCCTGACTTTATCTATGGATTTATTTTAACAAAAGTTTGTGATATATTCACTTGAATTTCAGATTTAGGACTATAGTATACAGAATCAAGAAGTAATCCAAATTATTAATAAACACTGGGACATCCTGAAAAAAGATGTACTGTAGGTCTAAGGAGAATCTTACCAGAATAACCTAAAAAGTTTTCAAAAAGGCCCCTAATATTAAGGATAAATTAACCTCCAGTTATATAGGAGAAGAACACAGAACTTGGTTAAATAAAGAGCTTAAGGGCTTTGTTAAGTGTGGCTCTTGTATGGTATGTAGGGAATTTTCTACACAAAATAAAACCATAAGAGATTTTAAAGCCACCAATGGGAATAACAACATAAACTACATAATAGAACAACAATTAACCTGCCATTTAATTTTTTTTTATTTATCTATTAGAGTGCTCATTCCCCTGCAATATGTAGGACGCACCTCTAGGAAACTTTCTAAACGATTACAAGAACATGTCAGTAATATTAAGAGAGGGTACATCCTGCATACGATATCTGAGCATTTTAAGAGGGTCAGATATTGGGACTTACACGGATATTTGTATTACTTATTGTCAGATCGTGGAAGGCTACCATTTTGTGAATTGTAAAGCTGAAAGGCTGTTTGCTGATAACGGCTGTGTATATGCCTGAAAGTTTTCTGACTAATGCAGTCTGTTTTATTGTCCTTGTTTTTAAATACAGTAAAGTGTATTTTATTCTTCATATCCTGGGAGTATCCTTGAGAGCCGTGGGACTTTGTACCTATCTGCATCTGATACACTACGAGCTAAGTTATAGCTCTCTGAAGTGTGAGTACCTTTCCTGTTTGGGTTGAATAGATTGATCCTAACATACTTCACCATTATATCCCATTTTCTTCCTCATATGTGATCCTCTACAATCAAGCATTTAAGGCTGTATTCCATCCAGATTCCTGCTGCTCATTTGTTCTGCAGTTTTTTTGGAATCTTGTTTATATCCTTATTTGAATGCACTGTCTTTATTTGTATGCAGTGTGGTTTATATATCTATACCTATATATCTATATGAGAAGGTGTTTTGTTTAACTAACGGTGCACAGCCCTTCACAAAATATATGCGTATTCTGCAGTAAAACAGTAATAACTTTACTAGAAGTATTTTTGCTAATGGAAGCATATGGCAAAAATGCTTATATTTCAAATTGAAATGCACCCATGCACTTTTAATTTGTAACCTTTCTATCTCTTTAATAAGTACAACAATTTTAAGGTACATCATAGCCAGATATTTACCACCATTTAGTTAGACTATTTATATGTAACACCACAATAGTCTGCTTTAGACACTATATTTATGGCAATGCACTCTTTGTGATTATTTCTTTACAGGCCCTTTTTATTTTTACTCGCTTTAGGATTATAAAAAATTCATGCTCCTTCTATTGTGTTTGTCAGATGTAGAGTATGCGCTGTGGTTAGGTTGTGCAATGGATTCAGTACTTTGTGCTTGTTAACGCACCAGGTTGAATAGAGCTCATTGGGCTTAGGCTCATATTTTTTTCTGTATGCACCTTACCAAATGCACGCTCCATGACATTTAACATGTGCTGGACTTAATGTGTGCACCTTGTTGAATAGTGCGCAACAATTTGTTTAACCGTCTCTAGTATAGAACTTTGGGAAACTATTCCAAAAGTGGATAGTGCCATTTCTACTTTAGCTACCTACTATTTCCTTAGAAAGATATCTAAAGATATTTTTTCTCTCTCCCTGTCAAGGAAAGATTTATTTAGATCTGGTTCATCATTTCACTGTGACTGCAGAAAGATGAGTGTTTCTCTCTTAAGACAAAAGTCTAAGGGAAAAATAGAATAGTTGTTTTTCATCCCTTTTCTAAGTCTAGGAAACAAAACTTTTTTTCTCCTTCTCACAAAGACCTGAATCTTCCAGATTGTTCCTGAAAGTTCAATGCCAGTTTGAATAAGGCCAGCTATCTAAAGTCTTTTCTCATTCTAAATCAGCATGCAGGTACATTCCCAGTCCAAATTCCTCTCTGGTAGGGGCTGATTACGCCTTTTTCAGAAAGCCTAGTCACAGTCTGTCCATGATCTCTCGGTTCTAAACATAATTTCCCAGGATTACAGAATAGGTTTCTATTCAAGGCCTGCTTGAGGAAGGTGTCTTCTGTCTCATGTTCTAAAAGACTTTCTGAAAGCAAAGTTTCTCGATCTGAAACTTATGCATTTAATAGTTCCAGTTCCATTTTTGGAACAAGGCCTAGGATTTTATTCCAATCTGTTCATTGTTCCCAAAAAGGTGGAAAATGTTAGGCCTATTCTGGACTTACAGATTTTAAACACATTTCTTTGAGTTCCTATTTTCTAAATAGAAACAATCAGGGCAAGTCCCTTTTTTAACCATGTCAATTTCAAATTTGAAGGATTTTACCTTCTTATTCTTAGACCATGTTTAGTTCCTGAGAATTAACTTTCGGGACAAACTCTTTTAGTTTATGGCTCTTTTATTTGGTCTAGCTACAGCTCCCAGAATGTTTTCAAAATTCTGTAATTATTGATTAAGCCTTTCAATGGCACCATACCTGGATGATATATTAGTTCAGGTTCCTTTTTCCCTTAAGCTGTTTCTCATATCAACAGTTTATTGTTGTTTATTCATAGACATGATTGGAGTATAGCTCAAAGTGTTCTCTTCTCCTTTATCAAGAGTCTATTTTTTTTTTGGATTCTGTTTAGATTCAATGACGATGTGGCTTTCTCTAATGGATCAACAAAGATCAAAGTTACAGACAGCTTGTTTGGAAATAAAGTTAATTTCCAACCCTTCTGTTGCTCAATAAGGAAGTGATAGATCTCATGATTGTAACATCAGATGCTATTCCTGCTTGCTCGGTTTCATATAAGACCTATTAAACTTTATGTGCTACAACAATTGGCTATTTCTAAGAATCTTATTGGATTCCCCAGTGGGGCATTCTCTGTCCTGGTGGATAAGTAACTTTAAAAAAAGAATCTTATTGGAGTTTTCTTTTTTTAATGTCACAGCTGTTACATATCAATTATCAAAGGAAAACTTGCAATTACTTAGCAATTAAGGAAAGCTCAAAGTTTTGTAGCTGAACGCAGGAATAAATTACTATGATGCAGCGTCCCTAATTAACCATTCCTTCAACCAGAGAAATGGTCTCTCCATCAAGTAGTTTTCAACTAGATTGTAGGTCAATAGGGTCTCCCAGAGTTGAATATGAGCATTTCTGTTTGCTGCAGTCAGACAGCACAGAATTTGGTTTGCAATGCTAATTCAGATGTCTAATATTCACTTTGGCATGACATACTGTCTCAAGGTCACTTTTATCATTAAGAACATGAGTCTCTCAACTTGAAGACTTATTAATTAAATGCCTATTTTTCATTCAAAGGGGTTTTCTCTCATGCTATAGTGGACACCTTATTTCAGGCTAGAAAGCCTATTATAAGTAAAATGTATCTATCTATTTGGAAAATTATTTCTTTTGTGGTATAAAAATCAAGGTTTTAGCAGACATTCTATTTAGACTTCCAAGAATTCTTTTTTTGCAAGATGGTCTACATAATGACATTTGCTAGATCATTAAAGAGTCATATTTCAGTTTTTCTGTTTTATACCATAAGAAAAGTGTCCAGACATTCTAGGCTTTGTTCAGATTTAGTCAGCATAACACCACTGATTAAACAATTTTTTTTTTTTATCAGAACCTTTAATTGGTTTAATAGCTTTATAGGTTTCTCCTTTTGAACCTTGGTATGCTCTTAACATTCAGCTTCTGTCTTGGAAAAGTTTTCTTCTCTTAACGTTATATGCTGTCAGAAGAGTTTCTGAATTGTTTTCTCTTTCTTGAGAGCCTCCTCATTTTTTTGTGCTCAAGATAAAGAGGTTTTAAGAACTCATTATGATTTTTTAACTAAAATTGTTTTTGGATAACATCAATCTGAAGATTGTAGTTCTAGCCTTTTGTCCTAATCCAAAAATCAGTAGAATGTCTCTTACTTAATTTAGATGTTGTAAGAGTGTTACAATTTTTTATTTTTTTATTTATTTATTGAGGTTTAAAATGAGGCATACAAACTTCTTGAAACCAAGATAAGAAATAGAAACAATACAGTATAAAAATGCAATCTTAACAATATAGGTCATGCCATACATTCTTTGAGCCTTTTAGTAATTACAAGGGGCCTCTTTTGGACCTCAAGTTAAACAAAGAAAGGTATAAGGCTCCTTAGATTATGGGAGATCACTCTTGGATCTCGCCTAGGAAACCTTGATTTTATAAAAAGATATATGAACGAATATAGTAAAACATAAAAGAAAAATTGGGGAGAGGGAAAGAAGAAGGGGGTAGGAGAAGGAAGAGGGGAATGATGCTACTGTATATAGTAGGGTAGTTTTTATGATTACGTTTTTCTTTAAAAAAAAAAAAGAAAAAAAGGCTGGTTGACTCGTCAAGAAATCTATATGGACAACCAATGTATCCTGAGTTTAACGGTGTATTTTTATTACCCACCTTGTTTATACTATTAAGGTACAGAGAAACATTTATGTTATGGCTCGGTCCATTTAAACGTAGTACGTGTAAAGTGTTATGATTTGAGGTAGTGTTCCCATAGTGCAGTCATTTCAGCATATACCTCCATTTTAGCATATTTAATGAAGTAAAACTCTTCTAGCTCAAGAAATTCTGAGACTCTATTAATCCATAGTGTCGTGGAGGGTACCTCTTTGTTTTTCCAATTCCTAGCTAGGAGATATCTGGCGCTATTGGTCATGATGTAAAAAAGTTTGAGGCACTGTTTCTGTTTAATGTTAGGAGGTCTACTTAATAACCAGATTGTGGGGTCTAGGGGGAATTGGGTGTCTAGAACTTTTTCTATTTCTCTGATTATGGGGGGTAGTTATCAAGCCGTCAACCTCAAATACGCTGGAATTCCGCAGCGTATTTGTGGCGAGGCTGATTCGCCTTAGTTATCAAAGGCTAGAGACCAGCAAAAGTAGAATTTTGTGACGTAAGCTTCTATCCGCCGGACTCAGTCCGACACCGATCGATTCTTACGTCACTCCAGATGTTCCGCACACAAGTGCGGCACAATCTGACTACTTTTGCTAGTTATCAAATGACTAGCAAGTACGCTCGGCACTTTTCCAGCCCAGCGTACCTGGTTTTCAATCCGCCGCCCTGGAGGCGGCGGATCCCATAGGAATCAATGGGAGTCAGACCATAGCGAAAGTACAAGTTCGCTGCTGCCAGATATCCCATTGATTCCTATGGGAGATGTCTACACCTAACACCTTAACATGTACCCCGAGTCTAAACACCCCTAATCTGCCCCCCCCTACACCGCCGCAACTAAATAAATATATTACCCCCTAAACCGCCGTTCCCGGAGCCCACCGCCACTATAATAAACATGTTAAACCCTAAACCGCCGCTCCCGGAGCCCACTGCAAGCTACTCTATACATATTAACCCCTAAACCGCCGCTCCCGGAGCCCACCGCAAGCTACTCTATACATATTAACCCCTAAACCGCCGCTCCCGGACACCGCCGCAACCTACATTATAACAAAAGATATAGAGGAGGGTGGTGCAACCTACATTATACCTAGTAACCCCTATCCTGCCCCCCCTATACCGCCGCCCTCTATAATAAAGTTATTAACCCCTAATCTGCCCCCCTACACCGTTGCCACCTATAATACATTTATTAACCCCTATCCTGCCCCCCCTACACCGCCGCCACTGTAATAAAATTATTAACCCCTAAACCTAAGTCTAACACTAACTTAAATATTAATTAAATAAATCTAAATAATATTTCTATTATTAACTAAATTAATCCTATTTAAAACTAAATACTTACCTTTAAAATAAACCCTAATATAGCTACAATATAAATAATTATATTGTAGCTATCTTAGGATTTATTTTTATTTTACAGGTAAATTTCAATTTATTTTAACTAGGTACAATAGCTATTAAATAGTTATTAACTATTTAATAGCTTACCTAGCTAAAATAAAGAGAAATTTACCTGTAAATTAAATCCTAACCTAAGTTACAATTACACCTAACACTACACTATACTTTAATAAATTATTCCTATTTAAAACTAAATACTTACCTGTAAAATAAACCCTAAGATTGCTACAATGTAATTAATAATTACATTGTAGCTATTTTAGGATTTATATTTATTTTACAGGTAACTTTGTATTTATTTTAGCTAGTTAGAATAGTTATTAAATAGTTATTAACTATTTAATAACTACCTAGCTAAAAGAAATACAAAATTACCTGTAAAATAAATCCTAACCTAAGTTACAATTAAACCTAACACTACACTATCATTACATTAATTAAATAAATTATCTACAAATAACTACAATTAAATACAATTACATAAACTAACTAAAGTACAAAAAATAAAAAAAAGCTAAGTTACAAAAAATAAAAAAAATAAGTTACAAACATTTAAAAAATATTACAACGATTTTAAGCTAATTACACCTAATCTAAGCCCCCTAATAAAATAACAAAGCCCCCCCAAAATAAAAAAAATCCCTACCCTATACTACATTAAAAAAGTTCAAAGCTCTTTTACCTTACCAGCCCTTAAAAGGGCCTTTTGTGGGGCATGCCCCAAAGAAAACTGCTCTTTTTTTCCTGTAAAAGAAAAATACAGCCAATCAGATTGAGATCGCATTCTATTGGCTGTTCCGATCAGTCAATAGAATGCGATCTCAATGTGATTGGCTGATTCAATCAGCCAATCAGATTTTTCCTACCTTAAATCCTATCAGCCAATCGGAATTGAAGGGACGCCATCTTGGATGACGTCCCTTAAAGGAGCCTTCATTTGTCGTTAGTCCGTCGGGGAAGAAGGATGTTCCGCGTCGGCGGGATGAAGATGAATCCTGAAGCAAGAAGATTGAAGACCCCGCTTGGAAAATGACATCGCCCGGATGGAAGATGATCTTCAGCGCCGCTTGGAAGATGACATTGCCCGGATGGAAGACTTCTTCAGCGCCGTGTGGAGGATCACTTCATCGGATGGAAGATTTCTTCAGCGCCCCTTGGAGGATCACTTCTGCCGCTCCGGATCTCCTCTTCAGTTCCATCGGTGGCTCGGCTGAGTGAAGACGACACAAGGTAGGATGATCTTCAGGGGATTAGTGTTAGGTTATTTTAAGGGGGGTTTGGGTTAGATTAGGGGTATGTGGGTGGTGGGTTTTAATGTTGGGGGGGTTTGTATTTTTCTTTTACAGGCAAAAGAGCAGTTTTCTTTGGGGCATGCCCCACAAAAGGCCCTTTTAAGGGCTGGTAAGGTAAAAGAGCTTTGAACTTTTTTAATGTAGAATAGGGTAGAGAATTTTTTTATTTTGGGGGGCTTTGTTATTTTATTAGGGGGCTTAGATTAGGTGTAATTAGCTTAAAATTGTTGTAATATTTTTTAAATGTTTGTAACTTATTTTTTTTATTTTTTGTAACTTAGCTTTTTTTACTTTTTGTACTTTAGTTAGTTTATGTAATTGTATTTAATTGTAGTTATTTGTAGTTAATTTAATTAATGTAATGATAGTGTAGTGTTAGGTTTAATTTTAACTTAGGTTAGGATTTATTTTACAGGTAATTTTGTATTTCTTTTAGCTAGGTAGTTATTAAATAGTTAATAACTATTTAATAACTATTCTAACTAGCTAAAATAAATACAAAGTTACCTGTAAAATAAATATAAATCCTAAAATAGCTACAATGTAATTATTAATTACATTGTAGCTATCTTAGGGTTTATTTTACAGGTAAGTATTTAGCTTTAAATAGGAATAATTTATTAAAGTATAGTGTAGTGTTAGGTGTAATTGTAACTTAGGTTAGTTTTTATTTTACAGGTAAATTTCTCTTTATTTTAGCTAGGTAAGCTATTAAATAGTTAATAACTATTTAATAGCTATTGTACCTAGTTAAAATAAATTGAAAGTTACCTATAAAATAAAAATAAATCCTAAGATAGCTACAATATAATTATTATTTATATTGTAGCTATATTAGGCTTTATTTTAAAGGTAAGTATTTAGTTTTAAATAGGATTAATTTAGTTAATAATAGAAATATTATTTAGATTTATTTAATTAATATTTAAGTTAGGGGGGTGTTAGGGTTAGTGTTAGACTTAGGTTTAGGGGTTAATAAATTTATTACAGTGGCGGCGGTGTAGTGGGGGGCAGGATAGGGGTTAATAAATGTATTATAGGTGGCAATGGTGTAGGGGAGGCAGATTAGGGGTTAATACATTTAATATAGGTTGTGGCAGGGTCCGGGAGTGGCGGTTTAGGGGTTAAACTATTTATTTAGTTGCGGCGAGGTGTGGGATCAGCAGGATAGGGGTTAATAACTTTATTATAGAGGGGGCGGTATAGGGGGGGCAGGATAGGGGTTACTAGGTATAATGTAGGTTGCGGCGGTGTCCGGGAGCAGCGGTTTAGGGGTTAATACATTTATAAGAGTTGCGGCAGGATCTAGGAGCGGCGGTTTAGGGCTTAATACATTTATAAGAGTTGCCACAGGGTCTAGGAGCGGCGATTTAGGGGTTAGTAACTTTATTGAGTTGCGGGGGGCTCCGGGGGCACCGGTATAGGGGGTAGAACAGTGTAGTTAGTGTGGGTGCTTAGTGACAGGCTATCAATAAAGCTGTCAAAAAGCCAAAGAGCAGCGAGATCGGATGAGTGATAACTCTCACAGTCCGCTGCTCATCTCCCCGTACTTGGTGCGCGGCTTTTTGACAGATTTATTGATAACTTAGGCATATTTTTTCAGGTCTGCGGTGGCGAAGGTAGGCGAGCTTAGGCAGGCGTATTGGGCCGGCGAAGGCAGGAAAGTTGACACGTTGATAAGTACCCCTCTATGTCTCTACAGAAATTCTGGACCACGTTGCACCACCACCACATATGGGTTAAGTTGCCACAACCGTGGCCGCATCTCCAGCATTGCTTAGGTGTGTTGCGTTATAAGCGGTGTAGTTTAGTTGGGGAGAAGTACCATATATGTAGGATTTTTAAGTTGATCTCCTGCATGGAGAGTGATATTGAGTTTTTCGTAATATTTTGAAAAATTATTGTACTGGTTTGCGGTAGTATTGTTATACCTAGTTTGTCTTCCCATTTTTGCAAGGAAGGAAAGGGTTTGGCCAGGAGAGTTATGTGTTATTATTTTATAAATTGATGAGAGAGTGTGTGATATTGGAGGAGTTCTAATGCAGAGTTGTTCAAAGTTGGTCAGTGGTCTGACCATGTTTCTGGAGTGTTCATGCGTTGTTATGAAATGGTGGGCATGGGCATATTGGAACCAGTTATGGAAGAAAAGATAACCCTTATTGATTAAATCTGCTTGCGATAGTAATTTTTCATTTGATATGATATAGTGGATAGGAATATCTCTGTAGTAAGATCCCTGAGTGTCTCTTGTTGGTGGTGTCCCTAGTATGAATTGACCATTGTCTATGATTGAGGTTAGTGGGGAAGGTTTGGACGATATATAGGAGTGTGTAGCTATTGTAATTTCCCATATTTTGTAAGTTTCTGCAATCAAATGTGAGTTGTAGTTGAACTTATGTGTCGATTTATCTAGATTCCAGCATAGTTTTCCTAAGTGTGGTGTATTTGATAAGGAATGTTCTAATTGGACCCATCTTTTATGCTCAAAGTGTATGCACCAATCGACAATCCTTTGCAAGAATATGGCTGGTCGGTACTTCGATATGTTGGGTATACCTAGGCCCCCTTAGAGTTTTGGGGATTGCATAATATTTTTATTTATTCTAGGGGGATGGCGGCACCATACAAAGTCGCTAAAAGATTTCTGTAAGGTGGGAATATAATTTTTAGGGATCGGGATTGGTAGGGCCTGTAGTATATAGAGCAGACTTGGGAAAATGTTCATTTTTAGAACATTTATTTTGCCCATCCAGGAGAGCTTTTTAGAGAGCCATGATGATAGGTCCCTGATGATTGATTTTTGTATAGGTATGTAGTTTCGTATGAAGGTTTGTTCAATGGAGGTGGTTAGTTCTATCCCTAGGTAGTGTAGGGAGTGGGGACGCCATGTAAATGGCATTAGGGTTTTAATACTTTCCAGAGCTGGGCTGACTAAATTAATGTTTAAGGCTTCGGATTTGGAAACATTTATAAAAAAGTTGGACAATGACTGGAAAGCTTGAAATTCTTGTAAGAGGGAGGGTATTGAGGAGTCAATGTTTGTTCTAGAAAATAAGATATCGTCTGCAAACAGAGACATTACGTATGTTTGTGTTCCTACTTGTATTCCGCTAATCAAAGGGTTTTGTCTGATCTTTGTGGCCAAGGTTTCTATAAAGCATGCGAACAACAGAGGGGAGAGGGGGCAGCCCTGTCTTGTTGCATTAGATATGGTGAATGTGCTGGATAATGTGCCATTGATAAGTAGTTTTGCGTTGGGATGGGAATATAAGGCAAATATTCTGTTAATAATCTTAGGTCCAAGACCCATCTTGATCAAAGTGGCCCTGAGGAAGTCCCAGGCAAGACGATCAAAGGCCTTTTCGGCGTCTATTGACAGAAGAATCCATGGGATCTCCTTGACTTGCATATATTGGATTAAATTGAGGGCCCTGACCGTGTTGTCTTTCGCCATACGTTTGGGGACAAAGCCCACCTGATCCTGATGGATCAAGTCCGGTAAAACCAGATTCAGTCTGTTAGCCAGTACTTTTGCAAAGATTTTCACGTCTGAGTTTATTAGCGATATAGGGCAGTAATGGGAAGGGTGTTCTAGTGATTTATTTGGCTTGGGGAGGAGAATGATGTTGTAATGATCAGCAATTTGATTGCTGTTTCTTTAGTCTGATTATGAGTATTCTCTGGTAAATAGTTTGTA
The DNA here is from genome assembly GCF_027579735.1 of Bombina bombina. Taxonomy (NCBI): domain Eukaryota; kingdom Metazoa; phylum Chordata; class Amphibia; order Anura; family Bombinatoridae; genus Bombina; species Bombina bombina. Next base: position 214,724,146 of record NC_069504.1, on the reverse strand, counting down.
TGTATCATGTGATTAAGTCTGTCTGCTAGTGAGGAGACAGAGTCTTAATCACCTGGATTAATGTAGCCCGGAATATTCACCTCAAAATTATAAGTAGTAAGATCAGGTGAATTATATCTGGGTCCAGAGATAAGTTTGTACTATGTAAACTTTTAGATAATAAGTAGCAGTTTATATAGGTTTGTGACAGATAAGTGAGGTCCCCTTTAAGGTAATACTGTGCCTTTAAATAATACACCTTGCGATAAAGATAAGTTCACAGTGTGGAGTATAATGTTTCAGCTTGCTGGCCCTTTAAATAATACACCTTGTGGTAAAGATAAGTTCACAGTGTTAAGTTTACTGTTTCAGCTTGCTGGCCCTTTAAATAATACACCTTGCGGTAAAGATAAGTTCACAGTGTTAAGTTTACTGTTTCAGCTTGCTGGGCCTTTAAATAATACACCTTGCAGTAAAGATTTGTAAACAGTGTTAAGAATACTGTATCAGCTTGCTGCGCTGTTAAACGTTACACCATACGGTAAAGATAAGTTCATAGTCTTAACGGCAATGCTAACACTTGTATACGGAAACCTGGCTCTAGCAGCTGTGTGCGTGCAGCTTCTCTGATCCTCTCTGCAGATTGCGGCCTGTGTCTGTTAAGCTGGAAGTTGTTAGAGTGGCGTGTGTGCTGCAGTTGCAACAGGTGACTTCTGCTTTAGATGAGAAGTAGCTTCAGTTGAAGGAGACAGAGCTAATCACAGAACAAGTGATACTCTGTTTTAGACAAGTAACAAGAAAGGCTGGAGAGTGAGTGGGTATCAACCTTCAATAAACCAGCAAAGGTGTATGGGAAATGGAAAGCTTTTAAAGGAAAAGAGAGCCAGATAATTGATTCTTAAGGTGGTATGTGAGATGTAGTAACATAAGTTAAGGTGGAACTGAGGAGTTCATGACACATCCCCCCCTCAACAGAACCTCAAGGAGGTGTCAAGGCGCTGGACGATCAGGATGCCTACGGTGGAACACAGACACCAGACGGGGAGCCGATAGATTGGATGCCGGCTCCCAGGAATCCTCAGATGAGTCATACCCCGACCAGCGGACAAGGTATTGGAGTTCACCGTGATACCTTCGGGAGGTAGGAGATTCTGGAGGAGATGGAGAGACATGGGTAGAGGGATCACAGGGTTTGACAAGTGACACATGAAATGTGGGATGTATACGGTAAGTTGCTGGGAGTTGTAGGGTAACAGTGACAGGGTTGCTTATAGCCACTATCGGGAAGGGTCCCACAAACAGTTTATTGAATTTCCTACAGGGTGTAGGTAATTTAAGATTTTTGGTGGTGAGCCAAACTAAGTCACCCACTTTGTAGGCGGGTTGGGGACGATGGCGTAGGTCGTAGTATCGTTTCTGGGTGACTTGTGCTTGCTTTATGTTCTCTTGTATGACAGTATAGGTCTGTTTAATGGAGTTGACCAAGTCATTTACTTGTGGACAGGGACTGTTTGCAGGAGGTAGCGGGTGAAAACGAGGGTGCCTTCCTGAGTTGACATAAAAGGGTGAAAATCCTGTGGATGAATTAGTAGTGTTATTGAAAGAAAATTCAGCCTGGGGAAGGAGCGAAGCCCAAGAGTCGTGTTTATGGGAGCAAAAACATCTCAGGTATTGCTCCAACCATTGGTTGGTACTTTCACATAGCCCATTTGTTTGCGGGTGGTACGATGTAGTCAGGTGTTGCTGAATGCCAAGAGATTGACATAGGGATCTCCAAAACTTGGATGTAAATTGCGACCCTCTGTCACTGAGTACAGATACTGGAAGGCCGTGCAGTCGAACAATCTCTTTGATAAATAGATCTGCAGTCTGCTGTGCTGTAGGAAGTGAAGCTGTAGGAATGAAGTGGGCCATTCTAGAGAACAGGTCAACTACGACAAAGATGACAGTCATGCCACAGGAGCTTGGAAGATCAACGATAAAATCCATAGAGACGTATGCCCACAGATAGTCTGGTAAGGGTATGTTTTGCAATAGGCCCAGAGGGAGTTGATGAGATGGTTTACAGGTTTGACAGGTGGAACAGGAACTTATATATTGTTTTACTGAGTGTCTCATAGAAGGCCACCAGAAGTGCCTTTGTAGAAGGTCATAGGTCTTATGTATTCCCAAATGACCAGCTAAGGAGGAATTATGAGTTATAGATAACACTTTTGTCCGGAGAGATGGTGGTATGTAATATCTTGACTTATTACAGAGGATACCGTTTTGATCAGGGGTGAGAGGGTAAGTAGCCTTTGTTGTATCCAGTTGTTGTTGGTTCTTTAATTCAGTGCTATCAGGTGAGAGTACACCAATTATGGATGTAACGGGAACTATTGTTGAGTTGGGATGAGCAGTGGAAGGCTTAATATCTTTTCGAGACAGAGCGTCCGCCTTACCGTTTCTTGAACCAGGTCGATATGTGATGGTGAAATTGAATCGTGAAAAGTACAAGCTCCACCTGAGCTGACGAGCTGACAAAGTACGACTAGTTTGAAGATATTGTAGGTTTTTATGGTCCGTATAAATTACTATTGGATGTTCTGCGCCCTCTAGCAAATGTCTCCACTGGTCAAATGAAGTCTTAATTGCGAGAAGCTCCTTTTCCCCCACTGGATAGTTGAGTTCAGCAGGTGTAAGGAGTCTGGAGAAGTAACACACTGGGTGCAAAGGATCTTTTGGTAAGAGTCTCTGGGATAGAATAGATCCGATGGCGTATTCGGACGCATCCACTTCCAATACGAATTGTGCTTTGCTGTTGGGAATGTGCAGTACTGGGGAAGTAACAAATAGAGATTTAAGGAGTTTAAATGCCTTTTGTGTTTCTGGAGTCCAGATGAATGGCTTAGAGGTCCTAGTCAGGTTAGTGAGTGGCCTAGCAATGGCTGCAAAATTGCAGATAAAGCGCCTGTAAAAATTGGCGAAGCCTAAGAACCGCTGGACTTCTTTTATGTTGGAAGGTATAGGCCAAGTGGTGATGGCAGAGATTTTACTATCCTCCATAGATATCCTGCTATTGCTAATGCGATAGCCAAGAAATGATACTTCATTTACATGGAAGAGACACTTCTATAACTTGACATACAGCTTATGTGTCTGTAATCTGGATAACACTAACCTGACGTGTTTGACATGTTCAGAGAAAGAGGAAGAATAGATAAGAATATTGTCTAGATAGACCACCAGGAAAGTGTCGAGGATGTCCCTAAAGATATCATTAATGAAATTCTGGAATGTTGCCGGAGCATTACACAACCCGAATGGCATAACTGTATATTCGAAAAGACCATACCTGGTCCTAAATGCAGTCAGCCACTCGTCTCCGGACCTTATTCTTACAAGGTTGTAGGCGCCCCTAAGATCAAGTTTAGTAAAAATAGTGGCTCCTCTTAACCTCTCAATTAACTCGGGAATGAGAGGCAAAGGGTACCTGTTCTTTTTAGTACGCTTGTTTAATTCCCGATAATCTATTATCGGACGTAAAGACCCATCCTTGTTTTTCACGAAAAAAATGCCGGCACCGGCAGGGGAGGTGGAAGGGCGAATAAAACCTTTTTTTAGATTATCAGTGATATAGGTTTTTAAATGAGCCAATTCAGGTCTAGAAAGAGGATAGATGTGGCCATAGGGAATGGTTGCCCCGGGAAGTAAGTCTATGGGGCAATCGTAAGGCCTATGTGGGGGCAACGACTCGGCTTCTGTTTTATTGAAGACAGCAGAGAAGTCAAGATATTGTGTAGGAATAGGAGATGAGGAAGTAGTGAACAAGTGAGTGTTTGGAAAACAAGTTGAGACACAGTAGGGAGAGGAGAATGAAATGGTGAGGGTATCCCAATGTACCACAGGTTGGTGTAGTTGAAGCCAAGTGATTCCCAGAACAATAGGGTAAATGGGAGAAGAAATAATATCAAAGGAGATAGTTTCAGTGTGACCAGGTGGAGAGGAAACGAGTAAAGGAATAGTCTGTTGAGACACTGGACCAGATGCTAAATGCGAACCATCAATGACTTTTATAGGCAAAGGTGTGCTTTTAAACTGAAAGGGTATTTTATTTAATTCAACCAAACGTAAATCAATAAAGTTGGCGCAAGCGCCTGTATCGATGATTGCGTTACACTCTATCCTGTGTCGGTCCCACTGCAAAAGCAAGGGAATGGTAAGGTAAGCTGTAGCAGTGGTTTTTGTGTGGAAACAATGTTTTATGTTATGGATCTTACCTATCTTCTGCTTTAGTAATAGAGGGCACTCCTTAACTGCATGACCAGTACCTGCGCAGTACATACATAAATTCGCAGTTCGGCGTCTAGCCTTTTCCTGCGGGGTAAGTGGACCCCTAATAAAACTGATGTCCATGGGTTGGTCGGACGGTGGACCAACGGTTGGAGGAGTTGGCAGTACCCTGCGAACAGGTGCTGTAGATGGGCTTCTTTCCTGCTTCCTCTCTCTAAGGCGTCTGTCAATTGTAATCGTGAGGGCATAAAGGTCGTCAAGAAGATCCGGTATACCAATCCTGGCGAGCTCATCCTTGATCTCCTCTGCAAGCCCGAGACGGTATTGGTTTTTTAGAGATACCTCATTCCAGAGGGAATCTCTAGCCCAGATTCTAAATCTGGTAATGTACTCTTCTACCGGTGCTTTAGACTGCTTTAAGTTCCTGAGTTTACTTTCTGCAGTTATTTGACGGTAGGGGTCATTGTAGAGGCCTGATAATGCCTTTAGGAAAGCATCCAGAGAATTTAGAATGGGGTCCTGGGTCTCATAAAAGCAGTCGGCCCAGGCCCTGGGTTCTCCCCTGAGATAGGAGAGTATGGTTAGAACCTTGGACCTATCAGTTGCATATGTCCTAGGACGAATGTCAAAAAGCAAGAGGCATGCATTCCTAAACTGCCTAAATGTGGAACGATCTCCAGAAAATTTCTCCGGGTAGGAGACTTGGGGTTCTGCTTGATGATCAGTTCCAGAGTTCCTATTTGACAATGCTTCCCTTAAACAGGCTTTGAGACTCTGGTTTTCTAACTGCAGCTCTCTAAAAGCCTGTGTCAGACTATCCAAACGCTGATTTAGGGTATGGATTTGTGATGTCAGGTCACTGGGCTCCATTATCAAATATAGATTTTAGGGCTGGTTTATTATGTATATGTAATGATCAGCAATTCGATTGCTGTTTCTTTAGTCTGATTATGAGTATTCTCTGGTAAATAGTTTGTATGTATCATGTGATTAAGTCTGTCTGCTAGTGAGGAGACAGAGTCTTAATCACCTGGATTAATGTAGCCCGGAATATTCACCTCAAAATTATAAGTAGTAAGATCAGGTGAATTATATCTGGGTCCAGAGATAAGTTTGTACTATGTAAACTTTTAGATAATAAGTAGCAGTTTATATAGGTTTGTGACAGATAAGTGAGGTCCCCTTTAAGGTAATACTGTGCCTTTAAATAATACACCTTGCGGTAAAGATAAGTTCACAGTGTGGAGTATAATGTTTCAGCTTGCTGGCCCTTTAAATAATACACCTTGTGGTAAAGATAAGTTCACAGCGTTAAGTTTACTGTTTCAGCTTGCTGGCCCTTTAAATAATACACCTTGTGGTAAAGATAAGTTCACAATGTTAAGTTTACTGTTTCAGCTTGCTGGGCCTTTAAATAATACACTTTGCAGTAAAGATTTGTAAACAGTGTTAAGAATACTGTATCAGCTTGCTGCGCTGTTAAACGTTACACCATACGGTAAAGATAAGTTCACAGTCTTAACGGCAATGCTAACACTTGTATACGGAAACCTGGCTCTAGCAGCTGTGTGCGTGCAGCTTCTCTGATCCTCTCTGCAGATTGCGGCCTGTGTCTGTTAAGCTGGAAGTTTTTAGAGCGGCGTGCGTGCTGCAGTTGCAACAGGTGACTTCTGCTTTAGATGAGAAGTAGCTTCAGTTGAAGGAGACAGAGCTAATCACAGAACAAGTGATACTCTGTTTTAGACAAGTAACAAGAAAGGCTGGAGAGTGAGTGGGTATCAACCTTCAATAAACCAGCAAAGGTGTATGGGAAATGGAAAGCTTTTAAAGGAAAAGAGAGCCAGATAATTGATTCTTAAGGTGGTATGTGAGATGTAGTAACATAAGTTAAGGTGGAACTGAGGAGTTCATGACAGATGTGGGCTTCTAGTGATCTAGGGGAAACTGCTTAGAGTCATCGATGTGATTAAAAAATGAGGTAATATGGGGGAGCAGTTCTTCCTGGAAGGTTTTATAATAATGGCTACTAAATCCATCCGGACCTGGTGATTTCCCTGCTGGGAGGTCTTTGATGGCTAATTTGATTTCTTCTACAGATATAGAGTCCTCTAGTTGGCTTTGTTGATTGGTTGTAAGATGAGACAAGTCAAGAGATGATAAATATGTATTTATGTTGTCCGATAAAGCTTTTTGTGGGTATGATGTGGTGCCGGGATTGAGGTGCAGGTTATATAAATTTTGGAAATATGTTCTGAAGGTATTTGTAATAGCTTGGGTTGAGGAATGTGTTTTGTTGTTATCGTCTTTAATATGTAGAATATAATTTTTTTTCTTTTTTAGTCTTAGGTAGCGAGCAAGAGACCTACCAGATTTATTACGACCTTCATAATTCATTTGTTGTAGACGGAGTGCTTGGCGTTTATGTTCCTTATTTAGGTAGGATGCTAGTTTATCCTTTTCAGCCTGGATAGTGAGTAGAAGATTATGGTCGACAGGGCAATATATGTGTTGGGTTTCGAATTTTTCAATTTCTAAGAGTAATGTTAATAGATATGCTCGATTTTGTTTGTTAATGGAGGCCTTAATGGCCATAAGCTCGCCTCTAATTACGCATTTGTGGGCCTCCCATATATTTAGCGGGGATGTGTCAGCTATATTGTTGTGGTTAAAATATTCCAATATAGATTTGGATATTTGTTGGGGTATAGTAGGGTCGGAAAGGAGTTGTTCGTCCAGTTTCTATATGTAATCATGTATAGGTTTAGACGGCCATGTAAGTGTGCCCAGGACAGACACATGATCTGACAATGTTATGGGGGTAATTTGGGTGGATGTAAATAGTGACAGGCCTGTGACGTCCGTGAGGATATAATCAGTTCTGGAGTATTGCTTATGTGGGTGCGAATAAAAAGTATAGTCTTCTTTTTTAGGATGGTGGGTACTCCATAGATCTTATGCTGTTAGTTTTTTCAATGAATTGAGTGTGCAGGTTATTTGTGATGCGGGGACTGATGAGTTAGTGGAAGAGCAGTCTAGTGATGGGTTAAGTGGCATGTTAAGGTCACCGCAAATTATTAAGACACCTTTCTGGTGTTCTAGAATGAGGTTGGTTACATTGTTGATGAATTTAGCTTGTTTGGTGTTGGGAGTGTATATGGAAACCAACATGACTGGGCGGCCATATAGTAAGCCTATTAAAATAATGTATCTGCCTGCTTTTTCTTGGATGATTTTAAGTTCTTTAAAAGGGATATTTTTCTTTATCAATATGCCCACCCCATGCTTTTTAGATTTGGAGTAGGAGGCATAAAAACTGGTGCCAAATTTAAGAGTGAATGTGATGGGCTCTCTCCCTTTACGGAGGTGTGTTTCTTGGACAAATACCAGATCCGACCCACACCTATTGAAGTCTCTCAGAGCCTGTGTTCTTTTTGAGGGGATATTAAGTCCCTTTGCATTAATGCTTTGAATCCTTATCGAATTTGTGGGTGGTTTCCTGCAGGAGTATTCAGCCATTTGGGTAAAGTGATGTGAACATAGGGTAGTTGACAGTGGAGTGTATTAATTCAGTATCATTGTAGGAGTCAATATAACCAGGTAGTTTGACGTGTGTTATTAGTGACAGTTGGTTAGTACAGTAGGGATTAAGGGAATGATTTAACAAGGAAAGGATAAACAATAACATTGGTAAGAGAGATAAGTTGTAGAGGAAGCGTTTCCCCTTCATTGGCATAAGCAAACAGTACTCAGCAAATTAACAACGTATAACAACAGTGATAACTTAACTAACTCAGTTAATAAAGTACATAAATGCCTAACATGGCAAGATAATGCAGTCTAGAGTAAGCAAACAATACAGTGATGCTAGCATACATTGCTCCATAATAATAGATCCCCCAGTATAGTATAACGGCCTGTAATAGGTCGAGTTAGCTATTTGTAGTTAGATATTGGGGATAGGCATTTTAAACACTTAATATGTAAACATTTGTTATTAAAGGAAAGAGGAGGAAAACATCACACTAGAACCTTAAGAGGTCAACATGACAGGTTAAGTAATTAATGAAAGTCCCTGTATGCTTTCTTACTTTACCTAATGTGGGTGTCAGGTGAGTTCAGGCAACTCCCCAGACACTTAGCTAAAAAAAGATGCTAATATTCAGTATCGAATCCACAGTGTCTGCCTTAAAGAGAGGATATACAACCTGACTTTCCCATGTTTCGGGTCTTGTATTGTAAGGTCTCTTGCTAAAGAGTTATGTATTGATCATTTAGGTACAGAGTCCTTCGTGCTTCTTCTGGGTACTTTGGTCCACATTGAGCTTTGCGTTTTTGGAGAGTTATCTTGTGTATTATCCCGGCTCTGCATTTCAGGAGATTGAGGTGCCTGGAAGGCAATGTTGAGGCATTTGGGAAGAGCATCTAGGTCTTCTGGGCCCTTGTAAGCTATAGTTTTACCATCCTTATGCACCAGAAGGCTAAAAGTGAAACCCCAGCAATATTTTATTTTATGTTCCTGTAGGAGGGTTGTGATAAAGCGAAGACTGCGTCTCCTTTCGATGGTAGCTGGACTGAGGTCTTGGTAGACCTGGATGGTATGACCCTGGAATGATATTGATTGTTGGCTATGGGCTTGTTTCCACACTGCTTCTTTTTGTTGAAAGTGAGTAAATTTCATAATCACATCCCTGGGTGGGCTAGGCAGTGTGGGTTTAGGTCTTAGGGCACGATGGGCCCTTTTCAGTGTTGTTCCGGAGGTCTCTAGTGCAGGTTCCAACTGTTTGAAAAGTTGTAGCAAGTAATCAGCTAAACTGTCTTGAGTGATGTCCTCGGGTATTCCTCGGATGTGCAGATTACTGCGACGACTGCGGTTATCAAGGTCTTCGACCTTTATCTGTAGCGATTGGATAATGGAGTCGTGACAGTTTAGGCATTGAGTATTCTCGCTAACCTGGGCCTCCAAATGTTCTTGACCTTTCTCTAGGTATTCAATTTTAGAGTTCATGTCAGACATATCTTTTCTTAGAGAAGAAATCTCATTTTTAATAAATGTTTTCAGGTCACCTATGTCGCTCTTGGAGGGCAGGGAAGCTATATTTTGCTGGATCTGTGATAATTGATCCTATGGAAGAGGAGTACTGCTCGTGGCTAGGTGAGACTCCATTTTGTTAAGAATGTCAGGATTATCCAACTGGCTAGATGGTGTTTTTTGTGTAGGTTTTAAAAAGGAACTCACTAAGGACGATTATTTATTTATTGGTGCCTTATGAATTCTGGAGGATCTCCTTGTTGCCATGTGCTGAGATTGCAAGAAGCAAGAAGGCTTAAGGTAGTGATCTACTCGGGTTACGATGTGATAAGGCTAAAAGACAGCTTGGTCTAAGGGTTCGCAAAGTTCTGTGCCGTTTGGGGAGAGAGTGAAAATTATTTTGTAGAATATGTGCTACAAGTGCTGCAGCTGAGCAGCCGCCATGTTATTTTGTTGACATATGTCCATTAACAGGATCAACTAATTTGTGACACTTGCCGGTAAGTTTCAATGCCTTGCATCCAAGTATAGGCTGTGTAAAGTGATGGGCAATTGTTAATGCTGCCTTTTCATATGGGTATTATTTATCTGACCATTTCATTGCATCAGTATGACAGTGTGACCCTGTATATTTGCTTGAGTGTTTCGATGTGTCTGAACATTGTGGAGAACAAACGGCTGCAGTGCTACTTTTATCTTGTCTGCAATGCCGTGTGTGCAATAACAGTTTATCAGGCTTGATAAGTGATGCAGTGTTCGTTAACTTACTGTGTCTTGTATTTGTAAGTGCATGGCTCAGTCGCATCAGATCGTGCTATCAAGATGGCGCCTGCTCTGAGCTTGTTGTTTCGAATTCTCAGGGGATATCGTCGGCTCGTTAATGATTACTGCTCACAGAAAGAGACTATCTGCGTTCCAGTTTAGATATTTACTGTTTTCATGTTTGCCAAGGTAAGTCATCAATTTTTAAGTGCCAATTGAAGGGGAAAGGCTACGGAGCTCTTTTACAGTGCAGCCATGTTGCTGCACGGCCACGCCCCGCCTCCAAGAGTGTTACAATTCTAATTACAGCCTACATTGATTTTTGACAATCCTTTAATTTTTTTTTTCTTTGGTCCATGTAAAGGATAGATGGCTTTAGCTGTTACTTTAGTTTCTTGTTAAGGATAGTTTTTTCCAAAACGCATTATAATTCGATTTATAAATCAGTTAAACTTCCTAATTTTTAAAGTGTGAGGCTTATGTTTCTCTAATTTCTCGTGATTTTTCTTCAAATTCTACAACTTTGATGTGCTTCCCTCTTCGGAGGTTGTTTTTGGTAGGAACGTCTTCCAAGCAACAGTGTCTGGTAATTAGGTGCCTGCCTTTTGAAGAATTTTTTTTGTCATGCCCAATTACTCATGGACTCCACAGCTTGGCTATTAATTCCCAGGACCACCTTATGAAAGAAAACAAACTTAATTTCTTTCATGGTGGTGAGAGTCGACAAGACCCACCCAATTTCATTATTGTTTACTTTTTCTAAAGGGCAGCACCTCTTGTTTCCTGGCTTTGACATTCCTATCCTTTCCACTTCACCTTCTTGGCTATATGTCAGACTGGAATACTAAAGAGGTGGGATGGATTACGTGCTCTTGAAACACTTTTTTGCATTACCTGTTTAATTTTCTATCATTAACCTCCATGCTTAGAATTGAGCTTTTTTGTTTCATGCTTACCATCCCATAGATGTCCATCATGAAGGAGAACAAATACTGCTGGTGTAATCTAACTTACAATGATTCATCACAGCAGACGGCCATCTGAAATTTTCTAGTTTTCTGTCGGTGTAGAGTTCCAACTCTTGAGGTATAGAGGTAGTTACCTTGTTTGTTTGCTGGAACTAACTCTGCAGTAGATGAGTTGCAGGCCCAAGGATAGAATAGACTTCCAGAAGATAACAACAAACAGCAGTAGCAGGAGGTGAACAGAAAAGTAGTCAGGCCAGGGCTCACCAATGGGTAAGCAGGCAGAAACCAAACGTCACAGCAAAAGGGATAAGCAAAAGAGTAATCCAGTGTACAGTTCCTTAGGTCAGCAGCCAGATAACCAGTTCACAGTTCAAAGTCTAAGGCTGACACAATGAGCATAAACCAAGAAACATGCCAGAGTTAGGATCAAAGATCTTGCTATTCATAACTAAACATTTTATATTTAAATCTCAGGGTGTTCACATTCCCATTCTCAGGTGACAAGACCTAGATATCTCTTGCTGGGGTCAAACAAACACACAATTATCAAATAGTTTTAATTGCATCTGGCTTCTTTATTCTTATCACAAATGTTCCTAGTTCAAATCATCTGGCATTTCACGTATTCTAGATGAAATCTACACACTTGTTTGGCAGGAAACCAATCTTACTATACACAAATGTATCTCCTATTATAAACAGTGTAATTTGGTTTAACACAACATTGTCAAAACTTAAAGCTACATCCCTTTCTCATCACATAAAATCCATTTAAAGTATTTTTATCTTCATAGCCAATTTATTTAACTGTTTGGATTTATTTATTAGGATTTCCCTTTTTAGCTTTATTAATATAAAATCTAAATATAGTTTGCCCTGAAGGGATCTCTTTATTTAAGTGCCAAAAAATGGTATTATGTCTTTTACTCCTGTTTAGCATTATACACTGTTACTAGATTTTCACAAATGTTGTATATTAACTCTCTTCTTAAGGTTTCAGTTTCCATCCCTGAAATAGGGCTAGATTACGAGTGGTGTGCTAACAGTTGCTTTCAAGTGATAAGGAGTAATGAGCGTATTACAAGTTGAAAGTAAACGCATTTACCAAAGGGCAATTGAATTTATAGCGTAACCCGAGCTCTGGTTAACTGTGGCGCTTGAATAAAAAGTTGCACAAAAAACATAAAAAAATACATTAAAAAATACAGTTACACTCATAATAACACCATCTAATAAAAATTAATTAAAACAAATTGCATTAAAAAGTTATAAGGGCTTAAAGATATGAGGTCTAAGGGAAAAAAGGCTATAAAGGGTTTCAACATAGAGATACATACACTTAAAAGTCTAAATATGTATATGTATGTCTATATATATATATATATATATATATATATATATATATATATATATATGTATGTATATATATATACATACACCAGCCACTTTATTAGGTACACCTTGCTAGTACCAGGTTGGACCTTCAGAACTGCCTTAATTCTTCATGGCATAGATTCAACAAGGTGTTGGAAACATTAAAAGAGCAAAAAAAATGGAAACATCAGAGCCAACCAACTTTATGATTTCCAATACAGGAAAACAAGGTAATTTAATGAGAATTAAAAATCCACTAACAGCCAGTCTTACACTTTTTTGCTGTAAGTGCCTTAATCATAGTCAATGGCACAATATCCGGTATCTCCCTTAAATCCCTCATTGATTGATCATCATCAATAACAGCTGTAGTCTCTTAAAGTAACAACGTTACCAGACAATGCACATTTACTGAATAACAATGAGTTGCTGACTGTGTATGCTTATTATTCAACAATCTCACTAAAATCCATTAATAAACAATGTTGCTCTTAGTCTTCTGTATTATACTCTGTACTGAACATTTTCCGAATAATAATATAAATCTATAAGCTAGGTATTACTATAAAAAGTTATCTGTATCTTTAAAATTATTACAATATTGCCTTAGTAACCCAGTGTTATTGAATCCAATACAGAAGAGGAATGCTCAATTCACAGAAATTTGGGCAATCTCTGATTTTCGAAAGAATACAGAAAAATTATTTCACAATATATGGGGGATGAAAACAGTGGTTATTCTCATTAAAGGAACAACAATGTACAGCTCATAATTATATAGCTGATTGTGATATTTATATTGCTGACTCTGAAAAGAGAGACCCCTCAAAAGATAGAAATGGAAGAAGCTATCATAAGATTTGTATGTCAACCATGCCCATAGATACTAATTACATTTCCAATGGTTAATAATATCTCCGTCTACATTAAAACCCTGCAGGCATCTTGTCGTCAAAGTAAAGATCCCAAACACTTTCCTATGGAGAAGCTTAGAGGTTCTGTCGCCACCTCTAGGGGCATTATCTATACATTCAATTACTTGCCATTTGAGCTAACATTTTTATTATGTTGAAATATAAAGTGTCGTGCCAGGTCTGAACAATCCACTCCTTGTTCAATATTATTCAGATGTTCTCTGATACTTGAGCGTGCCTCTCTCGTGGTGCAACCCACATACTGTAATTTACAAACCGAACATTCCGCTAAGAAGATGACAAACCTGGTAGGACAGTTAGTACAATCAGTAGAATTGAAAACTCTTTGGGTTGCCCTGGACTGGAAACTGCTGGCTATTCTAGTGTGGCTGCAAGCTATACACTTAGAAAAAGTACCTTTAAAATGCCCTTTAACAGTAAGCCAACTACTCCCCCCAGACCTAGGTTTCCTTAACATACTCTGTGCCAGGATATTGCCCAAGGTACGTCCTCTGTTGGGAATGTAGTTGCCGCCTTTTGAAACATATTCTTTCAGGTTGTCCTCGCCTGTTAATACTGGTAAATGTTTTTCTATACTTTTCTATACTTTTACAATTATTGAAATTGAGGGCTATAAGTAGTGATAAATTTAGGTTTATGCCTGTCAAATGTAGATTGTTTAATATTGAATTGATTCGGTGTCAAAAGAGTGTTCCTATCTAATCTGCTAACTTTAAGAAATGCCCTATTGATGTTTTTTTTGGAATACCCTCTCTCTCTCAGTTGTATCTTGAGGGTATCGGATTCTTTTAGAAAATCTATCTCTGTAAAGCAATTTCTTTTCATCCTAATGAACTGGCCTTTCACCACCCCAAAACCTGTATGTTTTGGGTGACATGATTTTGCATGTAAGATTGTATTTGAATTGACATGTTTTCTATTTAGTTTGGTCCTGACCGAGGAATTTGAAATATCGCCTATCGGTGATATGTCTAGGTAGAGAATTAAAATTTATTAAAGGATAAAGTGAATTGTAAGTTTACATTGTTTGAATTCAGATATAGAATGAAATTGTTCATATCTGTTTCACTACCTGTCCAACAAAGAGAAGGTCGTCAATATACCTTTTGTATGACTTGATGTATTCTCTATAGGGGTTCATCTCTACAAAGACATGGGACCTCTCCCACCAACCCATTAAAAGGTTGGCGTAGGCGGGGCAAATTTGTCCCCCATCACAGTCCTAAGTCTCTGGAGAAGGAAACTGTCCCCAAACTTAAAATAGTTATGGACAAGTAAAAATTCCAACTCTCTCATCAAATAACTTTTTAGTTTAGTATCATAGTTACTGTACACATCTAATGAATATTTTACTGCCTCTAAACCCTGTCCATGTGGAATATAAGAATAGAGTCCTACTACATTGATTGTTAACCATGTACAATTTGTATTCCAAATAATCTGATTCAAACTTGTAAAAAGATATGTAGTGTCCCTCAAAAAGGATTGGTGGACAATGGTCTGCAGGAGTGATTCCACCCAACCTGAGATATTTTCAAAAAGTGACCCTATACCAGATACAATCGGTTTTCCCCTCACCTCCTCCAAGGATTTATGTACCTTGGGAGGTGGTGGAAGATCAGAATGACTGGTGATGGTACAAACAAAAAGTGTCTTTATTTAAAATCCCTTCTTGCAACCCATCGTCCAACAAGTCCAGTAACTCTAGTTTGAATTCATTAAAATCCCTTCTTGCAACCCATCGTCCAACAAGTCCAGTAACTCTAGTTTGAATTCATTAGTGGGTTCTTGTGATAATGGGAAATACACATCAGGATCACAGATCTGCCTTTCCGCCTCTGTTATATAAGTAACCCTATCCAAAACCACAATGCTTCCCCCTTATCTGCTTGCCTGATGACTATAGCATCACGTTTCCTAAGATCCTCCAAGACCTTTTTTTAATCTAAAGTTAGATTAGGGGGGGCTGCATTGTGATATTTGGCTAGCTGTACCAGGTCTTCCTCAATTCTACGGTGGAATGCCTCCAAAAAGGGACCCCTTTCCCTCATAGGATAGAAGATTGACCTTGGTTTATACCCAACATGTGAAGTTTTTGCATACTGAGGAGGGTCAAGGGATTCACAACCTAAGTCATGTAGTACAAAATAATCACAACCGTCCCTAAAGTCTATTATATCAATGATTTTGGGGAAATCCCCTACCATATTTTCTGAATCAATAGTCTCAAAATGATTAGATTCCTGGGTTTGGAAATCTTTGTCCCAAAACATTCCTCTGAGATTTTGGTCCATATTGACATGATAGAATCAGGCAGTTGCTGCAAATTTGTCGGCTACACCGTTCCACCACATCACAAAGGTAGTCTATTGGATTGAGATCTGGTGACTGTGGAGGCCATTGGAGTACAGAGAACTCATTGTCATGTTTAAGAAACCAGTTTTAGATGATTTGAGATTTGTGACATGGTGCATTATCCTGCTGGAAGTAGCCATCAGAAGATGGGTACACTGTAGTCATAAAGGGATGGACACGGTCAGCAATAATACTCAAGTAGGCCATGGCATTTAAATGATGCTCAATTGGTACTAAGGGGCCCAAAGTGTGCCAAGAAAATATCCCCCACACCATTAAGCCACCAGCCTGAACCGTTGATACAAGGCAGGATGGATCTATGCTTTCACGTTGTTTACGCCAAATTCTGACCCTACCATTTGAATGTCACAGCTGAAATCGAGACTCATTAGACCAGGCAGCATTTTCTTCAATCTTCTATTGTCCAATTTTGGTGATCCTGTGTGAATTGTAGCCTAAGTTTCCTGCTCAGTGCTGACAGGAGTGTCACCCAGTTTGGTCTTCTGCTGCTGTAGCTCATCTGCTTCAAGGATCGACGTGTTGTGCATTTAGAGATGGTATTCTGCATACCTTGGTTGAAACGAGTGGTTATTTGAGTTATTGTTGCCTTTCTATCATCTCGAACCAGTCTGCCCATTCTCCTCTGACCTCTGATATCAACAAGGCATTTTTGTCCACACAACTGCCGCTCACTGGATATTTTCTATTTTTTCGGAACATTCTCTGTAAACCCTAGAGATAGTTGTGCGTGAAAATCCAAGACGATCAGCAGTTTTGGCATACTCAGACCAGCCGTCTGGCACCAACAACAATGCCACATTCAAAGTCACTTAAATCCCCTTTCTTCCCCATTTTGATGCTTGGTTTGAACTTCAGCAAGTCGTCTTCACCACGTCTAGATGCATAAATGCATTGAGTTGCTGCCATGTGATTGGCTGATTAGCAATTTGTGTTACCAAGCAATTAAACAGGTGCAGCTAATAAATATATATATGTGTGTGTGTGTGTGTACATATGTATTTATATGTGTATAAAGGAATTTACAGACATATATACACTTATAAACACATAAATACATATGTATACATATATAGATATATAGAATTTTAAAAATCTTTCCAAATTTACTTCTAATTTGCTTTGTTCATTTGCTATCCTTTGTTGAAAATAATACCTAGGTAGGCTCAAGAGCAGCAAAGCACTGGTGGAAGCTAGCAGCTGATTGGTGGCTGCAAATCTATGCCTCTTTTCATTGGTTTACCTGATGTGTTAAGCTATCTCCCAGTAATGCATTTCTGCTGCTTCAACAAAATATACCAAGAGAACAAAGCTAATTTGATAATAGAAGTAAATTGCATAGTTGTTTAAAATGTTATGGTCTATTGAATCATGAAAGAAAAAAATAATTGTGTTTCATGTCCTTTAAATACTTTGATGTAATGCTGTCAACACCTTTTCTTGTCTTACACACTAGACTTAATCAAAGAACAATTAAATACAGTAGAATTGCATAATCAACATCTGCATAATATTCAATAGCAATTACTCTGAATTTTAAATGAGCAATAGATTTTTTTTTTTCTGCCAAATTTCAAAATGTTATTTCAATTTGCCTGCCCCCTGTATAATGTGACAGGGATATACTCGTATATGTAAACACTGTGAACTTGTGCACATGCTCAGTAGCTGGTGCCTCAGAAGGTGTGCATGTAAAATGACTGTGTGTCTTAAAACTTCATGCTCTGTCTGAATCATGAAAGTTTAATTTTGCCTTAAAGATTGCTGATATTCTTTTGATTTTTAAAGGGTCACACATACATTTTTAATGGAAAATCCAATGGTGCAGAATATGGGGAGCACTACCTTTACAAAACTTTTTTATCTTAACCCCTTAATTGCTGAGACATTTCCACTCCTGTGCTGAACTGTTTTGGATTTTTTAGATGCTGCTTACATTACGGTCCCACTGTAGGTAATTTTTTCAGGGAGAAACCTATTAATATTGTATTTTTTCTTTTCTTCAGCAGAATTTACTCTTATTTTATGTATATATTATATGTCAGAACTCTAGAATAAAATGTGTGAAAAATTGTATATGTGTCTGAATGAGCTGCTCAGTTCCTGTTATTATGTTTTTTTAATGTCTTATGAATAAGCCATATGATCTAAACCTCCCCGCTCTGGCGAGATGATCTAATATGTCTCATCATTAACGCAAGTTCCCTTAAAGATTTAAAAAAGGTAATTTTTTTCTGGAGAGTTGTTTATCTTTCTATGCGGAGTTCTGGATGTGAAGGAGAGACGCCTAGATTGCAAAGTAATGATCAAAAAAAGCCCCCAAAGATTTGGCGATATTTCTCTCAATGTCGGTTAAGTTTTCGTCATCTGACCCCTAGTCTTTTGTGCTGAGCCAGCATCATATTCCTACTTTCAGTGAATCGGCTATCAGCTTATCCGGACATGGAATTCAGAATCCTTACTCACTTTACGTGCTGCACCGTGATTGTTTGATATGTGCAGGCGCTTATTTAAATCTTTTCCAAAAATGGCCACAGCAAATGAGTTCAAATAAAAACAATTAAATGGATATTAAAGCAAAAATGAAACGTTCATGATTGAGATAGATCATACAATTTTTAAGTTTCCAATTTACTTCTAATATCAAATTTACTTTTTCTTGCTATGCTTTATTGAAGAGCATACCTCAGTAGGTTTAGGAATGTGCATGTGTCTTGCATACAATATTGCAGAAATGTTTTTAACAATACAAACATAACCCTACAAACAGCATTGCTATATAGGGCACACTCCTAAACCTACCTAATTATGTTCTTCAATAAATCACAACAAAAGATTAAATTAAATATGATAATATATATGAGTCAATTAGAGAAAAATATTTTTTAAAATTAAAAATTTAATTTTAACTATCTTATCCATTTAGGGGACTTTTCAAAGGATGTAT
Source organism: Bombina bombina (assembly GCF_027579735.1). Taxonomy (NCBI): domain Eukaryota; kingdom Metazoa; phylum Chordata; class Amphibia; order Anura; family Bombinatoridae; genus Bombina; species Bombina bombina. Next base: position 214,705,507 of record NC_069504.1, on the reverse strand, counting down.
CGCCTGCTATTTGCTAACAAGTAGATTAAAAAATATGCATCATTTGCTCAGTCCCTTCTGTGTAAAAATGCCCTTGGATTGCTGCCTGCTATACTTTATGTTAAATACAATAGTCTGCATATAGTTTATTTGCTCTCTGTAATTTAAAGGGACAGTAAAGTCAAAATTAAACTTTCATGATTAAGATAGAACACTCAATTTTAAGCAACTTTCTAATTTACTCCTATTATACATTTTTCTTCCTTTTTTTTGGTGTCTTTATTTGAAAAGCAGGAGTGTAAGCTTAAGAGCCAGCCCATTTTTGGGTCAGAACCTGGCTTGCTCTTGCTTATTGGGTGGCTAAATGTAGCCACCAATCACGAGCACTAGCCAGGGTTCTGAACCGAAAATGGGCTGGCTCCTAAGCTTACAGTTCTACTTTTTAAAATAAAGATAACAAGAAAACAAAGAAAAAAATGATAATAGGAGTAAATTAACAAGTTGCTTAAAGTTGCATGCTCTATCTAAATCATGAAAGAAAAAAAATGGGTTTACTATCCCTTTAAGTTCAGAATATAAAGTTGCTTGTATTGTTTGCAATGGATTTGACAGGTCTTGAAATTATAAAACTAGCTGCATAACAGATATTGAGATGTAGTCAATTCGCCAGTCATGGGAAAATCAGTAAGAGATTTCCAGACTGGATAATGTAGGAGTCGTCTCAGTGATGAAATCCATTTCTGCTAACTCACCAGTAACTGCTACGTTGTTGAGATAATTTAATATCGATTTTCATGCAGTACACATTCCAGAGGATAAGTATGCTGATTTGCATCTCAGGCTTTCAGTTTATGGTATTCTGAGAATTTATTCTGGATGTTTCCACAGTTTCCAAATGTCCAGCTCACTGGTAATTGCTGTTTATCAATGGAGTCATCTAATTAGCCTTTAATGTGTAAATGGGTAGCTGTTTGTACCAGTCTACAGCTAATACTGCCTGTTTGTGAGTCTTGTATTTCAGTTGATTTTAGTCTGGAGGAACAGTGCATGCTATAAGATAAGATAGAGAATGTGATTATTTAGTAATAACGTTATTATGTAAAATGGTTAGAGAAAACTCCACAGAGCTAGAGAAGCCAGAAGGTTGTGAGAAAATGTTTAATGTCTTTTATAGATCAGTGGCTGAGACGTCAAAAAAGATGGACCATCAAACCTATTAATGAAAGGTGAAGCTTATGGTTTCAAATGGACTAAAAGGGAGCGGGAAATATGACTGAATGATAAAAGGTGCATTGTAGTACATAATATTTATAGATGTACGAGTTATACTCATTCTCTTATTGTGCACTTCTGCTGAGATTTGTAATTGCTTTTAATGTGAAATTAAAGTGTTTGCTTCCTTGTAAACAAAGTCAGAAATTACGTTTTCAGCAGTTCATGTTGGTGAATTGTTGCAGATTTTTAGGCAAATTTACTTGTGATTGCAGAGCTTTTAAATGAATTTCATTCTGTTCAAATTTAGTGGAGCTTAGCCTGACAAGAGCTGTTGCTGGCAGTTTGCTAATCAGCAAAAGAGATAGAAGTGAAATATCTTTATGTTTAAAATGCACTCTGTAAAGTAGAGGGGCCCAAAACCTTAAAGAATCCACAGGAACCTAATGCTCTACAGATTCTGAAAAAAATAAAAACTTGAGTCCTGTTATGTCATAGCATAGAATAAATTAAGAAGACTTCTGGCATGGGATCAGAAGTTGATAGATGTCTGGTTTCCTTCTGAAAAAAAGATAAATTGAGGAATTGGAGTTCCCAGGAATAAATCCCTGCACAACATATGTGTCAAAAGACTTTTCAGAAGCCATATGCTTTAAAGTTTATGCAAGCTACATAAAAACAAAAAAAAAAGCTCTAAATTGCTGGGGTGGGGGGGGTTATACTAGTAGATATACTGAGCAGCTTTAAATACTGGACTGAAAAGGAATTGTAGCTATGATAAGTGAATCACTCCTTAGGATAAATAGAGAGAGCTCTAAGATTGTAGTTAGGTTGTGAAATATTTGCTATATTAAGTTGGCAGTAGTGTATTATTTATTGCCCTCAACCTATTATTGAGAAGCAAAGGGTAAACCTTACAGTGTTTTGGGATAATTAACTCTGCACATTCCATAATCTCTTAGAAATAAATAAAACAGGGACTATCTATCTATCTTATATTTTCAATAATTAGACTGAATTTGTGGTCCTGGATAACTTCCCCCCTAGGGCCTGATTATAAAAGCATTGTGGTAATGGCTATATTTTAAAAGGTGTCCGACTTGTAATGAAGATTGATGGTGAGATTTTAAAAAGGGCTGACATCAGTGGTTTAAGGCAATCCCTCCGAGAGGCGTTTGACTATACATCTATGTGGGTGCCAATACTTTTCTGATACTGGCGGAATTTTAAAAGCAGCATCGCCACCTACATTGAAGTTGTAATGTAAATGATACCTTTAGACAGTATTAAATGGAAATACAATTTATATGTGTCAACCCCTTTTGTTACAATACAAAAGTGAAACGACTACATGTATAATACACCTATAGGAGCTGGGGAATTGTGGGTATATAGTACATATGTATACATGTAATATTTATATATGTATTATATTATAAAATGCTATAATATGTATTTAAAGTCTTGTTGTGATTTTCAAAATCATGTTTTTTGCTTTTGTTGTGTTTTTTTCTTTTTTTAGGAAAAAGATTTTGTGTTCAGGATATTAATAGATCTCACTGTTCTAAATGTGTTTTACTTAGAATATTGCAGCATCACTGTAACAAACGCTTTCTATATTAATAACACATTTTTTTACAGTGTGATCACAATATTATAAAGTGTAATAAAAATAGAATATTAAAAAAACTGTCAATTAAAACCCCCCCCCCCATATTTTACATGTTGCAAAGTTTAAAAAAAATGCACTTTGGTAAAACTAAAAAGCCACAGCTACTGTCTGTTATGAAATATTAATACCTAGAACACAAAATCTTCCTAAAAAAAGATAAAACGCGCCATATGCAAAATACACTATTTTAAAAATCACAAGACTTCGAATACATATTATAGCATTATACAATATAATACATATAAATAAAACATTGTATACACATGTACAGTATCCCACAAAAGTGAGTACACCCCTCACATTTTTGTAAATATTTTATTATATCTTTTCATGTGACAATACTAAAGAAATGACACTTTGCTACAATGTAAAGTAGTGAGTGTACAGCCTGTATAACAGTGTAAATTTGCTGTCCCCTCAAAATAACTCAACACACAGCCATTAATGTCTAAACCGTTGGCAACAAAAGTGAGTACACCCCTAAGTGGAAATGTCCAAATTGGGGGAAAAGTGTCAATATTTTGTGTGGCCACCATTATTTTCCAGCACTGCCTTAACCCTCTTGGGCATGGAGTTCACCAGAGCTTCACAATCACAGGTTGCTACGACATCATGGAGCTGGTGGATGTTAGAGACCTTGCGCTCCCCCACCTTCTATTTGAGGATGCCCCACAGATGCTCAATAGGGTTTATGTCTAGAGACATGCTTGGCCAGTCAATCACCTTTACCCTCAGCTTTTTTAGCAAGGCAGTGGTCGTCTTGGAGGTGTGTTTGGGGTCGTTATCATGTTGGAATACTGCCCTGAGGTCCAGTCTCCGAAAGGAGGGGATCATGCTCTGTTTCAGAATTTCACAGTACATGTTGGCATTCATGGTTCCCTCTATGAACTGTAGCTTCCCAGTGCCGGCAGCACTCATGCAGGCCCAGACCATGACACTCCCACCACCATGCTTGACTGTAGGCAAGACACACTTGTCTTTGTACTCCTCACCTGGTTGTCGCCACACATGCTTGACACCATCTGAACCAAATAAGTTTATCTTGGTCTCATCAGACCACAGGACATGGTTCCAGTATCCATGTCCTTAGTCTACTTGTCTTCAGCAAACTGTTTGCGGGCTTTCTTGTGCATCATCTTTAGAAAAGGCTTTCTTTCTGGGATGACAGCCATGCAGACCAATTTGATGCAGTGTGCGGCGTATGGTCTGAGCACTGACAGACTGACCTCCCACCCCTTCAACCTCTGCAGCAATGCTGGCAGCACTAATACGTCTATTTCCCAAAGACAACCTCTGGATATGACGCTGAGGATGTGCACTCAACTTCTTTGGTCGAACATGGCGAGGCCTGTTCTGAGTGGAACCTGTCCTGCGAAACTGCTGTATGGTCTTGCCCACCGTGCTGCAGCTCAGTTTCAGGGTCTTGACAATCTTCACCTAGGCCATCTTTATGTAGAGCAACAATTCGTTTTTTCAGATCCTCAGAGAGTTCTTTGTCATGAGGTGCCATGTTGAACTTCCAGTGACCAGTATGAGAGAGTGTGAGAGCAATAACACCACATTTAACACACCTGCTCCCCATTCACACCTGAGACCTTGTAACACTAACGAGTCACATGACACCGGGGAGGGAAAATGGCTAATTGGACCCAATTTGGACATTTCCACTTAGGGGTGTACTCACTTTTGTTGCCAACGGTTTAGACATTAATGGCTGTGTGTTGAATTATTTTAAAGGGAAAACAGCAAATTTACACTGTTATACAGGCTGTACACTCACTACTTTACATTGTAGCAAAGTGTAATTTCTTCAGTGTTGTCACATGAAAAGTTATAATAAAATATTTACAAAAATGTGAGGGGTGTACTAATTTTTGTGGGATACTGTATAATATACCCACATCCCCACAGCTCCTATAGGTTTAATAGTAAGTTTTCTTATTTTTGCTATTTTTGTTTTAAAAAAAGGGATATGAAACTCAAATTTTTTCTTTCATGATTCAGATAGAGCAGGCAATTTTATACAACTTTACGCCTATTATAAATTTTTCTTCGTTTTCTCTGTATCTTTATTTCAAAATAATGTAAGCTTAGAGGCCTGCTCATTTTTGTTTCAGCACCTGGGTAGCGCTTGCTGATTGGTGGCTAAATGTAGCCACCAATCAGCAAGCGCTAACCAGGGTGCTGAACCAAAATGGGCCAGCTCTTAAGCTTATATTCCTGCTTGCTTAAAATTGCATGCGCTTTCTGAATCATGAAAGAAGAAAATATTGGTTTTCATATCCCTTTAACAAGAATGATCACAGAGATAACAAATATATAGGTATTCCATTGGAGTTTCATGTATGTTTCATGGGAGTAACCTGTATTTGAATACGGACACATCGCCAATAGTTTCTAATTTTAAAAGGACTCTCCTTCATCTTAGATAAACCTTTTCAGCCATATTAGTCTCACTACCTTTCAGTGGTGAGATTTCCATTTATAATAAATCCAATGAATATACAGTGAAACGTAATTTACATTTGTATTATTTGAAATGTTGCTACACAGACACCATTTTTTGTTTTAGTGAACGCACAGTCTATGTTGTGTAAACATACGTTGAATACATGCCCCCCCCACCATAATCCGACATCACTGGTGAATTTGGCGTACATTTGCTGGAACTGTGATCCCTATTATTTCCTATGGAATGCACATCGTCAGACATCACATATTGAGACACTGCTTGAGCTGAAAGTTTGTGACAGTGAATGCTCTTTTCCATTATCAAGAACTGATGGAAAATAAATGTATATATACATAAAAAGGGGACTGCTTTTTAACCCTTGCTTATCTGGACACTCTGAAATAAGCATGCTTTGTTACTAACAAAACACCAGCGCTGGTTACTTTTTGTCTCAAACATGGATTTTTTGCTTAGTTTCTGTGTGTGCACACAAGATTTATGAATAAGATTTATGATGAATTGCAATTTAGGAATGTATGATTTCTTTGGGGCAATGCCCCGCAAAAGGCCATTTTAAGGGCTATTGGCAGTTTAGGGTAGGCTAGGGGGCTTTTTTATTTTGATAGGGCTATTAGATTAGGTGTAATTAGTTTAAATATTTGATAATTAGTTTTTTATTTTGTGTCATTTAGTGTTTTTTTTTGTAATTTAGTTAATTGTATTTAATAAATGTAATTGATTTAATTGTAGTGTAAGGTTAGGTGTTAGTGTAACTCAGGTTAGGTTTTATTTTACAGGTAAATTTGTATTTATTTTAACTAGGTAGCTAGAAAATAGTTAACAACTATTTAGTAACTATTCTACCTAGTTAGAATAAATACAAACTTACCTGTGAAATAAAAATAAAACCTAAGATAGCTACAATGTAACTATTAGTTATATTGTAGCAATCTTAAGTTTTATTTTATAGGTAAGTATTTAGTTTTAAATAGGAATTATTTAGTTATTAACAATAGGTTTTATTTAGATTTATTTTAATTACATTAAAGTTAGTGGGTGTTAGGGTTAGGGTTAGGTTTAGGGGTTAATACCTTTAGTATAGTGGCGGCGATGTCGGGGGCGGCAGAATAGGGGTTAATAGGTGTAATGTAGGAGGCGGCGACATTGGGGGCGGCAGATTAGGGGTTAATAAGTGTAGGTAGGTGGCGGCGACATTGGGGGCAGCAGATTAGGGGTTAATAAGTGTAGAGTAGGTTAGCGGAGACATTGGGGGTGGGAGATTAGGAGTCAATAAGTGTAGGTAGGTGGTGGCGATGATAGGGGCAGCAGATTAGAGGTTAATAAGTGTAATGTAGGTGGCGGCGACATTGGGGGCAGGAGATTAGGGGTTAATAAGTGTAGGTAGGTGGCTGCGATGTTAGGGGGCAGCAGATTAGGGGTTAATAAGTGTAGGTAGGTGGCGGTGACATTGGGGGCAGCAGATTAGGGGTTAATAACTGTATGTAGGTGGCAGCGGTGTCAGGGGGCAGATTAGGGGTTAATAAGTGTAATGTAGGTGTCGGCGATGTCGGGGGCGGCAGATTAGGGGTGTTTAGACTCAGGGTTTATGTTAGGGTGTTCGGTGTAAGCATACATTTTCTTTCCCCATAGGAATCAATGGGGCTTAGTTACGGAGCTTTACGCTGCTTTATTGCAGGTGTTAAGACTTTTTTTCAGCCCGCTCTCCCCATTGATGTCTATGGGGAAATCGTGCACAAGCACGTAAAACCAGCTCACTGCAGGGCTGGTATTGGAGTGCGGTATGGAGCTCAATTTTGCTTTACGCTGCAATATTGCCTGCTAACCCCGGGTTTTTGTAAACCTGTAATACCAGCGCTGTAGGGAGGTGAGCGGTTACAATAACTTGCAAGTTAGTACCAAGCAGCTCTTACCGCAAAACTCGTAATCTAGCCGTATATGAATAAATAGGTGTTTTGTAACATTTAAAATAGTGCTGTATTCCCTGTCTTTAATGAATCTCTCAAGATTGGAGATTCTATTTCCTTCTTAATTTAAGTATATTTGTAATTTCTGTGGGTCTGCACCAATAAGAAGTTATTTTACTTCTATAAAAACATACACCTAACTGTTTTGAACAGATATATCCTAATATATAAATATACATGATATAACATACAGTATATTAATATATTGCCAACCTGTAACTGGAAATTTAAAATGTTAGACAGACATAGAGATAGATAGATAGATAGATAGATAGATGGATAGATGATAGATAGATAGATAGATTTGCTGCAATTTCAGCCCTGTGTATATAAATATATAAAAAACTCTCTGTTCATTAATTGACTAAATTGGACTGGTACTCGTGGGTAATAAGGATTGGGTATAGGCAATCCTGCTCTATGTCATATTTGTGTATAAGATCGTTTTTTTGGCTATAAAGATAATTGCTTGGGGAGGTGAATGACTAAATAGCAAAAAGTATATAGACATGTCATAAAACTAATAAGTTAAGTGTTTCCATAAAATGTCAGATTGATTCCTTTTTGATGTACAGCTGGTTTTACAGTGTATAATAAATGTAAGTTTTTGGATTAACTCTTGCTGCTGAAAAGCCTCCACTGCAGTGCCTTGTAGTGTGTTGTATCCATCTTTGGAAGCAAACGGTTAATTTCTTAAATGTTTTATTCTGATCTCCTTCCTTTTTTGCCTTTTTTATCTTGAAGAGGGATGTCTCCAATATGAAAACAGTATGGTTAGGGAGATGAAAATCCCATACATTATTTTTCGTGCTATCTTTTTATTACCTTTTACTATACAACATGGATGCATTGCAGTAAGCATGATGAGTCTCAAGTGACTTACTGTAGTATTAATACATTTCCTGTATTCAAAGAATTTCTTATATTTATAGATAGATACTTTAAATCTAAGTATAAAAACTTCACGAGTACATTTACATGTAGCACAGCTTGGAACAATGACATATGTAGCTTCTGTTTTAGTAGAAGGTATTATAGATAGTCAATATAATATTTTATCCATGATTCTTTAATATTTTTTTATATTCAAGCTGCTGCAATAGTATAAGTGTGATAAAATTTAACCAATGAATTGATTTTGCTTAAAAATGGACACTTTTAAAAATGAAACTAATAGTTATAATTGAAATAATTGTGGGCAGGGCTTCATGGCATATCTATTTATCTTTTATGGGTGACAGATGTTACGCATATTCTGAGCTTAATAAAATTCACTTATAATTGGGATGATGTACATAAACCTGTAAATAGGACAAAAACCCTAGACCATTTCTAGTTGCAAAATATCTTGCCCTTTCTATATGGGTGTCATGAACTCCTCAGTTCCACCTTAACTTATGTTACTACATCTCACATATCACCTTAAGAATCAATTATCTGGCTCTCTTTTCCTTTAAAAGCTTTCCATTTTCCATACACCTTTGCTGGTTTATTGAAGGTTGATACCCACTCACTCTCCAGCCTTTCTTGTTACTTGTCTAAAACAGAGTATCACTTGTTCTGTGATTAGCTCTGTCTCCTTCAACTGAAGCTACTTCTCATCTAAAGCAGAAGTCACCTGTTGCAACTGCAGCACGCACGCCGCTCTAACAACTTCCAGCTTAACAGACACAGGCCGCAATCTGCAGAGAGGATCAGAGAAGCTGCACGCACACAGCTGCTAGAGCCAGGTTCCGTATACAAGTGTTAGCATTGCCGTTAAGACTGTGAACTTATCTTTACCGTATGGTGTAATGTTTAACAGCGCAGCAAGCTGATACAGTATTCTTAACACTGTTTACAAATCTTTACTGCAAGGTGTATTATTTAAAGGCCCAGCAAGCTGAAACAGTAAACTTAACACTGTGAACTTATCTTTACCACAAGGTGTATTATTTAAAGGGCCAGCAAGCTGAAACAGTAAACTTAACACTGTGAACTTATCTTTACCACAAGGTGTATTATTTAAAGGGCCAGCAAGCTGAAACATTATAATCCACACTGTGAACTTATCTTTACCGCAAGGTGTATTATTTAAAGGCACAGTATTACCTTAAAGGGGACCTCACTTATCTGTCACAAACCTATATAAACTGCTACTTATTATCTAAAAGTTTACATAGTACAAACTTATCTCTGGACCCAGATATAATTCACCTGATCTTACTACTTATAATTTTGAGGTGAATATTCCGGGCTACATTAATCCAGGTGATTAAGACTCTGTCTCCTCACTAGCAGACAGACTTAATCACATGATACATACAAACTATTTACCAGAGAATACTCATAATCAGACTAAAGAAACAGCAATCAAATTGCTGATCATTACATAATAAACCAGCCATAAAATCTATATTTGATAATGGAGCCCAGTGACCTGACATCACAAATCCATACCCTAAATCAGCGTTTGGATAGTCTGACACAGGCTTTTAGAGAGCTGCAGGTAGAAAACCAGAGTCTCAAAGCCTGTTTAAGGGAAGCATTGTCAAATAGGAACTCTGGAACTGATCATCAAGCAGAACCCCAAGTCTCCTACCCGGAGAAATTTTCTGGAGATCGTTCCACATTTAGGCAGTTTAGGAATGCATGCCTCTTGCTTTTTGAGCTTCGTCCTAGGACATATGCAACTGATAGGTCCAAGGTTCTAACCATACTCTCCTATCTCAGGGGAGAACCCAGGGCCTGGGCCGACTCCTTTTATGAGACCCATGACCCCATTCTAAATTCCCTGGATGCTTTCCTAAAGGCATTATCAGGCCTCTACGATGACCCCTACCGTCAAATAACTGCAGAAAGTAAACTCAGGAACTTAAAGCAGTCTAAAGCACCGGTAGAAGAGTACATTACCAGATTTAGAATCTGGGCTAGAGATTCCCTCTGGAATGAGGTATCTCTAAAAAACCAATACCGTCTCGGACTTGCAGAGGAGATCAAGGATGAGCTCGCCAGGATTGGTATACCGGATCATCTTGACGACCTTTATGCCCTCACGATTACAATTGACAGACGCCTTAGAGAGAGGAAGCAGGAAAGAAGCCCATCTACAGCACCTGTTCGCAGGGTACTGCCAACTCCTCCAACCGTTGGTCCACCGTCCGACCAACCCATGGACATCAGTTTTATTAGGGGTCCACTTACCCCGCAGGAAAAGGCTAGACGCCGAACTGCGAATTTATGTATGTACTGCGCAGGTACTGGTCATGCAGTTAAGGAGTGCCCTCTATTACTAAAGCAGAAGATAGGTAAGATCCATAACATAAAACATTGTTTCCACACAAAAACCACTGCTACAGCTTACCTTACCATTCCCTTGCTTTTGCAGTGGGACCGACACAGGATAGAGTTTAACGCAATCATCGATACAGGCGCTTGCGCCAACTTTATTGATTTACGTTTGGTTGAATTAAATAAAATATCCTTTCAGTTTAAAAGCACACCTTTGCCTATAAAAGTCATTGATGGTTCGCATTTAGCATCTGGTCCAGTGTCTCAACAGACTATTCCTTTACTCGTTTCCTCTCCACCTGGTCACACTGAAACTATCTCCTTTGATATTATTTCTTCTCCCATTTACCCTATTGTTCTGGGAATCACTTGGCTTCAACTACACCAACCTGTGGTACATTGGGATACCCTCACCATTTCATTCTCCTCTCCATACTGTGTCTCAACTTGTTTTCCAAACACTCACTTGTTCACTACTTCCTCATCTCCTATTCCTACACAATATCTTGACTTCTCTGCTGTCTTCAATAAAACAGAAGCCGAGTCGTTGCCCCCACATAGGCCTTACGATTGCCCCATAGACTTACTTCCCGGGGCAACCATTCCCTATGGCCACATCTATCCTCTTTCTAGACCTGAATTGGCTCATTTAAAAACCTATATCACTGATAATCTAAAAAAAGGTTTTATTCGCCCTTCCACCTCCCCTGCCGGTGCCGGCATTTTTTTCGTGAAAAACAAGGATGGGTCTTTACGTCCGATAATAGATTATCGGGAATTAAACAAGCTTACTAAAAAGAACAGATACCCTTTGCCTCTCATTCCCGAGTTAATTGAGAGGTTAAGAGGCGCCACTATTTTTACTAAACTTGATCTTAGGGGCGCCTACAACCTTGTAAGAATAAGGTCCGGAGACGAGTGGCTGACTGCATTTAGGACCAGGTATGGTCTTTTCGAATATACAGTTATGCCATTCGGGTTGTGTAATGCTCCGGCAACATTCCAGAATTTCATTAATGATATCTTTAGGGACATCCTCAACACTTTCCTGGTGGTCTATCTAGACGATATTCTTATCTATTCTTCCTCTTTCTCTGAACATGTCAAACACGTCAGGTTAGTGTTATCCAGATTACAGACACATAAGCTGTATGTCAAGTTAGAGAAGTGTCTCTTCCATGTAAATGAAGTATCATTTCTTGGCTATCGCATTAGCAATAGCAGGATATCTATGGAGGATAGTAAAATCTCTGCCATCACCACTTGGCCTATACCTTCCAACATAAAAGAAGTCCAGCGGTTCTTAGGCTTCGCCAATTTTTACAGGCGCTTTATCTGCAATTTTGCAGCCATTGCTAGGCCACTCACTAACCTGACTAGGACCTCTAAGCCATTCATCTGGACTCCAGAAACTCAAAAGGCATTTGAACTCCTTAAATCTCTATTTGTTACTTCCCCAGTACTGCACATTCCCAACAGCAAAGCACAATTCGTATTGGAAGGGGATGCGTCCGAATACGCCATCGGATCTATTCTATCCCAGAGACTCTTACCAAAAGATCCTTTGCACCCAGTGTGTTACTTCTCCAGACTCCTTACACCTGCTGAACTCAACTATCCAGTGGGGGAAAAGGAGCTTCTCGCAATTAAGACTTCATTTGACCAGTGGAGACATTTGCTGGAGGGCGCAGAACATCCAATAGTAATTTATACGGACCATAAAAACCTACAATATCTTCAAACTAGTCGTACTTTGTCAGCTCGTCAGCTCAGGTGGAGCTTGTACTTTTCACGATTCAATTTCACCATCACATATCGACCTGGTTCAAGAAATGGTAAGGCGGACGCTCTGTCTCGAAAGGATATTAAGCCTTCCACTGCTCATCCCAACTCAACAATAGTTCCCGTTACATCCATAATTGGTGTACTCTCACCTGATAGCACTGAATTAAAGAACCAACAACAACTGGATACAACAAAGGCTACTTACCCTCTCACCCCTGATCAAAACGGTATCCTCTGTAACAAGTCAAGATATTACATACCACCATCTCTCCGGACAAAAGTGTTATCTATAACTCATGATTCATCCTTAGCTGGTCATTTGGGAATACATAAGACCTATGACCTTCTACAAAGGCACTTCTGGTGGCCTTCTATGAGACACTCAGTAAAACAATATATAAGTTCCTGTTCCACCTGTCAAACCTGTAAACCATCTCATCAACTCCCTCTGGGCCTATTGCAAAACATACCCTTACCAGACTATCCGTGGGCATACGTCTCTATGGATTTTATCGTTGATCTTCCAAGCTCCTGTGGCATGACTGTCATCTTTGTCGTAGTTGACCTGTTCTCTAGAATGGCCCACTTCATTCCTACAGCTTCACTTCCTACAGCACAGCAGACTGCAGATCTATTTATCAAAGAGATTGTTCGACTGCATGGCCTTCCAGTATCTGTACTCAGTGACAGAGGGTCGCAATTTACATCCAAGTTTTGGAGATCCCTATGTCAATCTCTTGGCATTCAGCAACACCTGACTACATCGTACCACCCGCAAACAAATGGGCTATGTGAACGTACCAACCAATGGTTGGAGCAATACCTGAGATGTTTTTGCTCCCATAAACACGACTCTTGGGCTTCGCTCCTTCCCCAGGCTGAATTTTCTTTCAATAACACTACTAATTCATCCACAGGATTTTCACCCTTTTATGTCAACTCAGGAAGGCACCCTCGTTTTCACCCGCTACCTCCTGCAAACAGTCCCTGTCCACAAGTAAATGACTTGGTCAACTCCATTAAACAGACCTATACTGTCATACAAGAGAACATCAAGCAAGCACAAGCCACCCAGAAACGATACTACGACCTACGCCATCGTCCCCAACCCGCCTACAAAGTGGGTGACGTAGTTTGGCTCGCCACCAAAAATCTTAAATTACCTACACCCTGTAGGAAATTCAATAAACAGTAGGCATCCTGATCGTCCAGCGCCTTGACACCTCCTTGAGGTTCTTTTGAGGGGGGGATGTGTCATGAACTCCTCAGTTCCACCTTAACTTATGTTACTACATCTCACATATCACCTTAAGAATCAATTATCTGGCTCTCTTTTCCTTTAAAAGCTTTCCATTTCCCATACACCTTTGCTGGTTTATTGAAGGTTGATACCCACTCACTCTCCAGCCTTTCTTGTTACTTGTCTAAAACAGAGTATCACTTGTTCTGTGATTAGCTCTGTCTCCTTCAACTGAAGCTACTTCTCATCTAAAGCAGAAGTCACCTGTTGCAACTGCAGCACGCACACCGCTCTAACAACTTCCAGCTTAACAGACACAGGCCGCAATCTGCAGAGAGGATCAGAGAAGCTGCACGCACACAGCTGCTAGAGCCAGGTTCCGTATACAAGTGTTAGCATTGCCGTTAAGACTGTGAACTTATCTTTACCGTATGGTGTAATGTTTAACAGCGCAGCAAGCTGATACAGTATTCTTAACACTGTTTACAAATCTTTACTGCAAGGTGTATTATTTAAAGGCCCAGCAAGCTGAAACAGTAAACTTAACACTGTGAACTTATCTTTACCACAAGGTGTATTATTTAAAGGGCCAGCAAGCTGAAACAGTAAACTTAACACTGTGAACTTATCTTTACCACAAGGTGTATTATTTAAAGGGCCAGCAAGCTGAAACATTATAATCTACACTGTGAACTTATCTTTACCGCAAGGTGTATTATTTAAAGGCACAGTATTACCTTAAAGGGGACCTCACTTATCTGTCACAAACCTATATAAACTGCTACTTATTATCTAAAAGTTTACATAGTACAAACTTATCTCTGGACCCAGATATAATTCACCTGATCTTACTACTTATAATTTTGAGGTGAATATTCCGGGCTACATTAATCCAGGTGATTAAGACTCTGTCTCCTCACTAGCAGACAGACTTAATCACATGATACATACAAACTATTTACCAGAGAATACTCATAATCAGACTAAAGAAACAGCAATCAAATTGCTGATCATTACAATGGGTAACATCCTGGTTCAATAGATTTTTGTAACCAGTTAGGTGAATCTTGAGTTTTTACAAAATGACTATGCACCAAACTATCACGTAGGTTTAGTGCTCTACGATGAAGTCATTTGTGGCTGTGCTGTCAATATCGAAGCTAACTTGGTATCCATTAGAAGTAAATACCAGTGTTGTTTCATTATTTTTCTTATATCTTCCCAAGATTCATTGTACTGTGTGATGTACCTCACGTGTTTTGTGTAGTTGTTTGTTTCTGTCTATTACCCTTAGTTGATTTTTGTGGTAAACTGAATAGACTATCTTGATGTGACTGATCCTTTATTTGTTGAAAACCCTGACTTATAATTTTTTTGGCGTAACCTCTCTCCAAGAACCTTTTTTGTAAGACCTTCTGATTCTTTCTCATGGTCATGGTCTCTTGTGCAGTTCCTACGGGCTCTAGTTAGGTTCAATATTGACAGCAACCATATAGAAAGGGCAAGATATAGAGTGTATAAGATACGAAACAAAATTTCATGCTAGTCTATCGTGCAATTTCTACTATTGAGGTTACTATTCCACTGGTGTATCAGGATCTGATAGATGTTTTTGACATGAAGGAAGCTGAAAGCTTACCACCTCACCGGGTCTATGATTGTCCCATTGACATTGTTCCTGGCTCACAAATCCCTTATGAAAAGATATATCCTCTTTCACAAAAAGAGCTGACTCACACGCATACCTGGATGAAAACCTGAAAAAAGGTTTCATCACTCCATCTACTTCCCCAGAAGCAGCTGGCATGTTTTTTGTAAAGAATAAAGATACTACCTTAAGACCTATAATAGATTATATAGCCCTTAATGCCGTTACCATTAAAAACCGTTAACCGCTGCTGCTCATTCCGGAACTCCTTGAAAGCCTAAATAACACCACAATATATACCAAGTTAGATTTAAAAGGTGTTTATAACCTCATACGTATTAAAAAAGGAGATAAATGGAAGACAGCATTTAGAACCAGATACGGTTTATTTCAGTACAGGGTGATGCTTTTTGGGCTCTGTAATGCCCCTGCTACTTTTAAATATTTTATCAATGAGATTTTTAGAGATTCAACAGACATCTGCGTAGTTATATTTTGATATATTCGAATAATATTCATGAACATGAGAAACATGTAAGATGGGTTCTGACACGTTTACTTGAACACAGACTTTTCGCAAAATTAGAGAAATGTCAGTTTCATGTTAAGAAGATTACATTTCTTGTATATATAATATCTCCAAAAAGTATCCAAATGGACCCAGACAAAAATATCAGTTATTACTAAATGGCCACATCCTACATCTGTTAAATCCCTTCAGAGATTTCTAGGTTTTTCCAACTTTTATAAGAAGTTTATCTTCAATTTTTCTACAATAGTTAAACCCCTTACTACGCTCACTAAAAAATATCAGAAATTCTCTTGGACTTCTGAAGCTCAACATCCGTTTGATCATCTTAAACATTGTTTTACTACTGCTCCCATCTTAAGTCTTCCAAATCATGATTGCCAATTCGTCGTTGAAGTTGATGCCTCCAATTCAGGAATTGGGGCTGTACTGTCACAAACGTAGTGATCTTACCTCTAAGGTTCATCCTGTGGCTTTCTTTTCCAGAATACTCCAATCAGCTGAAACTAATTATTCCATCAGTGACAAAGAGTTATTGGCCATCAACTATGCATTGGAGACCTGGAGACACATATTGGAAGGTACATCTGTTCCATTTATGATCTTCACAGATCATAAAAAATTAGAATACTTAAAAAAGAACAAGTCTTTGTCTGCCCGACAAGTGAGATGGGCTTTATTCCTTGACAGGTTTGATTTTCGCATTACCTATAGACCAGGTTCACATAACACCAAGGCAGATGCCTTATCAATGTTGTACGAACACCTCCCAGATAAAGACTCCATGAATCCCATAATTCCCTCCCGAGAAGTTCATTGGTCATATCACTTCTTTTGAAAAACAAATTCTTAAAGAACAACAGACTGAGACCATTCCTCCTGCAGATTGTATTCTTTGTCCATCTTCTGGTTTGTATACCCACCAAAACAAAATTTACTTACCTCTTAATCTCAGAGACTCCATTCTTTCCCATCTTCATGACAACCCTTTATCGTGTCATGTAGGGGTGACCAAGACTACTGAATTAATTAGAAGACACTTTTGGTGGCCTCATATGGACCAAGTGAACATAAAAAACGTATAGGATATTTAACATCTATTCCTGTTCCAGATACACCCTGGTCTACAATTTCAATGGATTTCATTGTTGACCTCCCACTCTCCCAACAATACAACACAATATTAGTAGTGGTTGATCATCTTACTAAATTAGCACACTTTATTCCCCTAAAACATCTACCTACTTCTAAAGAGACTGCAGATGTATTTCTCAGGGATATCGTTAAATTACATGGTATACCCACAACTATTATTACTGACCTAGGTACACAATTCACCTCATCTTTTTGGAGATCCCTTTACAGATTATTAAAAATAGACTCTAGACTATCCACAGCCTACCACCCACAAACAAATGGCTTAACAGAAAGAGTAAATCAAATACCCGAACAGTATCTGAGATGCTATATTTATCATCTCCAAGACAATTGGATTTCATTCTTAGCATTAGCTGAATTCTCATATAACAATTCTGTATCTTCATCCTCTAACATGACACCTTTTTATGCCACTTACGGATATCATCCAACAACCTTATCCTTCTCTAAAATTACAGTCAACTCTCTGGCCACAGCTGACTACTCCATAAAACTTCAACGAAGATTGAATTATTTAAAATTCCATCTTTCTCGGGCTAAATCATGACAGAAGTATTATTACGACCTGAGACATCTATCACCCCCTAATTACAAAATTTGTGATCTTGTCTGGCTGTCCTTGAAACATTTGAGGATAGATCAACCTTCAAAAACTGACAAATCAATTCCTAGAACCTTTTTCTATTAAGCGCATTATTGATTCTAATGCAGTAATTCTCAATCTTCCAGCTACTTATAAAATACACCCATCCTTTCATATTTCGCTTTTAAAACCTTACCGAGTAAGCATTCGACTCGCATACGTCACCCACCACCACCTGTTAGGGTCGACAATCATGATGAATTTGAGGTCGAAGCAATCCTTGACTCCCGAACCATACGTAGAAAGTTGGAATATTTAGTGGCTTGGAAAGGTTATGGTCCTGAAGATAACTCTTGGCATCTGCACTCTGATGTTCATGCAAGTTGATTAAGGCATTTCATCTCTCCAATCCTATGAAGCCCCGCTCTGACTCCTCAGTGAGGACTCCTTGAGAATGGGGATCTGTAATACTCCTTTAAGACTTAACCCTCCAACTTTATCATGACTATTGAAGCCGTTCATTACTGAACTTCATTGCTTGATTATTGAAGCACTTTGTTTATTCCAAGAGTGCAAATCTTTGTCTTGGACATTTTTACTATGAATTATCATTTACCTCTTTACCTGCTAGATCATCTAATCTTATCTAACCGGAGTCTCAGCTGTTCCACATCACCTGACCGGATTTCTGCTTTCCTTCTCAACCTTTACTCCTGTTACCACCGGAGCGGTTTGTGTGAGAACGCTGTCTACTATCTTCCTCAACCTTCCCAGCTGATAACGCCTGAGCGCTTTGATCGAGAACGCTGTTTATAATCCTCCTCAACCTCCCCTCTTGATACTGCCAGAGCAGTTTGTGTGAGAACGCTGTTCTCATTTACCTGCTACCTACAGTGAAGCTACTGGAACAATTGTGAACGTACCGAATCTTTCGGCAGCAGCAGTTTCAGCTCAACTTTTCTAAGCTGACTTGTCCTGCTTGATATCGCTCTCAGTAGGTCTCCTCCTCAAACAACTGATACTTGTCACGGTGGATCTAATCACAAGTATAAGAGTTTATATTGTTGATGAACTGTACCATTGTTCTTTCATATTGTCATCTTTCATTAAGTTTGTGTGGGACTTATTGAGACTACTATTCATATAAGGGTTCTAGTTTAAGCATTCTAGTTATCTTCAATCACTAAAGTTATACCTCTTATATTCCTGGGAATCTGAATAGATCCCTGGTTTTGACATACTTGTGACTTTACCAAATTAACAGGTCACTCAAAGACTGGACTAACTACTAAATTATTTTTACCCTTTATTCCTAAATATACTGGGTGTTATTAAATTTAGCTACATCTAAACAATTTCTTTATTTAAAGAGATATACATATCATATATCAGTCAGTGCATTACACTTCCTCACTTGCTGTGCAAATGATCAGGCTTTCATCAATGTAGAGAAAACATGTCTCGGGTATTATGCTGCAAGTAGTAGGATACTGGGGAACCATCCTTGTTACCGAAGCTGTTCCCAGCTTTTAGAGGTAAATTTCCTACCCAAATGTGAAATAAATGTGAATGAGGGCCCCATTATCAAAAACTCACTGACATTGAAATTATCAGCTTATTTGACTGAGCACTAGTGTCTCTCCTTAGCATAAAGCATATTGGTGGACACCACTTAATGAGATACAGAGCTCCCAAGGTAAAAAAAAACCCCATGGCATTAAAACCATCCCTGAAAAGTCTTGTAATACTGACGACATTACTTATGGATTCTTGCAAGACCAGAGATCTTTAGAGAATCAGGCCCTGAGTATGAATCTGACAAGTCATATAACACTGTAAGGCAAGTCGCTTATGTAAACATTCCTTACTTGCTGCTAGGTCATCCTACTTAAGGATATTGGTGTATAGTGTTGCCAAGATAAGTATCCTGTGCCAGCAGACTGTTCCTTATCATTATTATTATTTATTTATTTTAAAGTGTTTATTCTTCTATCCACTGGTTTCTCTGTTATTACATGGAACTATTGTATCAAATAGTTATCTGGTAAACATTTAATTTTATATGACTTTCTGGGCCTGATGATCAAAACTCACCTGCATGGAGAGGAATTTCACCAAATCTTTGGGGTTTGTTTTGAGCATTATATTGCAATGTATTTGTCTCTCCTTCACATCCAGAACTCTGCATAAGGAAATAAACATCTCTCAAGAAAAAAATAGCCTTTTTAAAAAGACCTTGCAGTATTTGATATTATCAGCTGATTTAATAAAAATTATCTATCTTAAATGAAACTATCAATAACCATGTCAGCTGCAGATGGCAGTGTGAGCTCAAAATAGAAAATTGGCTTTGAATTAATTAATAAAATGAATTAAAAAATCTTAACATGTTTATTTATGTATTTATTTTTTTAAGGAACTTAAATACAAGCTACAGCTTTGAGAATTTTCCAAATATTTTAAGGAGTTGAATTTATTTAGATATCACAGCTGTCTTGTTAAACTATGACATGAAGTAGTATTTACTTTAAGGAAGGCAGCTGCAACATTTCAGGCTATTCTAAATTAAGGTATAAAATTGTGCTAGCTTTCGTTCAGTTTTATATTTTTGTATTCAAGGCTAAACTAATAAATTTTCATTATCATTATTAGTACATTTTATTTTACCCCAACCTAGGGCCAGATTACAAGTGGAGCACTATTTAACGCTTACACTCGAGAGTTAACTGTGCTAGAAGTAAGTTTTTTTTTGTGCGCGTTAGGTTGCGCTTGTATTATGAGTTGAAAGTAAACTGTTTTTGCTTGACGAGAGAAAAAAAAAAAGCAAAGTTAGAATATTGTTTGCAAATTCAAGATGTGCAGTCAGTGGAGGCAGGTGAGGCAGTGCCTCTAAAACAATCAATAAAGTCTGAATTGCAGGAGCTTTCTGTTCAGTGACAGGCAGTAGGAAGAAGGCCATCAAAGCAGGGAAAATCATGTGTGCATGGGATGAGGGTGAAGTGTGGTCATGTTAGTTTGTGTATGGTAACTTGTGTACTGCAGCTCTGTTTACAAGATTAGCTGTTGTTCACTTTGATGGAACATAGTTCTAGTACAGCAAAAAGAGCTCCCAATTTAAAGGATAGTTTGGTTAGAAGCAAATGTGTAACTCCTCAAAAACTGGCTTCTTAATCAAAAAATGGTAGGCAATTTCCCATGTAAGAAGTGTGTAGACTGCAGATTTATGGCAAAAACTAAAGTCTTTTCTGCTAACACTGAGAGGATATATAAATTGAGACATTTTATTAATTGCAACACTGAAGGAGTGGTTTATCTACTCTCCTGTACCTGCCCCAGCTTTTATGTTGGGAAGACAAAAAGGATTCTGAAAGACAGAATTCTTGAACATAGAGATGACATTAAAAATAAGGCTCAAAACAGTAGTGTAGTAAGGCACTTTGAAATCTTCCATAACATTATACCCGATTTTATGAGATTTATTGGCATAGACAGAGGCATCACCAATGGTAGAGGTGGAGATAATGACAAGGCTCTCCTTCAAAAAGAGTGCAGGTGGATATATAACCTCTTCCATTGGACCATTAGGCATGAATGAGAGGCTTGATATGGCTAGCTTCTTATAATTTGACATAAAGAACATAATTGCCCAGACATTTGTTTGGATTTTTCGTCAAATACAAAAAATAAGCTGTGTAAAAAACTACCTGGATTGTGGTGTTAGAATATGTAAATAGTATAACTTCATTTATAAATCAGAAAGTTTATTTATACTAGTTAGTTTTAACTTGATATCATTACTTTCACCTCCAAACATATGCGGAGTGTATGCAGCTTTAAAAGCCTGCATACAAGACGTCATATCATCTAGCTCTGAGGAAGCCTCTTGTGACGAGGGGCTGAAACGCGCATCGCCAATTGGCTGACCGACCCATGTGACCTGACATGCTGGTTTGTTTGTCTGGCGGAAGACTCGTCTGACATCGCCGAAGCTAAGATTATTCAAAGAAAGCTTTAGTTCATCGCTGATATTTGTACTCTGCAACTGGTCTGCATTACAGATCCTACAGCATGCTTTTGAGGTGGCTATGACCAGGAGTGACTACGGATAGGAAGCACCGGAAAGCTGAGTGTCTGATTTTAGTGATGTGTATTGTGAACAGGTGCAGTTGACAGAGGAGTACAAAATCCCTAATGAGGCATCCTCCTGCATCTTTGTCTCTACACTACTAACTGTATATGCTCTATGTGCTTTGCCTTTTAAAACTGCTGTTGAATTTTGCTACATACTGCATGGCTTTGTGATTGCTTTCATCTGCATCTTTTGCTGGACTTGTAAGAATTCTTTACAGCACTTTACTGACGGAGGGACGATTCTGTCTTGATAAACCTATAATACTCTGGACGTTTATTTTCTGTACAGTACGTCCAGCCTGGCATCCAAATTTCAACATTTGCGGAACTTGACCTTGCCTGGGCTAGTTTGGAGAGGCTTGCTTTCATTGTATGCGTGGCCATGCATTTAGCCTCTTTTAGCGTTTATGTTTGGGCACTATATATATATATGTTCACATATATCACATATATAAATATATATATAAGTGATTATGCACAGGCCTTCGTTAATCGCCTTCTCTGATCTTAATTTACACTAAAACCTATATGGGTCTGAGAATTTGCATAGGCGAAACTGATCGGTGCTTACTCAGTTGTAGCAATATCATGCATGTTCTGAATGTATTTATTTTCAGTAGGAATTACTCCTATTAGTCTATATAAACCGCATGTTAGTTCCCTAGGGCCGGTCCTAGCATTTTATATGTAAATAATTGTGTTTTGTATATTTCACCACTGTTCACCAGAACTTGGATTCTGTCAGTTTTACGGGCTTGCGCTCAACACAATGTACAAATAAACCATTTTTTGATACTGTTCTTTGAGAGTGTTTCAAATAATTATTTACTTTTAAAAGAGTGCTGAATTACCTGTCTTTCATAGTGACTTTATCATATTTCACTATATTTACCATTCTTTAGTTCATAGAAATTATTTAAAGGGTCTGCACCACAATTTAGAAACATCTAACCAATACATTTGTCTTTAACACGTTTTGGCAATTTATTATAGAACGATTGATTTTTCTTTCAGTTCGTAAAAAAAAAAAAAGAATCATTTTTTTAATTTTTCCATTCACTATTCATATACATATTTATTATTATTACTATTATTATTATTGGTTATTTGTAGAGCGCCAACAGATTCTGCAGCGCTAAATATTTAGACATGTGTATATCTCTATGTTAAAGCCCTTTGCCTGCCTTTTTTTTCTGACACCTTACACCTCATATATTTGAGCCCTTATAACTTTTTGTGCAATATTTTTTGGGGAGTAATTTTTATTAGATGGTGTTATTATGAGTGTAAATGTACGTTGCAGTGTATTTTTGATGTGCTTTAACCAGTTAACCAGAGTTCTGAGGATGCACTAACCCGACAAGCGTTAACTTGAATTGTGCTCGTTCGATCTCGTTTACTTTCAACTTGTAATGCAAGCGATAAACCTGAAGTGCAAACACCCGCTATAAACCCCTAATCACTCAAGCGCAAATGTTTGCGATCCACTCATAATCTAGCCAATATTTTACAATGCTATATCAGGGTGCAAAAATATGTTATAACAATAAAACCAAATATACATTTAGTGTACTTATATACAGCTTTGGTCTTCCTCTAGGGGATCTATTTCATAGGTTCTCTGTTATCGGTCGTAGAGATTTCTTCTCCTACCTCCCTTTTCAGATCGATGATATACTCTTGTATACCATTACCTCTACTGATTCTCGTTTCAGTACTGGTTTGGCTATCTACTATATGTAGATGAGTGTCTTAGGGTAAGTAAGTCTTATTTCTATTTATGACACTCAAAGCTATGGTGGGCACTTTATATGTAAAGTTCTAAATATATGTGTTTAAACTTATATTTGCCATGATTCAGGATATTCAGTATTCCTTCATTCAGACTGTCAGTTTCATTTTGGGAAAATGCATATAAATTTCTTTTTTCTTACCTTCAATTTTCAATTGACTTTTTTTCAAAAATTGCGGGCTGTTAGGCTCGCGGGTGCAGAAAATGCTTCTATTTATTGCGTCATTCTTGGCGCAAGTTTTTTCATAATTGCGTCATTTTTGACGTATGTGTATTGCAGACTTTTTTTGGCTCCAAAAAATATGGGCGTCATTCTTGGCGCCAAAATGTGTGGGCGTCATTCTTGGCGCCAGTTTTTTTCACATTATTTCAGTTTCACTTTTCAGTTGCTTCTGGTTTTCTAGAAGCTTGTTTCATTTTTTCATTTTTTCCCATTCCTGAAACTGCCATTTAAGGAATTTGATAATTTTGCTTTATATGTTGTTTTTTCTTTTACATATTGCAAGATGTCACTACCTGACCCTGGATCAGAATCTACTTCTGGAAAAGCGCTGCCTGTCGGTTCTACCAAAGCTAAGTGCATTTGTTGTAAACTTTTAAATCTTCACATATTTCAGATGAATTTTTAAATGGCCACCATCATTCTGACTTATCTATTTCTGATGTGGATCTATCTGATTCAGAAGATTCTACCTCAGATATTGACACTGATAAATCTTCATATTTATTTAAGATGGAGTTTATTCGTTCTTTACTTAAGGAAGTGTTGATTGCTTTAGATATGGAGGAGTCTAGTCCTCTTGATATTAAAACTACTAAACGTTTAAATGCAGTTTTTAAACCTCATGTAGTTATTCCAGAAGTTTTTCCAGTTCCTGATGCTATTTCAGAAGTAATTTCTAGGGAATGGAATAGTCTGGGTACTTAATTTTCTCCTTCTCCAAGGTTTAAGAAATTGTACCCTTTGCCATCTGATAGATTAGATTTTTGGGATAAAATCCCCAAAGTTGATGGAGCTATTTCTACTCTTGCTAAATGTACTACTATTCCTACGGCAGATAGTACTTCGTTTAAAGATCCTTTAGATAGGAAGCTTGAATCATTTCTAAGGAAGTCTTATTTATGTTCAGGTAATCTTCTGAGACCTGCTATTTCTTTGGCTGATGTTGCTGCAGCTTCAACTTTCTGGTTGGAGGCTTTAGCGCAACAAGTGTCAGACCATAATGCTTATAGCATTGTTAAACTTCTTCAGCATGCTAATAACTTCATTTGTGATGCCATTTTCGATATCATTAGAATTGATGTCAGGTATATATCTTTAGCTATTTTAGCTAGAAGAGCTTTATGGCTTAAGTCTTGGAATGCAGATATGACTTCTAAGTCAACATTGCTTTCTCTTTCTTTCCAAGGTAATAAATTATTCGGTTCTCAGTTAGACTTAATAATTTCAACGGTTACTGGGGGGAAGGGAGCCTTTTTACCTCAGGATAAAAAATCTAAAGGTAAATATAGGGCTGCTAATCGTTTTCGTTCCTTTCGTCAGAATAAGGAACAAAAGCCTGACCCTTCCTCTAAAGGAACAGTTTCCGTTTGGAAACCTTCTCCAGTCTGGAATAAATCCAAGCCTTTCAGAAAGTCAAAACCAGCTCTCAAATCCGCATAAAGGTGCGGCCCTCATTCCAGCTCAGCTGGTAGGGGGCAGGTTACGATTTTTCAAAGATGTTTGGATCGATTCGATTCAACGTCTTTGGATTCAGAACATTGTTTCACAAGGGTACAGAATAGGTTTCAGGGTAAGACCGCCTGTGAGAAGATTCTTTCACGCATTCCAGTAAACCCAGTGAAGGCTCAAGCATTTCTGAAATGTGTTTCAGATCTGGAGTCAGCTGGGGTAATTATGCCAGTTCCAGTTCTGGAACGGGGCCTGGGGATTTACTCAAATCTGTTCATTGTACCAAAGAAGGAGAATTCCTTCAGTTCAGTTCTGGATCTAAAAATATTGAATCGTTATGTAAGGATACCAACATTCAAGATGGTGACTATAAGGACTATTCTGCCTTTTGTTCAGCAAGGGCATTATATGTCCACAATAGACTTACAGGATGCATATCTTCATATTCCAATTCATCCGGATCACTATCAGTTCCTGAGATTCTCTTTTCTAGACAAGCATTACCAGTTTGTTGCTCTTCCTTTTGGCCTAGCTACAGCTCCAGGGATCTTTTCGAAGGTTCTCGGTGCCCTTCTCTCTGTAATCAGGGAGCAGGGTATTGCGGTATTTCCTTATTTGGACGATATCTTGGTACTTGCTCAGTCTTTACATTCTGCAGAATCTCATACGAATCAACTTGTGTTGTTTCTTCAAAGATATGGTTGGAGGATCAATTTACCAAAGAGTTCCTCAGACAAGGGTAACCTTTTTAGGTTTCCAAATAGATTCAGTGTCCATGACTTTGTCTCTTACAGAAAAGAGATGTCTGAAATTGGTTTCAGCTTGTCGAAACCTTCAGTCTCAATCTTTCCCTTCGGTAGCTTTGTGCATGGAAATTTTAGGTCTCATGACTGCTGCATCGAACGCAATCCCTTTTGCTCTTTTTCACATGAGACCTCTTCAGCTTTGTATGCTGAACCAATGGTGCAGGGATTCTACAAAGATATCACAATTAATATCCTTAAATCCCAATGTTCGTTCTTCTCTGACTTGGTGGTTGGATCACCATCGTTTATTTCAAGGGGCCTCTTTTGTTCGTCCAACCTGGACTGTGATCTCAACAGATGATAGTCTTTCAGGTTGGGGAGCTGTATGGGGATCTCTGACAGCGCAGGGGGTTTGGGAATCTCAGGAGGCGAGATTACCAATCAATATTTTGGAACTCCGTGCGATTTTCAGAGCTCTTCAGTTCTGGCCTCTTCTGAAGAGAGAATCGTTTATTTGTTTTCAGACAGACAATGTCACAACAGTGGCATATGTCAATCATCAAAGGGGGACTCACAGTCCTCAGGCTATGAAAGAAGTATCTCGGATACCTGTATGGTCGGAATCCAGCTCCTGTCTAATTTCTGCGGTTCACATCCCAGGTATAGACAATTGGGAAGCGGATTATCTCAGTCGCCAGATGTTAGATCCGGGCGAATGGTCTCTTCACCCAGAGGTATTTCTTCAGATTGTTCAAATCTGGGGGCTTCCAGAAATAGATCTGATGGCCTCTCATCTAAACAAGAAACTTCCCAGGTATCTGTCCAGATCCAGGGATCCTCAGGCAGAAGCGGTGGTCGCGTTGTCACTTCCTTGGAATTATCAACCTGCTTATATCTTTCCACCTCTAGTTCTTCTTCCAAGATTGATTTCCAAAATCCTAATGGAGCATTCGTTTGTACTGCTGGTGGCTCCAGCATGGCCGCACAGGTTTTGGTATGCGGATCTCGTACGGATGGCAAGTTGCCAACCTTGGACACTTCCGTTAAGGCCAGACCTTCTATCTCAAGGCCCATTTTTCCATCAGGATCTCAAATCATTAAATTTGAAGGTATGGAGATTGAACGCTTAATAGTCATAGAGGTTTCTCTGATTCAGTGAATAATACTATGTTACAGGCTCGTAAATCTGTGTCTAGGAAGATCTATTACCGAGTCTGGAAGACTTACATTTCTTGGTGTTCTTCACATAAATTTTCTTGGCGTTCTTTTAGAATTCCTAGAATTTTACAATTTCTTCAAGATGGTTTGGATAAGGGTTTGTCTGCAAGTTCCTTGAAAGGTCAAATCTCTGCTCTTTCGGTTCTTTTTCACAGAAAGATTGCTAATCATCCTGATATTCATTGTTTTGTACAGGCTTTGGTTCGAATCAAGCCTGTCATTATGTCAATTTCTCCTCCTTGGAGTCTCAATTTGGTTCTGTGGGCTTAACAGGCTCCTCCGTTTGAACCTATGCATTCTCTGGATATTAAATTACTTTCTTGGAAAGTTTTATTCCTTTTGGCCATCTCTTCTGCTAGAAGAGTTTCTGAGTTATCTGCTCTTTCTTGTGAATCTCCTTTTCTGATTTTTCATCAGGATAAGGCGGTGTTGCGGACTTCATTTAATTTTTTACCTAAAGTTGTGAATTCTAACAACATTAGTAGAGAAATTGTTGTCCCTTCTTTGTGTCCTAATCCT
Organism: Bombina bombina; assembly: GCF_027579735.1. NCBI lineage: Eukaryota > Metazoa > Chordata > Amphibia > Anura > Bombinatoridae > Bombina > Bombina bombina. The sequence continues at coordinate 214,677,916 of NC_069504.1, read as the reverse complement.
AAGAATTCTCTAGAGAGATCTTTACATTCTTTGGATGTAGTAAGAGCTTTGAAATATTATGTTGAAGCTACTAAAGATTTCAGAAAGACTTCTAGTCTATTTGTTGTCTTTTCTGGTTCTAGGAAAGGTCAGAAGGCTTCTGCCATTTCTTTGGCTTCTTGGTTAAAGTCTTTGATTCATCATGCTTATGTGGAGTCGGGTAAATCCCCGCCTCAAAGGAATACGGCTCATTTTACTAGGTCAGTTTCTACTTCCTGGGCTTTTAGGAATGAAGCTTCTGTTGATCAGATTTGCAAAGCAGCAACTTGGTCTTCTTTGCATACTTTTACTAAATTCTACCGTTTTTATATTTTCTCTTCTTCTGAAGCAGTTTTTGGTAGAAAAGTACTTCAGGCAGCCGTTTCAGTTTGATTCTTCTGCTTATAATTTCAGTTTTTTTCATTATAAGATTAAAACTTTTTGATTTGGGTTGTGGATTATTTTTTCAGCGGAATTGGCTGTCTTTATTTTATCCCTCCCTCTCTAGTGACTCTTGCGTGGAAGTTCCACATCTTGGGTATCTGCTATCCCATATGTCACTAGCTCATGGACTCTTGCTAATTACATGAAAGAAAACATAATTTATGTAAGAACTTACCTGATAAATTAATTTCTTTCATATTAGCAAGAGTCCATGAGGCCCACCCTTTTTTGTGGTGGTTATGATTTTTTTGTATAAAGCACAATTATTCCAATTCCTTATTTTTGATGCTTTCGCTCCTTTCTTATCACCCCACTTCTTGGCTATTCGTTAAACTGAATTGTGGGTGTGGTGAGGGGTGTATTTATAGGCATTTTAAGGTTTGGGAAACTTTGCCCCTCCTGGTAGGAATGTATATCCCATACGTCACTAGCTCATGGACTCTTGCTAATATGAAAGAAATTAATTTATCAGGTAAGTTCTTACATAAATTATGTTTTAAGAGTAGCAAAAGAGCTAAATGCCCTTTTAATGGCAATGTCCATACAAATGCCCTTTTCAGCGCAATGGGTAGTTTAGGTTTTTTAGTGTTAGGTTTATTTATTTTGGGGGGTTTGGTGGGTGGTGGGTTTTACTGTTAGGGGGGACTTTTTGTAACTGTAAAAGAGCTGTTTAACTTAGGGCAATGCCCTGCAAAAAGCCCTTTTAAGGGCTATTGGTAGTTTAGCATTAGATTAGGGTTTTTTTAATTTTGGGGGGATTTTTTATTTTCATAGGGATTAGGTTTAATTTTTTTATTTTTGATAATTTGTTTATTATTTTCTGTAATGTTAGACTTTTTTATTTTTTGTAATTTTAGTTTAATTTAAACTTATTTATTTTTTATTTTTAAAGTAATGTTAGGTTTTTTTATTTTAATTGTAATTTTGTATTTTTAATTTAGGTGATTGGGTTTAATTTAAGGGGTGTTAGGTTAGGGGTGTTAGGTTAGGGGGCTTAGTAATTTAATTAGTTATTTGCATTGTGGGTTTTGGTGGTTTAAGGGGTTAATAGGGTAATTAGGTTTATTGTGATGAGGGGGTTTTGTAGTTTAGGGGTTAATAGGGTAATTAGGTTTTTGCGATGTGGGGGTTTTGCGGTTTAAGGGTTAATAGGGTAATAAGGTTTTTGACATATCGATTGGACACTTTTAGAATACTTTTTGAATATCTCTTCTCTTCACATCAGTGTGTGTATGTATATATATATATATATATATATATATATATATATATATATATATATATATATATATATAATTTTTTTTCACATCAATGTGTATTATGGCTATTGTGTTTATTTTGTTTATATTATTATTTTTCTTCATATGACATGCTGTGACAGGAGGAGTTCAGTCACACCTGAATATACCAAGATTTTCAGTCAGGATTTCTAAGTGTATATAGGATCTGCACATAGGTTATTAAGGCTAGCAGAACCAACCATCCGCTCCCCTGGGTATCGCATTGGGGTATCCATTTGTGATTTTATAACATTTATTGACTTGTATTTTATATTGTTTAATTCCTGTGCATGGATCCATGCTTTTAGTTGGTTATATTGTATTAAACTGTTTTATCTACACATCTACACTTCTGTCAGTTTATCACATCTTATCATACCTTAGCCTTCCTTTGTTAGGCGCTCCGACCTTATCCCTATTCTCTATGTTAACTCATCTTGGTATGCTAGGTACCATTTGATCGGATTCACAGGTACCAACTGCCCCTTCCTTGGTGCTTGATCACCTTATAATACCACATATGATGATGGTTTCACGCATCTTAAATTCATAAAGATTCCAAATATCAGCAGTGAAATCACATGCAAACATATGCCATACAGTGAGGTAAAGATTATTTGATCCCCTGCTGATTTTGTACATTTGCCCACGGACAAAGAAATGATCAGTCTATGGGGTCAATTTATGAAGCAGCGGATGCTGCTTCCGACCCACTCCGCTTTAGTTCCGCCTGAAGCGGAGGTTAAGAAGCAACAGTCCTAAGACCACTGCTCCTTAACTCGTCCTCCACCTCTGAAGTGGCAAACAGCTATCAGCCCGATCGAATATGATCGGATTAATTGACACCCCCTGCTAGTGGCCGCTTGGCCGCAAATCTGCAGGGGGCGGTATTGCACCAGCAGTTCACAAGAACTGCTGGTGCAATGATAAATGCAAAAATCCCTCCTGAGATGTGTGCAAACCTGGTGGCCAACTACAAGAAATGTCTGACCTCTGTGATTGCCAACAAGGATTTTGCCACCAAGTACTAAGTAATGTTTTGCAAATGGGTCAAATATTTATTTCACTCATTAAAATGCAAATCAATTTATAACTTTTTTGAAATGCGTTTTTCTGGAATTTTTGTTGTTATTCTGTCTCTCACTGTTCAAATAAACCTACCATTAAAATTATAGACTTATCATTTCTATGTCAGTGGGCAAACATACAAAATCAGCAAGGGATCAAATAATTTTTTCCCTCACTGTATGCAAATTGAAAAAAGTTATCATTATATGGGAGATACCTTTTTTTAAAGACATACATTTGTTAATATAAGTATACTGAAAAGGCAGCCTTTGATTTCACAGATGTTCAAAATTGTATTCATACCAGGAAATGTAAGATCACAACATTAAACAGCAAAAGCACTAAAATGTGCCCACTTAAACAGCACTTTCAGTTAAACAAAAACATATCTGTCTCTAATTGGCTTTATCAGATAACAACTGCAAAACAATGCATTTTATACTAACTTTATGACAGTGACTAACTTTGTTGTCCATGGACTAAAGCCCAGATTGGCTCCTCCACATAAAACAAATGGTGGGGGGGGGGGAGTTATTGAGAAATAATTGCAGGAAGCTAATTTACTTTAAAAATGTTACTACAACAGAAATGTCTTATAATTGCAAGGTGTTGACTGTCCCTTTAAGATGAAAAAAAAAACTTCCTCTATAAAACTGTCCCCTCTAACATATGCATGCAAAAAAATACCTTGTAACTATTAAAGTGAATTAGAAAAAACAATACCACTTTGTCAGCTTTGAAATAGCGAGGCAGGATTGTGTGAAAAGATACTTGTGGGCTAAGGGGTAGGTGACAAATCCCAACCATGCCTGACTAAAATACCCACAGCCAGCTCCAGGATTCACCTTTTTTTCTATCCAGTGAGACAACTTTATAATAAAACAAGAGACGTGAATATCTTACAATTATTTTTTTTTACATAGAATGTTTTGCGGTTGCAATTTATTGTTTTTACACATTGCTAGCAGTTTTCACTTGATGTGTGGGATATCATGTGTAATCCCAGGGTTATAAAAGAGTTAAGTCATATGTTTTATGAGAGACCACTACTTTACCTGCTTACAGAATGTACTTTGAGAGATGCTAAACAGGAGTCAGTGTAGCAGACAACTGGGAGATGGAAGGAGCTTGCTTTTTCCCAGTGGAAGAGATCTCAGTCTGGCCCATACTTGCTTCAGAAATTTTCAGCTGGAAAAGATCTAAGAGTATTGTTTCTTAATTTAAGATCAGCTGCAGGAGTGAGGTCAGTACTCAGCTGTTAGGGGGAGGTGTGTTGAGCACCAGCTTTTTGAAAATTTAGGAAATTTAGTCAGACCCCAGAGCAAGAAGCTGGAGTCTCCCAGCTTCCAGGGTGTGAGACTGTGTTCCAGTTAGTAAGGCTGACTGGCCCTAAAACAAGAAGCAGGTGTTTTGTACCAGATCAGTATGTCTCAGTCTCCCTGCCCCAGTGGAGGCTCTGGTCTACCCCATTTATCCACAATGCAGATCATGAAGAAAGAAGTTACACATGTATTGGACAACTCACACAACTATAGTAACAAAGCTCAGAAAAGCGATGCTCAATGAAGTTTGAATATGATCTTGCCCCCAATTTAGCCCCTTGACAATCTCAAGAGTAGAGGATAAAATGAGGGAGTAATGCACACCAGTGTGTATTACTGCCCTTAGGGGGCGCCTCTTATAGCCTATCAACTAGACAAATGTTAGGCAAAAACAAATAACTAAATTAATCCTAATATGATATTGTATATATATATACAAAAACATACATATATGTTAGAAAATGTGTACCAAAAAAAGTCCAACAAGTGAAAATGATAACAATAATGTCCCAAACGGTAGTAAGTCCAAAAAACGGTAGGCAGCTCTCAGTCTTAGGATGGTCTTCCTGATAGATGGGTAACTGGAGAAAGAGAGAACACAGAGGCGCCAAACATGGCCTGGTGCTTTGGATCTTGTAAGTAGGATTGCTCAGATTACCACTCATTTATATAAACGTTACTGGGCTATGGTTTGCTTCTTTTGTGTTCACTCAGGAACCTGATAATCACCACCATCAAGGACTACAACTGACACGTGAATTACATCAGTGAGCTGGACCACTGAGAGGTTCCAGTCTGCTTCAATAGCACCAATGGGTGCATCTCTTTTGTGAGTATTCAATTGTTACCCTGTGAATTGTTATATCTGGTATCTGGCTATACTAGGCCATGTTTGGTGCCTCTGTGTTCTCTCTTTCTCCAATCTCAAGAGTATCTATAGATATAGACCATTAGTACTTCTATCATGCACTTATTACCTGATTTAGCACCAATGGAATTGATTCTTGCTGCAGACTCACAAATTGATGTTTTTCCCCAGCCCTGCATTATCAATTTATACTGTGGTTCTGCTTCAGAAATTGAAGATAATTTGGGATCATCTACACCCTATTTATCCTGGACAGATAAGTAATATTAGGGCTCTGTCAATGTGTATCTGTTTCTAGGTGGCATACATTTTGCTTTTGGTTTTCCTTGTTTAACTGTGCATTTTGGTCTTAAACCTGGGTCTCCAAGTTATGGACTTTTGTTCAACTGTGCAGACATGGTCAATTCCAACCTTTCTTGTTTAAGGTGTGCTCTAGACTTCCCCCTCTATGGTTAGTACTAGTCCTATTCATGGTGTCAGTGTCTACTAGACTTAACATCTGGTCACAGTCTCCAAACCTTTATTTGGCCTTCCCTAACCTTGACTATTTGTACAGCTCCAAATATCCATATTGTATAAGTTTACTACATCCTTTGCCTGTGGTTAATACCCGCTCATCTAATTATGTAATCCTTTAGCTACAGGCTTCACATCCTTTTGGGTCATTGAGAGTTTTGCCTGTTGTCTTTGCTTGCTTCACCCTTTAACTCTGGTTATATACGTGACTGTGATCACTTTGTCCCACAAATGGCCACTGCCTGGCATCAGCTCCATTCCTACCTAATACAACTAAAGTAAATAATGCTAAAAGATTCCCTTTGTTAAATATAAAATAACTGTTCTTTCAATAATACATAACATGATCATTAGAAGTTTAGATTTGATCATTAAAAGTTTAGATTTATTTTTGAAAGATATAATTAATTTGGCTAAATGCTGATGTGTCTACATTGGAACCACATGTACTGCTACTACACTTTTAAACTTTTGAATGCAAAAACATCTAAGTAAGTAATCTGTAATGATTTATTCTTGGTATATTTCTGTATAGGGTTAGGTATTATGTTGATGATATTAAAATGTTGACTGGGTAAATTGTATTATACAGTGCTGACATCTCTTATCTATTTTATCTTACATATCAAACCATCTGTTCTAAATTGTAAACAAATGTGACCAGAGAAGTTTGCTAATTTTGCATCATTTTATTCTTATGTTTGTATTGTCTTTTTTTAAACCTTTTTTATAGCCCCGAGTTAATATTTATTTAAATTTTTAATAAATTATTGATCTTGTGTTGTCTAAGAGCAGGGGGGGATAAAAGTAATTAAATTGTCAAAGGGCAGCATTGACCACAAATAATATTTGAGCATAATCCCAATTGAAAACAAGAATTACACAGAACATTACTAATAATTGTTTGTATTAACTGTATATACTACTTTAATTTACAACATTTTGAATTGTTAGTGATGTCTTTTTTATGATCAGTGAAGCTGAAAGCCATTAAAAAACCCTTGGCAGGCCAGATGTGGCCTCTGGGCTGTAGTTTGAGCAGCATTCTCTAAGAGCAAAGCATGGTGCTGCCTTGGTTTAGCCAGAGTGAAGGCATAATTCCTTTTGAATGAGCACTTCAATTTTTCCAGTTTCATTGGAATTTAAACAGTTTAAGTCCAGTGAATAACCTGAAATGTTATTTGGACAGTATTATACTACATGAAGAAGTATATTGCTATCATAATTGCAAGAGAAAAGCAATTAATAAAGCAAAACTGAAAGACAAGTATAACCCTTAAATGTGTATATTTCCTTTAGAGAAATTGCAAAGAAAGCCAAGATGTCATTGAGTACAGTTTCCATCAAAAGGCACTTGGGAACTGGGGGAAACTCTGACTGGGCCCAAAGCCACAACAAAATTAGGACACGTTTCTGAGAGTTAACAGCTTTTGTCCTAGACAACTTACAGGACAAAAGCTTCAAGCACAGCATAACACTGGTTGAAGTAAGCAATTCTTTGTGCATCAGATTTTACAGATTGATTGGTAGTAACAAAGTCGTTGCTAAGATGGCAAAATAAGAAAAGAAGCTTGTCAGGGCCATAAGGCACTATCAGTGGACAAATGAAGACTGGATGAAGGTCTCATGGACCAATGAGTCAACATTTGAAATCTTTTATTAATAACATACTTTTGTGTGTGATGGTCTGGTGCTCTTTTGCTGGATCCAGAGTGGGCGACCTGCACAGAGTGCCACCCGGAACAAAAAAACATACTCCTAGATTATGTCAGAACTACATCATGGAATAACTAGCATAGTCTCCAGACTTATAACTCATTCAGCGGTTTGGGATGAACTGGAAAGAAAGGTGAATACAAAACAGTATATACTTGTGAGAACTTCTGGAATCCTATTGGAAATAACTTTCAAAACAATATTTGATTCTCATTGTAGAAAGAGTGAAATTAGTGTGTTTGGCTGTTATATCTGCAAAAGGTGGCTACTTTGATGAGCCAGAAATTTGTATTACATTTTGTTAAACATAACAATTCCATGATTTCTCTTTGATAACTAATTGTTTATTTCTTACATATTTTAATTTAAAAGAAGACTGAGACATTTAATTGCATAAAGTTCAATAAAAACTAGAAAGATAAAGATATTCTAAAACTTTTTACCTGAAGTATATGTTGGTGCACCCTGGAGGATGTTGCTGGGTGATGATTTGAGAAAGGAGTAAATGGCACTGGGTGGTGATTTGAGCAGAGAATGGACAGTGCTGATGGTGAGTTGAACAGACAATGGATGGTGCTGGTGGTGAGTCATATAGAGAGTGGATGGTTGTGAGTGGTGGGATAGCGAGTGGATGGTTGTGAGTGATGAGTTGGGCAGAGAGTGTACCTTGCTGGGTGGTAAGTTAAGCAGAGATGGACAGTGCTTGTGGTGAGTTGAGGAAAGAGTGGATGGTGCTGGTGGTGATTTAGGCAGAGTGGATAGATCTGGCTGGTGAGTTGGACAGAAAGTGGGTGAGGTCGGGAGTAAGGGCAGGTGGTTCTCTACAAACCAGAACATTTATAGCATCCTGGGGAGCTGCAAGAGGGACAGAGGGCAGATGACACAGTTGGAAGCTCTGTTAGAAGATTGCAACTAATAAATAATCTGCATTTCATTGTATTTACCTTGAGTAGCTGGAAGTAAATGGAGAAACATACAATTGTAGACAAAAGGAGTAGGTCCAGGAATCAGATTGAATTCTGTGGAAACTCATCCATGTTCTTCCATGCTGTTTCAAAAGTAAAACATTTTATTGTACAATTTATCTAAGCTTTCGACTTGTGTATATATAAGGCCATGTATTTATGGTGTTTGAGCATGTATTGCACACTGCTTCTTTTTCCCATTCTCATCATTACCACCAATATACTTTATGCCTTATGCCTCTGTACAGACCCAACAGACTAGACAGAAATAAACAACTTTACCCAATTAAAGGGTAATTTTCCTTTATTGCATCTTAAAAATGGCTGTGACGAATCCCCGGCTATCCCGACTGGGTAGCTCCGGCAAAAGGGTCTTTCCGCTGCCTGGAACAAGCTGCTATGTAGCACAGGAAAGTGATTATAGCAGGATCCCACCTAAATGACTGACAGACTAGCATTCAGGTGAAATAAGAACTGACTGTATTGGGACAAACACAAATCTTTTAAACATACAACTCATCTTGATAAGACATGAGACAATGCCACAGTTTTCCCGCCATTCCCACCCCTCCGGACATGCTGGGGCTGGCCATAGCAGCCATGGTACTACAGATTCTCAGTACCCAGGGGTGGCGGTTATTGGGGTGATCCCGGGGGAGCGGCCGCACTTCCAGGGCGTCATTTTAAAGCTCTAGGTCCCCATAATCTACAGTTCAAAAAGTGACGTGATCTGTTACTGGGGACTGGAGTTATGCTGGTTTAAACGTTCACCTGGAAGTCCAGGGAGAATAGGGGTTATAGGGGGAACCGGAAGCCCGGTTCCCAAGGGAGCTCCCATCAGGCAATCTCCCCACCTCTGGCCCACTCTGAGAGGCAGCAAACCCCAGAAGAGAGGAGCTCTGGGACAAAGGGCCACTGGAGCGACCTGTGTCAAAGGGCACCAGTAATCCTGGATGATGCGGCCGACCGGTAGTTCCAGGGGCCCGGCTGGCCGAAGGGGAAAGTGGCGGTCAGCAACCAGCTCTTCCAAGACAACATTCAATACACAAAACAACGGGAACAGATGGTCTGGGGAATTGCGGTTGCTCTGAGGAGCCCAAAACCGCTGAGAGACAGCAGGGGTGAGGTCATAGGGGGGTAAGGAATCAATCCCTGCAGCCCAGTATCCGTGACAATGGTGTTTTACAATCAAATGCAGTTTTATTTTATACTTAATTATTTTGAAAAACAGATGTCCCTGTATATAAAAACCTTAGGCCTAGTTTACATTCCTGTTGTAAACTGTGTAAACTTGTGGTAGCATAAAATATCTCCATAGACTTTATTGAAGTTTATTGGAGACACTTGTTACCGCTAGTTTACACAGTGACAGTCAAGTCAAAATTAAACTTTCATGATTCAGATAGGGCATGCAATTTTAAACAACTTTTCAATTTACTTTAATCATCAAATTTGCTTTGTTCTCTTGGTATTCTTTGTTGAAAGCTAAACCTTGGTAGGCTCAAATGCTAATTTCTAAGCCCTTGAGATTTGCCTCTTATCTAGGTGCATTCTGACAGTTTTTCACAGTTAGACACTGTTATTTCATGTGTGTAATATAGATAACATTGTGCTCATTCTCGTGAAGTTATTTATTAGTCAGCACTGAATGGCTAAAATGCAAGCCTGTCAAAAGAACTGAGATAAGGGGCAGTGTGCTGAGGCTTAGATACAAGTTAATTACAGAGGTAAAAAGTGTATAAATATTAATGTGATTATGCAAAACTGGGGAATGGGTAATAATGGATTATCTATCTTTTTAAACAATAAAAATGTTGGTGTACGCCGTCCCTTTAACAATAGTCATGGAAACTGGGCAATCATTTTTATTTTTATGCATATGGAATGTGTTCCTTTCCACCAATGGCTTTTATGGAGTTGGCATTATGGGGGCCTATTAATGATTTGTGCAAATACACAGTTTTTAAACCTTTAAAAACTGCTTTAGCTTAACCTTTTTTATGCAAATGGTAAAGAGTGTAATGGGATACTCGCTGGGTAAACTTATCAACAGTTATGGCTTTAAATATCCCCTCTATGCTGATGACACCCAGATCTACCTCTCCACCCCTACTCTCTCTCCCTCTGTCCTTGTCTCATGTCAGCGACTGCTTATCTGGTATTTCTGACTGGATGGCCTCTCACCACCTAAAGATTAACATGTCCAAGACTGAGCTATTTCTTATCCCCCCCTCAAGCTCTACGCCGACTTCTGACTTCTCTATCCCTGTTGACGGCATCACCATTTTCCCATCGCCCCAAGTCCGCTGTCTCTGAGTTACACTTGACTCAAATCTATCCTTCGTCTCCCATATACAATCGCTTTCTACATCCTGCCGCAACCATCTATGCAATATTTCCAAGATTCAACCTTTTCTGAGCGCTAACACCACAAAGCAAATAATCCATTCCCTTGTTATTTCCTGACTTGACTACTGCAATAACCTACTTACTGGCCTTCCCCTTTCCCGCCTCTCCCCCCTTCAATCCATCCTAAATACCTCTGCCAGGCTAATCCACCTTTCCTGTCGCTCTGTATCTGGTGCTCCTCTTTGCAAGTCCCTGCATTGGCTCCCCATTCACAGCAGAGTTAAATTAAAAATTCTCACCCTTGCATACAAAGCTCTCACCAACGTTGCTCCCCATTACCTATCCTCTCTAATCAACAAGTATATTCCAGCCCGCCCACTAAGATCCAAAAATGACCTGCTCCTTGCATCTGCGACTTCTGTCGTGCAGCACCTACCCTCTGGAACACTCTCCCTCGTGCTGTCAGGCTTTGCCCTAATCTTTCTTCCTTTAAATGTTCCCTGAAGACTTTTCTGTTCAGAGAAGCCTATCACCCAACTCAATAATAAATTCATTTCTGTTAACTAACAACATTTCCCTCATCTAACTCTGCATTAACATCTTTCTCAATCTTGCAGTCCTCACCTCCTGTTTCTCAACCTCCTACCCTTGTAGATAGAAGTCCCACGGGAATAGGGCCCTCAATTCCTCCTGTATGTGTTTGTAAATGTTGTCCTGTCTCTTACAAGTTTTATATTATTGTTTTATTTAAATTAATTGTATCCATGGACAGCGCTGTGGAATATGTTGGCGCTTCATAAATAAAGTATAATAATAATAATATTAAAGTCAATTGTTTTATCTTCCTAATGTAGGTCAGAAAATCACACAAAATGAATGTTTTAACATATTTAAAACTGTCAGTTTCTTAGCATAATGTGCAGGACCAATGTGCAAACAAAATAAAACATTTAAGACTTTGATGAGTATTTTTATCTCACCTCTCTTCAGTGTGGCCAATTCAGCTTGTTCATACATTTAAGCAATTATTGTATAGTATACAACCAAGTTGTAGCATTTTATTTTATAATTAAATTATTTTTCTGTATGTTTAACTCTTACAAAGGTTAGATATACAGTCAAAGCTGTGTTCCTATTTCAGTCCAGATGAGGATACAGCAGGCGATTAAATAGGAGGCAGCTATACATATATAAGGACCAATTATAGGCCATATCCTCAGATAAAGCAGAATAGGGTGTTTCAGTTCTCCACTTTGACAACATATCTAATCCTTATGAAAAAGTTAAACACATAGCAAAGGAAGGGGCTTTGTTCTAATAAAGGAAAGCAGTGTATTACTATAACACACTGTTCTTTTAAATACATAATTTAACTTTGGTCTTTCTAGACGAAAGCGTAGTGTGGGACAAGCAGATTTTTTTTTTACTATAAAGCAAAAGCAAGCAATAGAATGAATGTATCCTGCCACACTATAACACACTGCATTTTGGCAACCAATGGGTTAAAATCTCTTAAACCTCCTTTTCGTCCAAGGGTTAAACATGTTCTCTTAAATAATTTGTCTTATAATTGACTGTATAATAGCACAGGGTTTTTTTTTAAAGTTTATTATTTTTTTCACAAATTGGACTGTAGAGACAATGTTTACGAGAGAAAAACTACTTATGCTTAGATTTTGTGTGGGTTTTTTTGTACACTCCCTGAATCAAACATTGTGCCAGAGCATGGTTTCCGTATCGTATGCATGGAATGTAAACTGTAGTTAAGAGTACTGCAAGATATCAATGCTTTCTAATCAAGAATGTTTTTTTCTTACAATATCTATTAGGAAGGGAGCAGAGGTAGGAAATCTGATAGGGCCTCATACTTTGGCAATTTCTGTATGGCGATAGCTTGTTATTTAGTGCTTATATTGTCCACACACAGCATCAAATGGCCAGATTCTTGTGGTTCACTGGTTCTTTGATCTACAAGATCTAGAGAGAACAAAGGCATGTATAGTGTATACTCATTTAAGATGTAAAATTGCTTTATTACAAGCGAAATTAAACTATCCCAAGCTAGATGAGGCATTAGCTAATAGGGAGGAAAACCGTAAAATAGATTAAAGGGTCATGGAAAGCAGAATTAAACTTTCATGAGTTAGATGGAGAGTACATTTAAAATAAATGCTTCCACAAAATGTATTTCCTTAGTTGAAACTTAGCACTTCTGCATGAGACCATACTGAGATAGGCTGAAGAGAATACAAACGTCTTGAGCATTATATGGCAGCATTGTTTCCAACATTGTTTTATGTATAGAGCTCAAAACACCTGCACATTTCTCAGCATTGTACATTAATTAATCAGGAGTCTTTTTATGTGTGTTGAGTGTATTTTTTTCTAGTAAAGTATACAGTAAAATGGTTTATTACATTACTGTACACTTTAAAATGTTTTTTATATTGCGTTCAAATATAATAGATTGGAAAAAATGGACAGCAAAGATGAAAGTAAACCGTTATATTTACAAAAATAAATGTATTACTTTACATAGGTACCACTATACAGCAAAGTTCTCAACCCCACGCTCCTAACCTGTGTCTATCTCAAAGGGCTCCATTTATTAACCCTTTGAGTGCTAAGCACTTTCCCACCTGGGTGCTAAGATTTTTTAATGTTTTTTTATTTCTTTAGTTTTTGAACAATGTTTTTTTAACTTTTTTTTATTTTTTTCAGACCCCCAAGGCTTAAACTATTGGAAAGGTTAGGCGATTACCTTTCCAATGGTGGGTTTTAGGGGTCTGTAGCTGCTTAGATGCCTGAGATACAGGCTTCTAAGCAGCATGCCCCCTGCTCCTATACTTAACATTGTTAAGTATAAATAAAGTTGCGTGGTGACATCATCACGTTATTGCGCGTGACGTCACCACGCAAAACGGGAAGCTCTGATGATGCCTGTCACTCTAAAGGCACGATCGCCGGGGTAGGAGCGGGTGGGAGCCCCCAGATCTCCCTCAAGGTGGGAGGGTGCTAGTGACGGCTCTGAGCCGTCAGCACCAGAGTGGGAAACTCTGTGACGGCTCAGAGCCGTCATTAGCACTCAAAGGGTTATTAAGCAGCAGATGCTACTTTGGAGGCCCATCTTTTCATGCTCGCCTGAAATGTAAGTTAAGAAGCTGCAGTCATAAGACCGCTGCTCCTTAACCTGTCCGCCACCTTTTAGGTGGCCGATTGAAATCATCCCGATCCAATCAGAATGATTAACAGCCCCTGCTAGCGGCCCAGTGAACAGGGGGCGGCATTGCACAACCATTTCACCAGAAATACAGTGAATCATGTCCGCTCTACATTTTATAAATCAACCCCAAAGAGTACAATCTCTGTTACAGGCCCCATGAGCAAAATAATGTTTATATATACAGTTTTTATGTTGACATTAACAAAAGATGCCTTTTTTCTTTCAAAACTAGTCGATTACTCTTAAACATAAAGCACAATGGATACAACTTGCCAAGTTTTTAGTAAAACGAAATGCTGAAACATGTAAACTGCATGTTAAACTGAAGCTTATTAGGGATTTTGTAAATATCAAATTTTTATGCTTTACAGCTGTTGATTATCGGGACCTACAGTATGTAAAAGCATCATATAATTGTCAGTTTGAGTTTTGAGCTTAGAAAACATTTTATATATGGGCAGTTCCTTTTTTCATTTATAATTTTAGTTTAAGTTTAGTATGGGTGTGCTCTAACTGTCCAATGAAATTTATAACCCGATTAGGATCAAAAATTAAGGGGCAGTAAAGCTAAAAAATGTTATATAATTCTGCACATAGTGCAGAATTATATAACATTATCTTAGCGCAAACTTTATACAACAAAATATTGCAGCCATGTTTTATTATAAAGTACAGTTTTTAAGACCGCTGCTCCTTGCTCTACTGAGCGGGTCTGTTTTTTTTCCTAAGCGCATCTTGGCAACAGTCTACTCAGAGTCGGCCCGATTGCGCCTTTAAACTCAATGTAGCTCACTCCCGCTCTGGTCTGGTAGCGTGAGCGAGACACATTTAATTTAAAGGCGCGATCGGGCCGGCTGTGAGTAGACAGCTGCCCAGATGCGCTTAGGAAAAAAAACAGACCCGCTCAGTAGAGCAAGGAGTAGCGGTCCGGAAATCTGTACTTTATAATAAAATGTGGCTGCAATATTTTATTATATAAAGTTTGTGCTAAGATAATGTTATATAATGCAGAATTATATAACATTATTTTTTAGGTTTACTGCCCCTTTAGCTCAGGAAGTTCTTTCAAAATGGTTTTGGCATGCTCATGAGATAGATAAAAACAAAAAAAAAGGAAATGCTCCAAATAATATAGTTTATTTAATGTTTTTAATAAGCAAATCAGGCACTCAGAAGATTGCACCACCAGAGGGTTCACACAAAAGCATGATGGTATCTCACAGTTTCCCATCTAGCTGATTCTTCACATCTGGAAGCCACAGGAACTCCACAGGACCAACTGAATGCTATCTTAAAATACATTTATTAAAATGACAAAAACCTCATAGTGAGGTTGCAATGTTAGGTAATATGTGTCTCAGTTTCTCACACAGGCTATCTAATTACACATGAATCACAACTGGAAGAAAAGTTTAAAAATCACAAGCAACTAATCACATGTAGAATTTTAACCAATCCCATAGCAGAATACAATCTCACATAGTCTATGCAAATTAATTTCTTATAGGATCAATACTAGCATCCTAACCTTGTGAAACGTGATGTAACGTATATACAGCCAATGGAATTTACAGTGAAACAAATTGGGTGATCAATAAAGCTAATTTATAAAAATAATAATATTTATTAGAAAAATAATTGTAATCAGATTGGTTGGAAATATGAAACAACTATGTATCTTCTCCAGCGTTGGCATATTTTATTTTTATCAACAATATGTTATGCTTTTGTTTTCTTTACAATTACTTGATATCAACATGTGCAGCATTATGATAAGAACAAAGCAGCAATGAAACAACCCAATCACCCAAGATCAAACAGATTATGGTCTACAAATACCACCGGTATTTTATTTCCACTGATCTAATTGAGTCAAGTCTTTGAAATGTATGTTTAAGAGGAGAAAAGAATGAACATCTGAGAACAAAAACCTTTCTTTTAATAATTTGATAGAATTAAATCGCACTTGACCTGCTTTAAAAACTTGTGCCAAGAATGACATCTCATTTTGTTTGCTAAGCTAAGTTTTGGAGGTGCTCAAGCCGAACCTTTGTCTTTTGAAGCTACTAAATCCTTTCTTAGGTCATCATGTAAAAAGAACAAGAGGTTGAGCTTAATGATTTATGTCTAGTGAATTACGTAAACTGAAGCAGTGATATTTTTAGGAAAACCTTTTAACAAAGAACAATGGAATTATGTACCAATATTGCTATATATTTATAGTCATAGATATTTATTAATAGAGTTCCTCTCTTTGTTTTACATTACTCACCATTAAATTAAAGTTGTGGCGACTTTTTACCTGTAGTGCATTTTTATTAATGATTCTCATTCAAAAGCAGGGTTTTCCTTTTCTTTAAAGGGGCATGAAAGTTGAAAATAAACTTTCATAATTTGGATATGGCATGCTGTTTTGAGATACTTTTCAATATAAATCTGTTATTAGATTTACTTTGTTCTCTTGGTATCCTTTGCTGAGAGATATGCCTAGAAAGACTCAGGAGTAGCAAGACACTAATGGGAGCTAGATGGTGACTGGTAGCTACTCACATAGGCCTTTTGTCATTGATTCACCAGATGTTTTCAGCTAGCTTCCAAAAGTGCATTGCTGCTCTAAAGTTGACTTTAAAACTGTGTTTACCGCCTTTGCAGGAAGTTAAAACATTTAGGGGTTAATTGCAGTCTACTGGCTAATTTGTTTTCGGATGGTTTTCTACAAAAAAAAATCATTTTTCATTTCAAGGAGATCACAATCACAAGTTTTGGCTCAGATCCGAGAATGTTTTTTTGGCTCGCCAAAAAAAATCCCTATATTTAACATGGAACCAAAAAGTTCTTAGCAATAACAATTCAGTTTGTCAGTACTTTTTGACATTCTCCAATACTTTTTAACCATTTTACTCTTATTGAATTTAACACATAAATGCCCTTGATAAAGTCTCAAATGAAATTTTGACATATTTGCAAACATCCCATAATGATTTGGAATAATTGTACTATCATTTGCATATACAAGACACTCTGAAATAATTTACAGAAGCCATTTTAGAGGTGAATTTGTATACATGGTCTAGATCACTGGTTTCAAACCTGTCTCAGGACTTCCCAACAGTCTAGGTTTTCTGGATTTACCTTGATTGAGAGCAGGTAAAATAACCAGGTTTACTAATCAGTTGATTATTTCACCTGTACTCTAGTTCGGATATCCTCAAAATGTGGGCTGTTGGAGAGGCCTGAGGACAGGTTTGAAAACCAGTGGTCTAGATTAATTAAAGAACTATTGCATAGTCTGTCTGCTTAATATGTGATACCCCATACTGCTACACAGATCTGCAGGACAAGCGGGAACGCAGAAATCAGGATTCTGTGATTGCTTGGTTCTAATTTAAACTCACATTCTCATGATTGCAGTTACAGTACTGTCGTCTTCATAAACCTAACTTCAGTAAGACTTGCGTCTTCATAACCAGAATTTCAACTTTTGCTATTCCGTCTTGTTTGTTGGTGACACAGATCTTTTGCACAGGTTTTTAAAAATAGTAAGCTGTAAAAATCGTGTTTTGAATAATTGCGATTTAAATTTAGCAAGAACCTAGTGTCGCAATCTTCTTGCAGCAATAACAATTGTGCAAAAACAAACCTCTAAAATGCCCTTTCCAGTGTTGTCAAGATTTTTGCAATTGGCATGATTTATAGTGTGAGACCTATTAAAATCCTGAGCTCAGTTGCGGCCTCTTCTGATATAAACAAATTTCTCTGTTTGTTATTCTTGATTTCTGACGTAAATCTCGCAGAGACAGAAAACGGTGTTTATTTCAGTCAACTATTGAAAAAAAGGCAAAATAAATACTTTTTAATTAGTAAAAGTGTCAATCTAATAATTTAACAAACATGCGCAATATACCCATCATGCCCATAAACAAATGGCATTCATATTATTTAACTTTTGGAATCAAACCCATTTGTGGCTGTGGGCTTTAAGTGGCAGAATCCATTTTGGATTATGATCCCTCGAAAAACCCATTTTTGCCGTTTTATGTTATTTTATGTTTGGTTAAAAAAAATAGTTCCATGCATGTAATGTACTACAGAATTGCCCTGTGTAAAATACAACAATATTATTATTATTATATTTAATTTATAGAGTGGAAGGTGCTATACTCATTGATGAATTTATATTTTTCTCTTAAATAATGTTTTGCTTTTATCACTAAATCCTTAAACTGATATTACAATGCAAACAATTTTGAGACAGCCATGATGCCACATTGGTCATATAATGTAAGTTATACCTAAATGATAAAAATGCAAGAGTAATATCTGAACTAAAATTTTGGAACACTAGATGCTAGTGGCTTAGATGCTAATAACACTTATGAGGTTTCTGATTGAACTTGTTGTAAAGCATTCATTGAGTATCGCTTTGCTTTGTTTTTCCAGCATTTATTATTGGCCATTTCTGCCACTTATATCTATAGTTATGTGAGGCACCCAATACCTGCTTAGGTGAGTGAAGTATAAAACTTTTTTGCGCTGCCTAATGGGGTAAGCCTTTTACTCCTAGGATATTTTCCCCAAAAAATATCTTACTTAGGTGTACAGGAGAGGTTTTGGAAATTTTTGGAGTGTAGGCGCAAGTGAATGCTTTTACCCCTGTCTTGATTATTCAGTATCCTTATCTAAGGGAATTGTATAAAAGATTTGTATAAAAGATTTGACACTTGTTTAAATAACAAATATATTTATTTGAAAAATAAGAAAAAAATCTCTTTAAAAATTCCAATACGGACTTTGTGACACGTGGTTTACAAGTTCTAATATGTCTTGTAACTAATAAGTGAAGTCTATGACTGGTGTTACAAGATTAATGGTATAGATGTATAGTAACAATATGTTTGGTAATGATATGTTTAGTGACAATATGTTCATAAGAAATATAATGAAACAACCTATGTGTTGGGAAAATGTTTTGAAAATAGGACTCGTTAGAGTGTTGTACCTAGTGCATTGAAAACCTAGTACACAGTCTAAAAAGTCAAATTTATGTTTGTAGAGTTTTGCTATTGCCAATATTTCTTGTTTTACTATATATATAGAAAACTATTCTTGGTGCTTGTTCCTGGTATCAGCAATTATTAGCTTTCACACAAATCACTGTCATATGAGAGAGGAAAGGAAAATGTTTGGACATTTGTTGCTTAAAATCTTACAAATATTTGTTGCTTGAAGTCTTACAAATATTTAATAAAACATATATTGCTAAAAATGTAAAAATGTATATTTACGGTTAAAACTGTATTTCTGCAATTATAAAACATATATTGCCAAAAGTGTAAAACTGTATATTTACGGTTAAAACTGTATTTCTGCAATTTTAAACTTGCTAGTAGTCGGCCGACTATTGTATGGCAATTTAAATTGCACAGGAAATTTTGTATTCGTTGGTAACTCAGTATCAATATTAAAAGAAAAAGAAAAACCACCGGTGGATTTGTTGTTTAAAAGTCGTTTTCTTAAAAGCTTTTTTTGGATAATTTGTGTCGGTTTATATTGGACACTCCTATTTGCGCCAGTATCCTTGAGTGTTAAACACTGTCAATATGTGTTGAGATAAGAACTATAATGACCAAAGCTCTACGGTCTAGGGAAGTATTAGAGTAAGGAGCGTTAAGACTTACTGTACTCCTAACCGATTCTGGAGCCTGGTTCGAGTTGTTGCGCTCTTTTTTGCTGGAGGATGTCGAGTTCCGCTGACTGTGTGCAGCTCCGTTTCCCTCTTGATGTGGGTAGTCTTTGTAACGGTCTGCTGGTATAGACCGAAGTGCTGGAGTTGATACAAATTGGAAGTGTTTTTCTTTGAAGGCTTTGATCCGTCTTTTACCGCTTATCCAAAAAGCGGGAGGTGTAAAAAAACTGGGCTTTTATCAGGTATTGTTTATAGCCTCAGTAGGTGAAATCTTTTCTTTGTTAGTACCACAGTATTTCGCTACGCGTTTCGGCCGTTACACTGGCCTTTTTCAAGCTGTAATACTGTGTGTTGGTTTGGCGGTCTTTTATTTGCACAATATCTTCAATTAGATACTTAGTGTTCAATCATTCAATTTATTTTATCTCTTCAGAAATTTGTTCTAAATTTTGTCTATATCTTCATTAAATTTTGTCTATATCTTCAGAAATTCCTGTCTACACCCTCTCACATCAGAGTAGCTTAAAAATATTTTGAAAATATCTTGTAAACAACCAACAATTCACTATTATTAATGAGATTAATGTAAAAATCAGAATTGACAGCACAAAAAATTGTTTTAACACAAAAAATTTTTAATACGTATTTTTTAACACGCATTTTCTACTTTTGAACACGCATTATCTACTACTACTATATCTGCATGCAAAAAGTTGTTCGCTTTCAACTGCATTACAATTATGAATGATTATTGCTACAAAATGTAACCACAAAGAAAATTGCCTACACCTTTATAATTAGGAATGAATACTGTTACATCTATGGGTGGTACACAAAATGTAACTACAAAGACAACTTAAAACAGCTGCATGCCCATCCATTGAAAAATAAATTGAATGATTGAACACTAAGTATCTAATTGAAGATATTGTGCAAATAAAAGACCGCCAAACCAACACACAGTATTACAGCTTGAAAAAGGCCAGTGTAACGGCCGAAACGCGTAGCGAAATACTGTGGTACTAACAAAGAAAAGATTTCACCTACTGAGGCTATAAACAATACCTGATAAAAGCCCAGTTTTTTTACACCTCCCGCTTTTTGGATAAGCGGTAAAAGACGGATCAAAGCCTTCAAAGAAAAACACTTCCAATTTGTATCAACTCCAGCACTTCGGTCTATACCAGCAGACCGTTACAAAGACTACCCACATCAAGAGGGAAACGGAGCTGCACACAGTCAGCGGAACTCGACATCCTCCAGCAAAAAAGAGCGCAACAACTCGAACCAGGCTCCAGAATCGGTTAGGAGTACAGTAAGTCTTAACGCTCCTTACTCTAATACTTCCCTAGACCGTAGAGCTTTGGTCATTATAGTTCTTATCTCAACACATATTGACAGTGTTTAACACTCAAGGATACTGGCGCAAATAGGAGTGTCCAATATAAACCGACACAAATTATCCAAAAAAAGCTTTTAAGAAAACGACTTTTAAACAACAAATCCACCGGTGGTTTTTCTTTTTCTTTTAATATTGATACTGAGTTACCAACGAATACAAAATTTCCTGTGCAATTTAAATTGCCATACAATAGTCGGCCGACTACTAGCAAGTTTAAAATTGCAGAAATACAGTTTTAACCGTAAATATACAGTTTTACACTTTTGGCAATATATGTTTTATAATTGCAGAAATACAGTTTTAACCGTAAATATACATTTTTACATTTTTAGCAATATATGTTTTATGAAATATTTGTAAGACTTCAAGCAACAAATATTTGTAAGATTTTAAGCAACAAATGTCCAAACATTTTCCTTTCCTCTCTCATATGACAGTGATTTGTGTGAAAGCTAATAATTGCTGATACCAGGAACAAGCACCAAGAATAGTTTTCTATATATATAGTAAAACAAGAAATATTGGCAATAGCAAAACTCTACAAACATAAATTTGACTTTTTAGACTGTGTACTAGGTTTTCAATGCACTAGGTACAACACTCTAACGAGTCCTATTTTCAAAACATTTTCCCAACACATAGGTTGTTTCATTATATTTCTTATGAACATATTGTCACTAAACATATCATTACCAAACATATTGTTACTATACATCTATACCATTAATCTTGTAACACCAGTCATAGACTTCACTTATTAGTTACAAGACATATTAGAACTTGTAAACCACGTGTCACAAAGTCCGTATTGGAATTTTTAAAGAGATTTTTTTCTTATTTTTCAAATAAATATATTTGTTATTTAAACAAGTGTCAAATCTTTTATACAAATCTTTTATACAATTCCCTTAGATAAGGATACTGAATAATCAAGACAGGGGTAAAAGCATTCACTTGCGCCTACACTCCAAAAATTTCCAAAACCTCTCCTGTACACCCAATACCTGCTACCTGATAGAAAGGTGGAAAAAAAATGATGACATCAACTGGCACCTTTCAGATCAACAGTCCTATTAGATGGCACATTAAAGGTTAGCGGGACTTCATCCATATTCCCAATCTGGCCAATTTCAAACCCATTTTTCTTCCTAGCATCAATTACAAATTTATGAATAGACAGAATCTTATTTTCATATTCTTTTGGCATTTTTTGCGCAGTTCTAGTTTTGGTGCGCATAGCTAGGCCACATCGCCTCATAAACCTGTAGCACCACGATGGTGATCCAGTAAAATCATGAATGCCTTTCTCTACAGCAATGTGTTTGGCTTCATATATTATCATTTTTGTAGAGACTGATAAGCCATTATTCCGGTGATGTGTGATCCATTCTTTCATGGTCACATCTAACTGTGGCCTCTTTGCAGCATGTCCACGAAAAGTGTGCTTACTTTTATTTGCTTTTTGCAGCTTATCCTCCTGTTTCCTCCACTCTCTTATCATTTTTTCAGTTGGAGGACCCCAAAATTTTTCTCTGTTGCTCTGTTTCCATGCTCCTTTGCATAGTTTACTACTTCCAGTTTAAAATAAATCTTATATGCTATTCTTTTCTGCTTTATCATCTTTGTACCGGTATGTACGGGGGAGGTTTTCTGCAAGAAAATACAGTGATGAAGAAACTGTCAGTAATGTACCAGTATCTCCAATGTTTACCACTGAGCGCTGCCCATTTGCGGTATCTCTGAGCATGGTCTTACCGTAATTCAGAAAACACACTCTGGTGGCACAAATCAAATAGAATTGCATCCATATTAAAGAAATTTTACGGTAAATAGAATTGCATCCATATTAAAGTACGGTAAGAATTTACAACTCTGCATCCTTCCCTCCTCCATGCCGCACAATCTCAGTATGCTTCCCTGCTTTTCACCCCTGCACTTGGCGATTTGGCTCCAGGGCACACACACATTCGCTCCATAAGACCTGTACACACTGTGATTGTGTTCTGTGAATAGCAGTGTTTTATGGAGGCTTTTAAAGTTTGGAAATATAGAAAAGCGGTAGTCCTGGAGAGTATAATTAAAACGTCTTTATTTCAAACTCAGATTAAAAACGAATGGCAATCACAAGTAAAAGCATAACAGGTGTGGCACTTGTTTGGCTTACGCGTTTCGGCTGGGAGCCGTAGTCATAGCCTATAGTGCTATGTGACACACCTCTCTAAATACTCATACCTAAAATCCTATTGGTTAAAAAAGTAGAAGAAACACACCTGTTAATTACCTACTCTATACACAGTGAAACTAATATATACATAACCTCCAAAGCAATTAAACCTTAACAAAGTGTGCCAAATACAGAATTCACTTATACAGGGAATAAGCATATTGCGGAATAAGAGATACACACCAAAACCTCAATAGAATAATACATAAAGGCAAAATGGAAATAGTGCGATATAAAATATGGAAAACTCAAAAAATACATTATGTACCACTATTGGCTATGCATATTATCTCAGCACCAAAGAATATGCGGGGTCAAAAAACAAAACGAATATTACACATTGAAAGTTATATTGCTGTTCATGGGGGACCCTAACCCTGTGACATAACTATAAATCATAATAGTTTGAAATAATGTAGGGTAAAGATTCTAAAACAGTGTTGCATGATTGTCCTAAGTATTCAAGGGTAAGGTATATATGAAAAGGTGAAAATACCTAAATAGCACAATGATTACAAGGTCCTAAAATAATAAATGTGACATGCATACGAGAGGCTCACAGAGAGCTGAAAAGCCCTGGACAGTTACCACAAATTCATGATATCATATTTGGAGTTGAGACCATTTGGAATACGAGTGCCCATTGTAAAAATCCAATGTGCCTCTCTCAACTCCAGTATGCGATCTATGGAGCCACCCCTTTTAGGTCTGTGAACCCTTTCTATAGCGCTCCAGGAAAAGGAAGAAAGGTTCCCTCCATGGTATACCCCAAAATGCTGGACTACAGGGGTACTCGATTTAACTGTAGTGAAAGAGGAGAGGTGTTCCCTAATTCTGGTGTTTACTTCTCTGGAGGTGAGACCTATGTATTGAATTTTACATGAGGAGCAATTAAGTACATAAATAACATTAGTACATGTACAATTTAAGAGTGTTTTAATGTTAAATGTTTTTCCTGTAACATAACTGGTAAATGTATTTCCAGTGCGTGCAAAGTCACACGGTTTGCATTTCCTATGGCCGCATTTATGCATGCCCTGATGTCTAATCCAAGCACAAGCGTCATTAGTCTTAGTGGGCAGCATAGTTGGAGATAGTTGGGAGCCCAATGTGGGACCTTTCCTATATGCACACCTAACACCACTTTTAACCGTTTCAATTAGTTTATCATCTGCGTTAAGGATTTTAAAGTGCTTGCGTATAATGGAACAAATATCATTGTATTGTCCACTATGTGTGGTGACAAACGTCACTCCCTCAAAGGGCTTAGAATCATTTGTCTGCTTGTCTACCAAAAGACTGTCTCTGGTTTTGGAACTCACCAAGTGTTTAGCCTTACGAATGGCTTTTATTGGATATCTGCGTTGTTGTAACCTAGATTCAAGGTCCCTGGCTAGAGTCTTGAAGTCACTGTCATCTGAACAGTTTCTTTTTAATCTGATCATTTCCCCTTTAGCAATTGCTTCTGGGACATGTTTCGGATGGCAGCTAGTCCCGAATAGGACTGAATTCCCTGAGATGGGTTTCCTATAGGAAACTGTTTTGACTTTACCATCTGGGAGCCCTATAAGGGTAAGATCTAGAAAATTGGCACTTTTGTCATTAAATTCAAATGTAAATTTGAGATTCATGTCATTCGAATTTAGGGATGAACAGAATTCTAAAGCTTGTTGTTGGGTTCCTGTCCATATGAAGATCAAATCGTCTATATATCTACTGTATGTGGATATATAGACACGAAAAGGGTTAGTATCTCCAAAGATGTGGAAGAACTCCCAGAATCCTAGGAACAGATTTGCATAAGATGGGGCAAATTTTGCCCCCATCGCTGTTCCACACCTTTGGAGATAGTACACCCCCTCAAACACAAAAAAGTTGTGTGTAAGGAGGAACCCCACCACCTTCACAATGAAACAGTTAAAATCTTCAGTATAATTACCAAAATTGTCTAAGAAAAAACAGATTGCCTTCAAACCTATGTCATGGGGTATACAGGAGTAGAGTGAGACAGCATCCACAGTTAACCATCTGGATTGTGGTGTCCAGACTACATTTTTCATTAACTGCAAAACATGTTTTGTGTCTCGCAAATGCGAGGGTAATGAAATAACCATTGGCTGTAGGATGCTGTCCACCCACTCAGATAAATTACACAGCAGGGAATCAACCCCACTTACAATTGGACGACCTTTAACTTCAAGGAGGGACTTGTGGACCTTAGGAAAATGATGGAAGGCAGGAATTTTTGGAAAATCAGGGACCAAGTATGCAAAGGTAGTTGGATCAATGAACCCTGATTCCACACCCTCATCCAAAAGATCCACAAGCTCCCTCCTGAAGACAGAGGTGGGGTCACCTTTAAGGATAGAATATTCCTCCCTATTGTTGAGTTGCCTTAATGCTTCAGCCACATAAGTTTCACGGTCAAGAACAACAGTCATACCTCCTTTATCCGCTTTTCTTATGGTGATACTAGAGTTATCTTTTAACTCTTTGACTGCTGCTCTTTCCCTGAAACTTAGGTTGTTTTTAGGTCGTTTCTTGGACTGTTTGAGAGCAATAAGATCTTGTTCAACCCTGTTGTAAAAGGTTTCTATAACATTACCCCTAACTTGTATGGGGTAAAAGGTAGATTTTCCCTTCATCAGGGGGCCTCTACTAAGAGTGCCTTGCGTATTATGAATAGATTCTGACTGTAATTGTTGCAAAGAGACCACATCACATGTTTGTGAAAAGGAGAGAGACTCATTAAAAGTCGAAGTCCCCTGTTGTTCATTATCACTAACTTCACTAGTAGTGGAAAAATATTTTTTTAACGTTATATTTCTGGTAAATTTATTGAGATCCAATAGGGTTTTAAACACATCGAAGTCA
This sequence comes from Bombina bombina, assembly GCF_027579735.1. NCBI lineage: Eukaryota > Metazoa > Chordata > Amphibia > Anura > Bombinatoridae > Bombina > Bombina bombina. The sequence continues at coordinate 214,651,961 of NC_069504.1, read as the reverse complement.
TTGGTAGGTGAAAAATTAAGCCCCAGACTAAGTACTTTTAATTGATCAACAGTAAGCAATGTGGAAGATAAATTAATAACATTACTATATGTAGCATCTATTTGTACTTTGAGATTTGTTTGACTTGTCTCAGCTGGTATCTCTGCTGTCCCTGCGAGTTGTGATAAGACGGTGTTTTGGACTTTCTCCCTCCCCCTTTGTGTGGGATCTGGTCCTGGGGAAAAACCTGTTCCATAATGCCTATATTACCTGTTTGTATGGCATTAACATGTAGACCTGACTGGGATACAGGTATAGGATACATGGAGTAGTTCGAGTTAGTTTGGGGAGTTGTATTATGAGATGTCTCTGCTAAAAGTGGTTGGGGAGTGGTTATAGACCTATGTACAGGTTGTGAGTTACTTTGTATCTCTCCTACACACTGAGGTTCGCTAGTGATAATACTGGCAGTTACACCTGATGTTTGAATGTTTGATATTTCATCACTGCCATCAGTACTGTACTCAGTATCACTTCCAGAAAACGTTACATTTCTATTATTATTTGTCTGTCTTTGTCTGTTCCTACGTCCCCTTCCTCTCCCCCCAAATCTAGGCTGATTTTGTCTTAATGTGGACCTTTGTTTTTTACTCCATATATACACTGTGTTGTTAAGATAATCATTCTTATCTCTCAAAAATTTAGTGTGTTTTCTCTCCATGATAGTTGATCTGCTAGTAGCTAAGATACCTCTAAGAATATTGTCAAATTTGGCAAAATCTGATACTGTGCTGCGTAAATTAAGTTCTGCCTGTAACTCTGCAATTTCTAACTTAATTTTATCAAGTTGCTTAACTTTATATTGTAACATAAGAAGCATCAAGTTCAGTGAGCAATTAGATAATACTTTGTTCCATTCTTCCACAAAGTCTTTATCATTACAGTCCACATCAAAAGTTGGGAATTTAAAAATACGTAGACCTCTGGGGATCATTTGTAATGATCGATATTTCTCAATTGTCCAAATATCCCACTGAAGTTTGGATTCCTTAATGAGCAGATCTTCCATCATGTCAAAGAGTGAACTGAGTGCTAGTACACTTTTATCCTCAGAAAATATCACTTCACTATTAACAGTCCCTTCATGTCTTGCTGAATAGGGCATCAAAGAGTAAAATTGCTGTATAGGAGGGTGTATGGAGGTGTGAGCCATTTCGTCCATATTGCTGTGGGGAGCTTAAGACTTTACTTTGTGTGTGTGACAAGCGCTGCTACTGAGTGTTGGTACTGCCAGTAAAGTACCCAAATAATCAAACATACAAGAAAAAGAACTCAGTAGTGCTGAAAAACAGATGCGTGAGAAACCACTTAAGGTCAGCTAATAGTGCGGTGTATTCCAAACTGTATTCCAGCTTAGGGAATCTTTTATAGGTAACTACATAGGCAGATTTATCAAGATTAATCCCCCACTGTTGCCCAAGCCTGCTTACTATACCGGACACTTTGGGATCTACGATGCACGGGTACCTTATACCATCTCCGAGTGCTCGTCTCTTCACCGGCTCAGCTGCTTGGCGTCCTCGTGGGTCTGCAGATGTACAGCGTCTCTCCTTCTCGATGAGCGCTAGATCCTATTTGCTGGTAAAAGCGTCAATCAACAGTAACCAATCCGTGAGAAGAACTGATGCTGAAGATTCACCAATGTCTATTAGCTGACAACACACACCTCCCCACAGCTCAACAATCCAGGATTCACTGGCAAAATATAGAAATATAGAAAAGCGGTAGTCCTGTTATGCTTTTACTTGTGATTGCCATTCGTTTTTAATCTGAGTTTGAAATAAAGACGTTTTAATTATACTCTCCAGGACTACCGCTTTTCTATATTTCTATATTTTGCCAGTGAATCCTGGATTGTTGAGCTGTGGGGAGGTGTGTGTTGTCAGCTAATAGACATTGGTGAATCTTCAGCATCAGTTCTTCTCACGGATTGGTTACTGTTGATTGACGCTTTTACCAGCAAATAGGATCTAGCGCTCATCGAGAAGGAGAGACGCTGTACATCTGCAGACCCACGAGGACGCCAAGCAGCTGAGCCGGTGAAGAGACGAGCACTCGGAGATGGTATAAGGTACCCGTGCATCGTAGATCCCAAAGTGTCCGGTATAGTAAGCAGGCTTGGGCAACAGTGGGGGATTAATCTTGATAAATCTGCCTATGTAGTTACCTATAAAAGATTCCCTAAGCTGGAATACAGTTTGGAATACACCGCACTATTAGCTGACCTTAAGTGGTTTCTCACGCATCTGTTTTTCAGCACTACTGAGTTCTTTTTCTTGTATGTTTGATTATTTGGGTACTTTACTGGCAGTACCAACACTCAGTAGCAGCGCTTGTCACACACACAAAGTAAAGTCTTAAGCTCCCCACAGCAATATGGACGAAATGGCTCACACCTCCATACACCCTCCTATACAGCAATTTTACTCTTTGATGCCCTATTCAGCAAGACATGAAGGGACTGTTAATAGTGAAGTGATATTTTCTGAGGATAAAAGTGTACTAGCACTCAGTTCACTCTTTGACATGATGGAAGATCTGCTCATTAAGGAATCCAAACTTCAGTGGGATATTTGGACAATTGAGAAATATCGATCATTACAAATGATCCCCAGAGGTCTACGTATTTTTAAATTCCCAACTTTTGATGTGGACTGTAATGATAAAGACTTTGTGGAAGAATGGAACAAAGTATTATCTAATTGCTCACTGAACTTGATGCTTCTTATGTTACAATATAAAGTTAAGCAACTTGATAAAATTAAGTTAGAAATTGCAGAGTTACAGGCAGAACTTAATTTACGCAGCACAGTATCAGATTTTGCCAAATTTGACAATATTCTTAGAGGTATCTTAGCTACTAGCAGATCAACTATCATGGAGAGAAAACACACTAAATTTTTGAGAGATAAGAATGATTATCTTAACAACACAGTGTATATATAGAGTAAAAAACAAAGGTCCACATTAAGACAAAATCAGCCTAGATTTGGGGGGAGAGGAAGGGGACGTAGGAACAGACAAAGACAGACAAATAATAATAGAAATGTAACGTTTTCTGGAAGTGATACTGAGTACAGTACTGATGGCAGTGATGAAATATCAAACATTCAAACATCAGGTGTAACTGCCAGTATTATCACTAGCGAACCTCAGTGTGTAGGAGAGATACAAAGTAACTCACAACCTGTACATAGGTCTATAACCACTCCCCAACCACTTTTAGCAGAGACATCTCATAATACAACTCCCCAAACTAACTCGAACTACTCCATGTATCCTATACCTGTATCCCAGTCAGGTCTACATGTTAATGCCATACAAACAGGTAATATAGGCATTATGGAACAGGTTTTTCCCCAGGACCAGATCCCACACAAAGGGGGAGGGAGAAAGTCCAAAACACAGTCTTATCACAACTCGCAGGGACAGCAGAGATACCAGCTGAGACAAGTCAAACAAATCTCAAAGTACAAATAGATGCTACATATAGTAATGTTATTAATTTATCTTCCACATTGCTTACTGTTGATCAATTAAAAGTACTTAGTCTGGGGCTTAATTTTTCACCTACCAATGACTTCGATGTGTTTAAAACCCTATTGGATCTCAATAAATTTACCAGAAATATAACGTTAAAAAAATATTTTTCCACTACTAGTGAAGTTAGTGATAATGAACAACAGGGGACTTCGACTTTTAATGAGTCTCTCTCCTTTTCACAAACATGTGATGTGGTCTCTTTGCAACAATTACAGTCAGAATCTATTCATAATACGCAAGGCACTCTTAGTAGAGGCCCCCTGATGAAGGGAAAATCTACCTTTTACCCCATACAAGTTAGGGGTAATGTTATAGAAACCTTTTACAACAGGGTTGAACAAGATCTTATTGCTCTCAAACAGTCCAAGAAACGACCTAAAAACAACCTAAGTTTCAGGGAAAGAGCAGCAGTCAAAGAGTTAAAAGATAACTCTAGTATCACCATAAGAAAAGCGGATAAAGGAGGTATGACTGTTGTTCTTGACCGTGAAACTTATGTGGCTGAAGCATTAAGGCAACTCAACAATAGGGAGGAATATTCTATCCTTAAAGGTGACCCCACCTCTGTCTTCAGGAGGGAGCTTGTGGATCTTTTGGATGAGGGTGTGGAATCAGGGTTCATTGATCCAACTACCTTTGCATACTTGGTCCCTGATTTTCCAAAAATTCCTGCCTTCCATCATTTTCCTAAGGTCCACAAGTCCCTCCTTGAAGTTAAAGGTCGTCCAATTGTAAGTGGGGTTGATTCCCTGCTGTGTAATTTATCTGAGTGGGTGGACAGCATCCTACAGCCAATGGTTATTTCATTACCCTCGCATTTGCGAGACACAAAACATGTTTTGCAGTTAATGAAAAATGTAGTCTGGACACCACAATCCAGATGGTTAACTGTGGATGCTGTCTCACTCTACTCCTGTATACCCCATGACATAGGTTTGAAGGCAATCTGTTTTTTCTTAGACAATTTTGGTAATTATACTGAAGATTTTAACTGTTTCATTGTGAAGGTGGTGGGGTTCCTCCTTACACACAACTTTTTTGTGTTTGAGGGGGTGTACTATCTCCAAAGGTGTGGAACAGCGATGGGGGCAAAATTTGCCCCATCTTATGCAAATCTGTTCCTAGGATTCTGGGAGTTCTTCCACATCTTTGGAGATACTAACCCTTTTCGTGTCTATATATCCACATACAGTAGATATATAGACGATTTGATCTTCATATGGACAGGAACCCAACAACAAGCTTTAGAATTCTGTTCATCCCTAAATTCGAATGACATGAATCTCAAATTTACATTTGAATTTAATGACAAAAGTGCCAATTTTCTAGATCTTACCCTTATAGGGCTCCCAGATGGTAAAGTCAAAACAGTTTCCTATAGGAAACCCATCTCAGGGAATTCAGTCCTATTCGGGACTAGCTGCCATCCGAAACATGTCCCAGAAGCAATTGCTAAAGGGGAAATGATCAGATTAAAAAGAAACTGTTCAGATGACAGTGACTTCAAGACTCTAGCCAGGGACCTTGAATCTAGGTTACAACAACGCAGATATCCAATAAAAGCCATTCGTAAGGCTAAACACTTGGTGAGTTCCAAAACCAGAGACAGTCTTTTGGTAGACAAGCAGACAAATGATTCTAAGCCCTTTGAGGGAGTGACGTTTGTCACCACACATAGTGGACAATACAATGATATTTGTTCCATTATACGCAAGCACTTTAAAATCCTTAACGCAGATGATAAACTAATTGAAACGGTTAAAAGTGGTGTTAGGTGTGCATATAGGAAAGGTCCCACATTGGGCTCCCAACTATCTCCAACTATGCTGCCCACTAAGACTAATGACGCTTGTGCTTGGATTAGACATCAGGGCATGCATAAATGCGGCCATAGGAAATGCAAACCGTGTGACTTTGCACGCACTGGAAATACATTTACCAGTTATGTTACAGGAAAAACATTTAACATTAAAACACTCTTAAATTGTACATGTACTAATGTTATTTATGTACTTAATTGCTCCTCATGTAAAATTCAATACATAGGTCTCACCTCCAGAGAAGTAAACACCAGAATTAGGGAACACCTCTCCTCTTTCACTACAGTTAAATCGAGTACCCCTGTAGTCCAGCATTTTGGGGTATACCATGGAGGGAACCTTTCTTCCTTTTCCTGGAGCGCTATAGAAAGGGTTCACAGACCTAAAAGGGGTGGCTCCATAGATCGCATACTGGAGTTGAGAGAGGCACATTGGATTTTTACAATGGGCACTCGTATTCCAAATGGTCTCAACTCCAAATATGATATCATGAATTTGTGGTAACTGTCCAGGGCTTTTCAGCTCTCTGTGAGCCTCTCGTATGCATGTCACATTTATTATTTTAGGACCTTGTAATCATTGTGCTATTTAGGTATTTTCACCTTTTCATATATACCTTACCCTTGAATACTTAGGACAATCATGCAACACTGTTTTAGAATCTTTACCCTACATTATTTCAAACTATTATGATTTATAGTTATGTCACAGGGTTAGGGTCCCCCATGAACAGCAATATAACTTTCAATGTGTAATATTCGTTTTGTTTTTTGACCCCGCATATTCTTTGGTGCTGAGATAATATGCATAGCCAATAGTGGTACATAATGTATTTTTTGAGTTTTCCATATTTTATATCGCACTATTTCCATTTTGCCTTTATGTATTATTCTATTGAGGTTTTGGTGTGTATCTCTTATTCCGCAATATGCTTATTCCCTGTATAAGTGAATTCTGTATTTGGCACACTTTGTTAAGGTTTAATTGCTTTGGAGGTTATGTATATATTAGTTTCACTGTGTATAGAGTAGGTAATTAACAGGTGTGTTTCTTCTACTTTTTTAACCAATAGGATTTTAGGTATGAGTATTTAGAGAGGTGTGTCACATAGCACTATAGGCTATGACTACGGCTCCCAGCCGAAACGCGTAAGCCAAACAAGTGCCACACCTGTTATGCTTTTACTTGTGATTGCCATTCGTTTTTAATCTGAGTTTGAAATAAAGACGTTTTAATTATACTCTCCAGGACTACCGCTTTTCTATATTTCTATATTTTGCCAGTGAATCCTGGATTGTTGAGCTGTGGGGAGGTGTGTGTTGTCAGCTAATAGACATTGGTGAATCTTCAGCATCAGTTCTTCTCACGGATTGGTTACTGTTGATTGACGCTTTTACCAGCAAATAGGATCTAGCGCTCATCGAGAAGGAGAGACGCTGTACATCTGCAGACCCACGAGGACGCCAAGCAGCTGAGCCGGTGAAGAGACGAGCACTCGGAGATGGTATAAGGTACCCGTGCATCGTAGATCCCAAAGTGTCCGGTATAGTAAGCAGGCTTGGGCAACAGTGGGGGATTAATCTTGATAAATCTGCCTATGTAGTTACCTATAAAAGATTCCCTAAGCTGGAATACAGTTTGGAATACACCGCACTATTAGCTGACCTTAAGTGGTTTCTCACGCATCTGTTTTTCAGCACTACTGAGTTCTTTTTCTTGTAGGCTTTTAAAGTTTGAAATGAAATAAAGCATCTTGGATTTACGGTATACCGGTACATAGATTTTTACTTCTGGACTTTCTGGGGTATAGTGCGCTACACTACTTGTTACATTCGCTCAGGGCCGGTGGTAGGACTTTTTGCCACACAGGCGAGGATACATTTTGCCGCCCCAACACCCCATGATTACCGGTACATACCATCCCCATTGCTAGTTAAAGGGATATGAAACCCAATTTTTTTCTTTCATGATTCAGAAAGAGCATGCAATTTTAAGCAAATATCTCATTTACGGTACTCCTATTATCAATTTTGTTTCTTCTCTTGCTATCTGTATTTGAAAAGTAGGACTGTAAGGTTAAGAGCCGTCTCATTTTTGGGTCAGCACCTGAGTAGCTCTTGCTACCGTACCGTAATTGGTGGCTAAAATCAAACACACCGTTATAGTATACCGGTAAATAAATAAATAAAGGACTGTAATGTTTAACTACCGGTAACATGTCATTAGGTGTCCTGGGGGGGGGGCAATTTCTATTTCCTGATGCCTGATGTGCCAAGGGGAGGGGGCTAACCCTAATCCTAACCCTAATAACCCTAACCATAAACCCCTAACCCTAATAACCCTAAACCCCTAACCCTAATAACCCTAACCCTAAACCCCTAACCCTAATGACCCTAACCCTAAATCCTAACCCTAATAACCCTAACACTAATAACCCTAACCCTAAACCCTATCCCTAACCCCTAATAACCCTAAACCCTAATAACCCTAAGCCCTAATAACCCTAACCCCTAACCCCTAATAACCCTAACCCATAATAACCCTAAACCCTAACCCTAAACTCCTAACCCTAATAACCCTAACCCTAAAACCCCTAACCCTAATGATCCTAACCCTAACCCCTAACCCTAAACCCCTAACCCTAAACCCTAACCCGCAGTGCCAATTTTTAAAACATTAAGGACCAGATTTACCAGTAAATTCTTACCGGTATATAAAAAAAATCATCTGCTCCTCCAGCCCACAGTAAAACTAGTGCAGCATATGGCTCACCTGTTGCCAGTAGCACTAGCTGCAGCAGATTTCCGGGCCTTCACACAGCAGCTTCACTCAGATCAGCCCCCAGTCTCAGCTCTGCCCTGCTCCAGCAGACACTTTGTTTAGGTTGTACTATAGCGCTTCCTTCTAAGACAGTGACAGATAATCTGCTCCCCGCGCACAGGAAGTGTTACTCAGTTAGGGGATGTGAGGTACTGATTCGGACACAATTTTATTGAAGCAGTTACCAGTACTTTAGTGCTGTACTTGGACATTTTTCTTTTTCAGATGTGACACCATCGCCACTGTTAACCCCGCTGCTCTAACAAAATTGGTAAATAGCGTAAATATGCAAGCACAGGTCCTGCATTCGCTCCATAAGACGCAAAGACATTTCCCCTTACTTTTGAGGGGGGGGGAAGTGCGTCTTATGGAGTGAAAAATACAATATGTTACATCTGTTACGGCATGCCAAAAACAATTCGTAATTAATGAAGGCTAAATCCTAAAGGTTACAGTTTTCTAGCCAATAACCAAAATGCTAGAATTAAATAAAACACATCATTATGTGATTAAAGAGAAAATGTTACTTGTGTGCTCAGACTATTAAGACAATCTTGAGAATTGCTAGACCATAAAATATAATTTTAAATAAAAAAATGTATTCTTTGTTAAGTATAATTAGATGAACTAAAATAATCAACAGTAAGCCCATGCTAAACCATATTTTGCCTGGGAGAGGTCAGAGGCCTGGTTTATATTAGAAGGATCCTGGGAAGGCTTAGAAAAAAAGTAGTTCTTGTTATCAACACAAAGAATTAAAGTTCTTTTTATCTACAGTCAGCAGGTGACCACTCTCCAGATTCAAAGCCCTTGAACTCCAGGTCAACAGAATAGTATATTTACATGCAAACCATGTTCCTAAGAGGTACAAATAATCTCACTTAATAAACTGCTAGCTTTTTATCTAATGAATAACATTTGTTTGGTGAATTTCAGTGACCAGAGTAATATTGTGCAATCCCCTACCAACTGATGAAACGTTGTGCACTGTTCAAATAGATTTCAAATGTTTACAGTTTATTTAAAAACACAAAATGTTTAAAATGACATAAACTCAAATTTTGTTTATCCATCATCATTTTGTATGGCAAAGAGACATTAAAAGAACTTTAAACGTTTTTAAAATGCAGACTTTTATTTTATTTTTTTACTGTAAAGGCAGGTAAAACAAATAATACATTTATAAGGCAATGTTATTTTATTGATATTTTTGGGCAGTATAATTACTTTAAAAATATTTTTGAATGAATAAAGGTTATGTTGAAGACATTGAAACTTATTCTGAAACTAATAGGAAACACAACTTATCCACTATGACAAATTACTCCATGATTAAAGGGACATAAAACCCAAAAATGTTCTTAGATGATTCAGAACATAGACATTTAAATAACTTTTCAATTTACTTCTATTATCAAACTGTCTTTGTTTTCTTGTTATCCTTTGTTGAAAAGCAGGTAGGTAAGTTCCGGAGTGTGCACGTGTCTGCAGCACTATATGGTAGCAGTTTTGCAACAATGTTTTTCATTAGCAAGAGCACTAGGTGACAGCACTATTTCCTGTCATGTAGTACTGCAGACATGTGCAACTACCTATCTAAATATCTCTTCAACAAAGAATAACACGAGAACAAAGCAACAGCTCTGTTGTGGACAGAGAAATGCCTACAACAGGAACGAAAATGAGTTTTTTTCACAACAGGAACATACATTAAAAAAACAGCTGTAATGCATTTTGAAATGTATTTGTTTAGCTGTAACACATAATTGTCCTTGCAGAAGTTCATCACAATACATATGTAGTAATAATGTTTTAGTAGAAAGTGACTTCAAGGTGATGCATTCCAGAACTATTTATTACCACACAGGTCTCTTTTACAGGTAAAATCTACTCAGCACAACATTCTGGCCCGCCAGTTTACCTGGATTATGGGTTAACGTCATTGGAGGGCAGTAGGAAGGAGGGAAATAATTTTGATGAATTTGGAATTTGGCAATATTTTTTTTACCTCACTTGAAGCTTAATTCAGCTGATGAGGGTACTTTTGTCTACGTCTTTTTTGAAGCTTTAATAAGCTAATGAAGGTGAATGGATGTAAAGTGAATATTAATAATAGTATGGATATTCGTTTAAAGGGACACTGAACCCAATTTTTTTCTTCCGTGATTCAGATAGAGCATGAAATTTTAAGCAACTTTCTAATTTACTCATATTATCAAATTTTCTTCATTCTCTTGGTATCTTTATTTGAAATGCAAGAATGTAAGTTTAGATGCTGGCCCATTTTTGGTGAACAACCTGGGTTGTCCTTGCTGATTGGTGGATAAATGTATCCACCAATAAAAAAGAGCTGTCCAGAGTACTCAACCAAAAAAAAGCTTAGATGCCTTCTTTGTCAAATAAAGATAGCAAGAGAACGAAGAAAAATTGATAATAGGAGTAAATTAGAAAGTTGTTTAAAATTACATGCTCTATCTGAATCACGAAAGAACAAATTTGAGTTCAGTGTCCCTTTAATATAGTTAATAACTGCACAAATATATATATATATTTTTTATTATTTCTTGTACTTTGGTACATTATGTACAATAGATTAAAGGGACATGAATCCCAATTTACTAATTTGCTTCCTTCTGTTGAAAGAGTAACAATGCACTACTGGGAGCTAGCTGAACACATCAGGTAAGCTAATGACAAGAGGAATATACACTCACCGGCCACTTTATTAGGTACACCTGTTCAATTGCTTGGTAACACAAATTGCTTATCAACCAATCACATGGCAGCAACAATGCATTTAGACATCTAGACGTGGTGAAGACGACTTGCTAAAGTTCAAACCGAGCATCAGAATGGGGAAGAAAGGGGATTTAAGTGACTTTGAATGTGGCATGGTTGTTGGTGCCGGTTGGGCTGGTAGAGTATATCAAAAACTGCTATTCTACTGGGATTTCCATGCACAAACATCTCTAGGGTTTACAGAGAATGGTCTGAAAAAGAGAAAGTATCCAGTGAGCAGCAGTTGTGTAGACAAAAATGCCTTGTTGATGTCAGAGGAGAATGGGCAGACTGGTTCAAGATGATAGAAAGGCAATAGTAACTCAAATAACCACTCGCTATAACCAAGGTATGCAGAATACCATACCTCTGAACGCACAACATGCCAAACCTTGATGCAGAGGGGCTACAGCAGCAGAAGACCACACCGGGTGCCACTCCTGTCAGCTAAGAACAGGAAACTGAGGCTACAATTCGCACAGGCTCACCAAAATTGGACAATAGAAGATTGGAAAAACATTGCCTGGTCTCGATAACAGCTGCAACATTCAGATGGTAGGGTCAGAATTTGGCATAAACAACATGAAAGCATGTATCCATTCTGCCTTGTATCAAAGGTTCAGGCTGGTGGTGGTGATGTAATAGTGTGGGGGATGGTTTCTTGGCACACTTTGGGCCCCTTATTACCAATTGAGCATTGTTTAAATGCCACGGCCTACCTGAGTATTGTTCCTGACCATGTCCATCCCTTTATGACTACAATGTACTTTTCTTCTGATGGCTACTTCCAGCAGGATAATGCACCATGTCACGAAGCTCAAATCATCTCAAACTGGTTTCTTGTACATGACAATGAGTTTATTGTACTCTAATGGCCTCCACAGTCACCAGATCTCAATCCAATAGAGAACCTTTGTGATGTGGTGGAACGGGAGATTCGCATCATGGATGTGCAGCCAACAAATCTGCAGCAACTGCGTGATGCTATCATGTCAATATGGACCAAAATCTCTGAGAAATGTTTCCAACACCTTGTTGAATCTATGCCACAAAGAATTAAGGCAGTTCTGAAGGCAAAAGGGGGTCCAACGCAGTACTAGCAAGGTGTACCTAATAACTAATAATGGCCGGTGAGTGTATATGTAGCCACCAAACCAGCTGCTAGCTCCAAGTTGCGCACAGCTGCTCTTGAGCCTAGGTAGGTATGCTTTCAACAAGATACATAGAGAACAACACAAATGAGATAATAACATTAATTTGAAAGTTGTTTAAAGGTGCTTTATTTGAATTATGAAATACAATTTTAGATTGCATATACCTTTAATATATAATTAGTGTTTAGATCGTTTTGATTATGTATTAGGCAGCAGTGAATATCTAACGCATCTAAATTAATTTACTAATCTCCTTTTCTTTTTGTTTGCAATATTAGAAAATAAAAACACAACATTCTTTCTGGGTACAACAATAACATTTAGTTGATTAGGTTTAATGATATTGTAAATGAAGCTTCATTTTACAAAGGAGGTTATTAAAAAAAATAAAATTCTAAATGATAAAATGTAGCTCTTTAATGCTGCTGACCTTATTAAAAAAATAAAGAGATAAGCATGTTTTTTTTGTTTGTGGGTATTTTGTAAAGGAGGTTCTCATGAAATTTCATGGAAACAAAACAAAAAATACATGCAGCCAAAGCAAAAGTAAAACCAGATACTTGATTGAGTATTGATAAGAATCACCAAATTGGTCTGAATGAATTTTCCCTTTCCTACTATTATAAATGTATAATGTGTGTAATAACCAATTTTATATTTTTGAGTAATTTTTTACTTTTGTGAATGTCCAACCATATTATTGCAATCATAAATTAACATTCTCATTGTTTTTGAGTTCAGATTTCATAATTTAAAAGTGCAATTTGAACAATATTATTTTTAAGTGAATTTTGTATGCGCAAATATATTAACGGCTAGATTTAGAGTTGGGCGGTAGCCGTGAAAACCAGCGTTAGAGGCTCCTAACGCTGGTTTTTACCGCCCTCTGGTATTTGGAGTCAGTCAGGAAAGGGTTTAACGCTCACTTTGCAGCCGCGACTTTTCCATACAGCAGATCCCCTTACGTCAATTGCGTATCCTATCTTTTCAATGGGATCTTTCTAACGCCGGTATTTAGAGTTGTGGCTGAAGTGAGCGTTAGAAATCTAACGACAAAACTCCAGCCGCAGAAAAAAGTCAGTAGTTAAGAGCTTTCTGGGCTAACGCCAGTTCATAAAGCTCTTAACTACTGTGCTCTAAAGTACACTAACACCCATAAACTACCTATGTACCCCTAAACCGAGGTTCCCCCACATCGCCGCCACTCTATTAATTTTTTTTAACCCCTAATCTGCCGACCGCACACCGCTGCCACCTACGTTATTCCTATGAACCCCTAATCTGCTGCCCCTAGCACCGCCGACCCCTATATTATATTTATTAACCCCTAATCTGCCGCCCCCAACGTCGCCGCCACCTACCTACAATTATTAACCCCTAATCTGCTGCCCCTAACACCACCGACCCCTATATTATATTTATTAACCCCTAATCTGCCGCCCCCAACTTCGCCGCCACCTACCTACAATTATTAACCCCTAATCTGCCGACCGGAGCTCACCGCTACTATAATAAATGTATTAACCCCTAATCCGCCTCACTCCCGCCTCAATAACCCTATAATAAATAGTATTAACCCCTAATCTGCCCTCCCTAACATCGCCGACACCTAACTTCAAACATTAACCCCTAATCTGCCGACCGGAGCTCACCGCTATTCTAATAAATTTTTTAACCCCTAAAGCTAAGTCTAACCCTAACAATAACACCCCCATAAGTTAAATATAATTTTTATCTAACAAAATAAATTAACTCTTATTAAATAAATTATTCCTATTTAAAACTAAATACTTACCTGTAAAATAAACCCTAATATAGCTACAATATAAATTATAATTATATTGTAGCTATTTTAGGATTAATATTTATTTTACAGGCAACTTTGTATTTATTTTAACCAGGTACAATAGCTATTAAATAGTTAATAACTATTTTATAGTTAAGAGTGTAACCTTAGCGCTGGAAAAAACAACTCAAAGCTGCAGTGAAAAAATTAAGGATTCCCTTGTTCCTTACTATCAAATGCTAAAAAAGAATTAATTACACTGATTGCAGAGAACTGCAACCAGGTAATTGACCACTGCTGCGCTCTCTCAACGGATAGCTAAATGAGTGCAGCAACCAAAAAATGAAGGGGTTGACTTTAAAAATATTTTTAATTCCTTATATTTGATCCCTATAGGTAAAAATCACATATAATAATTTCAAATGTAGTACATAAACATATACAATAAAATCACAACAATACAACAAATATTATAATTGATAAAAGAGGGAGAGCAAGAGCAATTGCACAGTCTCTTAAATGGAAATAGTCCGTTGGTTAAAAGTCTTTTGGTATGCCAGTTGATGTGTTTAAAAAAGCAGAAAGGGCGTCAAGCAAGCTCCTGATGGGTTAATAGCCAGCGTGAAAGCTAAGTGATAGGGCGAGAAGAAGGATATACACAATCCTTTAAACAATATGGAGATACAAAAAAACATAAGGTGCACACTTTTACTTACACCAGATGTTTAAGAACTGTCTCAGGGGGCTCCTCTCAAGGCGAACCGCTTGTATTTCCTCAGCGTGTCCCAAGGGTTTTGTAGCAGACAGAGGTCCGTTGCGTCTTTAGCTGTATTATCCAGCCTCCAGAAAGCTCAGCCCGCCAGACGGAACTTCAAAATAGCAAGGCGCTCCTGTACGCCAAAACAGAAACTTCAGGCTACGGAAGCCCAAAACAACCAAAGTACTAAGCAACGCGTTTCGGCTGATTCACAGCCTTTCTCAAGCTCAATACTGATGGTATCACAACTCCGACCTTTATACGCTCCCACTTAAAGGGATATTTTCTTTGGAAAGTTCATGTTTGTACAAACAAGGATACTAGCAACTTTGCACCTTTTGGTATTCATGCAGTACAATAACAATTCAAAAATTCATATACATTTATAAATTAATATGTGAATAAGATATATGAACAGGAACAGATAATATTAACTTGAACAGGTGATTTAATCTTTACTTCTTATAAAAAAGGTCATTAATTTCATCATTTATTATTTATATCTAATACTAGATCACTTTTATAATTTCACTAGATCGTCACTCTAGAATACCTATTTTGATAACGTGGGGACTTGATTATACTTTAAAATCACTATTGCTAGATATACCTAAAAACACTTCCTACTTTATAATAAATACTTTATAATAAATATAATTGATCCTATTATGCCAGTTATATAAACTGGAAGAATAATTAAATATTAAAATTCCCTATATTAAAATTAAAATTAAAATTAAAATTATAAACGATTATATGGGGCCCTGTACTACAAATATATATATATAACTAATATGTTGATTTTAGAGAAAACTAGATGTTTTGGTGATGGGCAAATATATACAATCTTCAAAGAGTAGACTCATATAAGGGATACACAGGGTTATGTGTGGAACAAAAAATCCTGCTGTGGGCACTCCTAAGTAGGGTGCAGCAAGTGTGACAAATCCTGCTGTGGGCACTCCTAAGTAGGGTGCAGCAAGTGTGACAAATAAATAATTAATTAGAGGACTAATGGATAGAGAAAACTAAATTTAAAATATAAAATATAAACAGAGTTTAAACTTATGGCCTATCATTGAGTTCTTCCTGACTTAATCTGGGATTAAAATATTATTGAATTTACAACATACAGAGTTTGGAAAACTAAAATTTGAATTCTAAAATTTAAATATAAAATTCATTTTTGTTTTATTTTATTTCAGATAACAATTCAGGTCTAATACTAAATTCAGACCTTGGGGTGTAAGGGAACCCATCTGGAAAATCCACTTTCCTTCTCTTTTCAGGATTTCATTATGCAAATCTCCTCCTCTCCAGTGTTTAGAGACTTTATCAATACCTATATAATTAAAATGTTTGAGATTTGCATTATTGCATATTGCAAAATGCTTTGGTACTGGGAGGTCCTTATAGCGGTCCTTACTATGTTGTTCTATTGACAGGATGTGCTCCCTTATCCTGTCACGTAGGGGTCTTTCTGACTCTCCTATATATTGGGCCCCACAGCTACATTCTATCATATAGATCACATTTCTATCTATACATCTGATCATTTGAGATATTTTAAACACTTCTCCTGTTGAATTGGACTTAACTTCCTTCTTTTTTAGACCATATTGGCAAGATTTACACTTATGACAAGGGAAAAAACCTTTAAGGTCCTTCCCCCAAAGGTCTTTCTTCCTTTTTTCTTGTGTTTTTTTTCAAATCAGAAGGTGCCAGTCTCATTTTTAAATTTTGTGCTTTCTTATAGACTATTTGAGGTCTATTAGGAATCAAAGGGCCTAACTTATCATCTAATTTTAGAACACCCCAATGTTTCTTCAGAATTTTTTCCATTATATTTTTATTGCCACTATATGTTGTAATGAAGGGTATAAACATAGAAGTATCATTTGTAGTTACAGTATTTTTGATATTTTTATTTTTGTTGTTTTTACTATCTGCTAAAATTTCTTCCCTATACTGGTCTCGTACACTTTTTATGGTTTCCTCCAAGGCATCAATAGAATACCCTCTCTCTATAAATTTATTTTTTAAAATTGTTGATTGGGCATCATAATCTGTCAAAATACTACAATTTTTTCTCATTCTCAGGAACTGTCCTTTTGGAATATTCTTTTTCCACTGAGAGTGGTGACAGCTCAGTTGGTGAATGTAGTTATTCGCATCCACATGTTTAAAATGAGTTCTAGAGTTCAACTTGTTTTCCCATATAAAAATTTCCAAATCTAAAAATTGTATATTAGTATGGCTTTTTTCCCAAGTAAACTTTAAATTTTTATCATTTGAATTCATAGATAAAATAAAGTTGTCTAGACTTTCTTCATTTCCGTGCCAAATCATAAATATATTGTCTATATACCTTCTATAGGTGACCAGGTTTGCCCCCATCTGGCTATCATCTAGGAATCTCTTTTCCCATAAGCCCATAAATAAATTAGCGTAACTGGGGCAAACCTGGTCCCCATAGCGGTCCCTTGTTCTTGATTATAGAAAGTATCCATAAAAGAAAAATAATTGTGCCTTAAAATAAAATCTATGCAATCTATAATAAAATTCTTTTGATCATAAATCCCTAAGATTCATAAATCTCTGGAAAAGCCACCGGGGAGGCCAATTATCTCAGGGATTAACTCAATTACATCAAATCTCTCCGAGTATATTGACCTGTTTTTGCAACAATATGTGAAAAATTTACCTTCCTATTTAAAGGACTCAAAAGATATATTGAATATACTTAAGGTTATGGATTGGCAGGAAGGGGATTTACTTGTAACATGTGATGTTACTTCACTTTATACTTGTATATCCCACCAGGATGGTTTGGAGGCTATTAAGTATTTTTTAGAATTAGATGAACAGATACCCAATGATCAAAAGAATTTTATTATAGATTGCATAGATTTTATTTTAAGGCACAATTATTTTTCTTTTATGGATACTTTCTATAATCAAGAACAAGGGACCGCTATGGGGACCAGGTTTGCCTCCAGTTACGCTAATTTATTTATGGGCTTATGGGAAAAGAGATTCCTAGATGATAGCCAGATGGGGGCAAACCTGGTCACCTATAGAAGGTATATAGACGATATATTTATGATTTGGCACGGAAATGAAGAAAGTCTAGACAACTTTATTTTATCTATGAATTCAAATGATAAAAATTTAAAGTTTACTTGGGAAAAAAGCCATACTAATATACAATTTTTAGATTTAGAAATTTTTATATGGGAAAACAAGTTGAACTCTAGAACTCATTTTAAACATGTGGATGCGAATAACTACATTCACCAACTGAGCTGTCACCACTCTCAGTGGAAAAAGAATATTCCAAAAGGACAGTTCCTGAGAATGAGAAAAAATTGTAGTATTTTGACAGATTATGATGCCCAATCAACAATTTTAAAAAATAAATTTATAGAGAGAGGGTATTCTATTGATGCCTTGGAGGAAACCATAAAAAGTGTACGAGACCAGTATAGGGAAGAAATTTTAGCAGATAGTAAAAACAACAAAAATAAAAATATCAAAAATACTGTAACTACAAATGATACTTCTATGTTTATACCCTTCATTACAACATATAGTAGCAATAAAAATATAATAGAAAAAATTCTGAAGAAACATTGGGGTGTTCTAAAATTAGATGATAAGTTAGGCCCTTTGATTCCTAATAGACCTCAAATAGTCTATAAGAAAGCACAAAATTTAAAAATGAGACTGGCACCTTCTGATTTGAAAAAAACACAAGAAAAAAGGAAGAAAGACCTTTGGGGGAAGGACCTTAAAGGTTTTTTCCCTTGTCATAAGTGTAAATCTTGCCAATATGGTCTAAAAAAGAAGGAAGTTAAGTCCAATTCAACAGGAGAAGTGTTTAAAATATCCCAAATGATCAGATGTATAGATAGAAATGTGATCTATATGATAGAATGTAGCTGTGGGGCCCAATATATAGGAGAGTCAGAAAGACCCCTACGTGACAGGATAAGGGAGCACATCCTGTCAATAGAACAACATAGTAAGGACCGCTATAAGGACCTCCCAGTACCAAAGCATTTTGCAATATGCAATAATGCAAATCTCAAACATTTTAATTATATAGGTATTGATAAAGTCTCTAAACACTGGAGAGGAGGAGATTTGCATAATGAAATCCTGAAAAGAGAAGGAAAGTGGATTTTCCAGATGGGTTCCCTTACACCCCAAGGTCTGAATTTAGAATTAGACCTGAATTGTTATCTGAAATAAAATAAAACAAAAATGAATTTTATATTTAAATTTTAGAATTCAAATTTTAGTTTTCCAAACTCTGTATGTTGTAAATTCAATAATATTTTAATCCCAGATTAAGTCAGGAAGAACTCAATGATAGGCCATAAGTTTAAACTCTGTTTATATTTTATATTTTAAATTTAGTTTTCTCTATCCATTAGTCCTCTAATTAATTATTTATTTGTCACACTTGCTGCACCCTACTTAGGAGTGCCCACAGCAGGATTTGTCACACTTGCTGCACCCTACTTAGGAGTGCCCACAGCAGGATTTTTTGTTCCACACATAACCCTGTGTATCCCTTATATGAGTCTACTCTTTGAAGATTGTATATATTTGCCCATCACCAAAACATCTAGTTTTCTCTAAAATCAACATATTAGTTTTATATATATATATATATATATATATATATATATATATATATATATATATATATATATATATATATATATATATTTGTAGTACAGGGCCCCATATAATCGTTTATAATTTTAATTTTAATTTTAATATAGGGAATTTTAATATTTAATTATTCTTCCAGTTTATATAACTGGCATAATAGGATCAATTATATTTATTATAAAGTATTTATAATAAAGTAGGAAGTGTTTTTAGGTATATCTAGCAATAGTGATTTTAAAGTATAATCAAGTCCCCACGTTATCAAAATAGGTATTCTAGAGTGACGATCTAGTGAAATTATAAAAGTGATCTAGTATTAGATATAAATAATAAATGATGAAATTAATGACCTTTTTTATAAGAAGTAAAGATTAAATCACCCGTTCAAGTTAATATTATCTGTTCCTGTTCATATATCTTATTCACATATTAATTTATAAATGTATATGAATTTTTGAATTGTTATTGTACTGCATGAATACCAAAAGGTGCAAAGTTGCTAGTATCCTTGTTTGTACAAACATGAACTTTCCAAAGAAAATATCCCTTTAAGTGGGAGCGTATAAAGGTTGGAGTTGTGATACCATCAGTATTGAGCTTGAGAAAGGCTGTGAATCAGCCGAAACGCGTTGCTTAGTACTTTGGTTGTTTTGGGCTTCCGTAGCCTGAAGTTTCTGTTTTGGCGTACAGGAGCGCCTTGCTATTTTGAAGTTCCGTCTGGCGGGCTGAGCTTTCTGGAGGCTGGATAATACAGCTAAAGACGCAACGGACCTCTGTCTGCTACAAAACCCTTGGGACACGCTGAAGAAATACAAGCGGTTCGCCTTGAGAGGAGCCCCCTGAGACAGTTCTTAAACATCTGGTGTAAGTAAAAGTGTGCACCTTATGTTTTTTTGTATCTCCATATTGTTTAAAGGATTGTGTATATCCTTCTTCTCGCCCTATCACTTAGCTTTCACGCTGGCTATTAACCCATCAGGAGCTTGCTTGATGCCCTTTCTGCTTTTTTAAACACATCAACTGGCATACCAAAAGACTTTTAACCAACGGACTATTTCCATTTAAGAGACTGTGCATTTGCTCTTGCTCTCCCTCTTTTATCAATTATAATATTTGTTGTATTGTTGTGATTTTATTGTATATGTTTATGTACTACATTTGAAATTATTATATGTGATTTTTACCTATAGGGATCAAATATAAGCAATTAAAAATATTTTTAAAATCAACCCCTTCATTTTTTGGTTGCTGCACTCATTTAGCTATCCGTTGAGAGAGCGCAGCAGTGGTCAATTACCTGGTTGCAGTTCTCTGCAATCAGTGTAATTAATTCTTTTTTAACTATTTCATAGTTACCTAGTTAAAATAATTACAAAATTACCTGTAAAATAAATCCTAACCTAAGTTACAATTAAACCTAACACTACACTGTCAATAAATTAATTAAATAAACTACCTACAATTACCTACAATTAAACCTAACACTACACTATCAATAAATTAATTAAATAAAATACCTACAAATAACTACAATGAAATAAACTAACTAAAGTACAAAAAATAAAAAAGAACTAAGTTACAAAAAATAAAAAAATATTTACAAACATTAGAAAAATATTACAACAATTTTAAACTAATTACACCTACTCTAAACCCCCTAATAAAATAACAAAGACCCCCAAAATAAAAAAATGCCCTACCCTATTCTAAATTAAAAAAGTTCAAAGCTCTTTTACCTTACTAGCCCTGAAAAGGGCCCTTTGCAGGGCATGCCCCAAATAATTCAGCTCTTTTGCCTGTAAATAAAAACATACAATACCCCCCCCAACATTACAACCCACCACCCACATACCCCTAATCTAACCCAAACCCCCCTTAAATAAACCTAACACTAAGCCCCTGAAGATCTTCCTACCTTATCTTCACCATGCCAGGTTCACCGATCCGTCCTCGGAAGTCTTGATCCAAGCCTCCGAAGTGTTGATCCAAGCCCAAGCGGGGGGCTGAAGAGTGACGTCCATCCTCCGGCTGAAGTCTTGATCCAAGCGGGCAGAAGAGGACATCCGGACCGGCAAACATCTTCTTCCAAGCCGCATCTTCTATGTTCTTCAATCCGATGACGACCGGCTGATCTTCAAGACCTCCAGCGCGGATCCATCCATCTTCACCGACGACTTCCCGACGAATGATGGTTCCTTTAAGGGACGTCATCCAAGATGGCGTCCCTCGAATTCCGATTGGCTGATAGGATTCTATCAGCCAATCGGAATTAAGGTAGGAAAATTCTGATTGGCTGATGGAATCAGCCAATCAGATTCAAGTTCAATCCGATTGGCTGATCCAATCAGCCAATCAGATTGAGCTCGCATTCTATTGGCTGATCTGAACAGCCAATAGAATGCGAGCTCAATCTGATTGGCTGATTGGATCAGCCAATCAGATTGAACTTGAATCTGATTGGCTGATTCCATCAGCCAATCAGAATTTTCCTACCTTAATTCCGATTGGCTGATAGAATCCTATCAGCCAATCGGAATTCGAGGGACGCCATCTTGGATGACGTCCCTTAAAGGAACCGTCATTCGTCGGGAAGTCGTCGGTGAAGATGGATGGATCCGCGCTGGAGGTCTTGAAGATCAGCCGGTCGTCATCTGATTGAAGAACATAGAAGATGCGGCTTGGAAGAAGATGTTTGCCGGTCCGGATGTCCTCTTCTGCCCGCTTGGATCAAGACTTCAGCCGGAGGATGGACGTCACTCTTCAGCCCCCTGCTTGGGCTTGGATCAACACTTCGGAGGCTTGGATCAAGACTTCCGAGGACGGATCGGTGAACCTGGCATGGTGAAGATAAAGTAGGAAGATCTTCAGGGGCTTAGTGTTAGGTTTATTTAAGGGGGGGTTTGGGTTAGATTAGGGGTATGTGGGTGGTGGGTTGTAATGTTTGGGGGGGTATTGTATGTTTTTATTTACAGGCAAAAGAGCTGAATTATTTGGGGCATGCCTCGCAAAGGGCCCTTTTCAGGGCTGGTAAGGTAAAAGAGCTTTGAACTTTTTTAATTTAGAATAGGGTAGGGCATTTTTTTATTTTGGGGGGCTTTTTTATTTTATTAGGGGGCTTAGAGTAGGTGTAATTAGTTTAAAATTGTTGTAATATTTTTCTAATGTTTGTAAATATTTTTTTATTTTTTGTAACTTAGTTCTTTTTTATTTTTTGTACTTTAGTTAGTTTATTTCATTGTATTTAATTGTAGGTATTTTATTTAATTAATTTATTGATAGTGTAGTGGTAGGTTTAATTGTAGATAATTGTAGGTAGTTTATTTAATTAATGTAATGATAGTGTAGTGTTAGGTTTAATTGTAACTTAGGTTAGGATTTATTTTACAAGCAATTTTGTGATTATTTTAACTATTTTAGCTATTAAATAGTTATTAACTATTTAATAGTTATTTTACCTGTTTAAAATAATTACAAAGTTGCCTGTAAAATAAATATTAATCCTAAAATAGCTACAATATAATTATAATTTATATTGTAGCTATATTAGGGTTTATTTTACAGGTAAGTATTTAGCTATAAATAGGAATAATTTATTTAATAAGAGTTAATTTATTTAGTTAGATTTAAATTATATTTAACTTAGGGGGGTGTTAGTGTTAGGGTTAGACTTAGCTTTAGGGGTTAATCCATTTATTAGAGTAGTGGCGAGATCCGATCGGCAGATAGGGGTTAATTATTGTAGGTAGCTGGCGGTGACGTTGTGGGGGGCAGATTAGGGGTTAATAAATATAATATAGGGGTCGGCGGTGTTAGGGGCAGCAGATTAGGGGTACATAACTATAATGTATGTTGCGGCGGTATACGGAGCGGCAGATTAGGGGTTAAAAATAATATGCAGGGGTCAGCGATAGTGGGGGCGGCATATTAGGGGTTAATAAGTGTAAGGTTAGGGGTGTTTAGACTCGGGGTACATGTTAGAGTGTTAGGTGCAAACGTAGGAAGTGTTTCCCCATAGAAAACAATGGGGCTGCGTTAGGAGCTGAACGCTGCTTTTTTGCAGGTGTTAGGGTTTTTTTCAGCTCAAACTGCCCCATTGTTTTCTATGGGGGAATCGTGCACAAGCACATTTTTGAAGCTGGCCGCGTCCGTAAGCAACTCTGGTATTTAGAGTTGCAGTGGCGGTAAATATGCTCTACGCTCCTTTTTTGGAGCCTAACGCAGCCATTCTGTGAACTCTAAATACCAGCGGTATTTAAAAGGTGTGGGGGAAAAAAAGCATGCGTAGCTAACGCACCCCTTTGGCTGCAGAACTCTAAATCTAGCCGTAAGACTGAAAAAATGTGAATTGCCAAGATGATGTCTGAAATATGCCAAAATAAGTTTAACTGATAGCTGTAGAATGAAAAAAAAAATAAAATAAATAAATACAGGAAATGAATGCTTGAATAAAAATTAAACAACTATTTGTTGCATTGTCCAAAAGAAAGGTATAGGGTGCGCATGGTTGCCAACATTTCAATATAATTTCCAGGGACACTTTGATGATTTACTTTTCAACTGCTCCACCCACTTCAGTTCTGCTATCAAAATACACTCATTTGATATTAATGGTATTCCAGTAGGAGTTAATTATATTCAAATAATGCACTATATATATATATATATATATATATATATACACACACCAATATATACACACCAAATGTTGAACATAAGAGGTAGAATTTTAGTAGGTTAATAACAGAGCAATACAAAAATATTTATGAATACCGTTTTAATTAGAGGTAAATCTTCCTAGACAGAATGGTAGTGCAAATAAAGACATTTTTTTAAACCATAGAAAGCGCAATCCCGCCAGCTTTGATTTTCATATTTTTCAGTAATTGTTTCATAATCACAGTAAGACATCATAGGAAGTCACATGAAATAAAGCAATATGCAGAAAAACAGACTTTTAAAAATATTAAAGAATAAAAATAATTCATTTACTTTATAATTTGTATCAGTAAATACAAAACAGTCTGCATCACTAGTCAAAATGTATTAAAGTGTCTAATTTAAGCAAATAATGTATGTGCACTTATATTTACTTTTAATATTACTATTAACAGTCATTAATTCTTCCAAAATACCATAAAAATAGAAGCATGCCTGCGCTACTGCGGTAAAGTTATAAACCATTTCCTAATCAATTATTTGTAACTCTCCAGTTCTTATATATTATCACTTCCCTATATACTACACTATTGCATGGCTCAGCTGAGTGCTTAAAGACACACTGAACTGAAGTGACACAAATCTACCTTAGATGTACTGTCCTAAGAGCCAGCAGCAATCATTCCTAAATTATCCTGGACTCCTAATGTAACCTTGAGGGCAGAGATGCTGGGGAGGAGCTAGGCTGCAGTGTGTCAAATTAATATAATCAGGAAAAGAGACAAAGCAAACACTCTAATCTTACTGCACTGGACTGGGTGAGCTGTAAGGGGTAAATGGATGGATTTATTTTACTTAGCCTGACAGCAATTTTCATATTTTTGCACTGTGTGTAGGAAGTGGTGTATGTTTAAAACTCATGCTAAAATCAGTATGCTGCAGACAATACAGAATGCTAAAATATGACGATTACTGTCAGACTAAATAATGAAAAGATGCAAACAAAAAATTATCTACAATAGTAGCCAAGTAATTCCTCTTCTTATACAACAAATCAGCACAGCTCCTTAACTAGTGTGGAGGAGCTGTTTGTAAGTGTTTTTTTCTTCTGATTTGTGGCAGTTTAAACATCAATCACTCAGAGAGGTTGCAGCAAGGAGTCCCTGCCAAGACCAGCTCTGAGTGACAAGCAGACTACTTACTACACACACCGGCAGTTCCTCCCCATTAACTTATGTCACATATACCCAGCAAAGCTGCATCCCTCCAAATCTCCTGGAGGGGGGATTTCCAGGGACATACAACAAAATCCAGGGACTGTCCCTTGAAATCAGGGACTGTTGGCAACTATGGGTGTGTTTTAATATAATCCATTAGAATGGATGTAAATTTGAAAGCATTTCATACAGGAGTTCAAATCAACTGGAGTGGCAGTCTCTAATAGTTAAAAGGCTACAAATGCGTAATTGAACATGTACTAAAAAACATGATGCCTTTCTAGATTTAAATCAGTCTGTTTCATCTCTCTGTTTTGTTCTGCTAGCAGGAGTAGTTATTTGAAAAGTAGTAGGCTGTTAGTAACATGTTCTCAGGAAAATATGTAAGCATACAGAGATGCCAGGAACATATTTTATATTAAGAAAAAGCAACAAGAAAGAGGCGCCAATGGTGCAGGTCAATGGAGATTTTTTGGTATAACAAACATGTGCGAACACTAGGTACTCACAATATGAGAAGGCACTCAGTTGTGCCGGTGGACACAGGCTGGGTTTTAACAGCAATCCAGCTGGCTGAACTGGGAGGCAGCTCTCTATCAGCATCCAGTGGAAGGAAATCTAAAAAGTAAAAGTAGGAATAGAGGCGCCAATGGTGCAGGTAAATGGTGGTACAGGTATCACTAATAGCCCAGTGTACACAGGGTACTCACATTTATGGAAGGCACTCACTTGTACCTATAGAGACAGGCTGGATTTTAGCAGCAATCCAGCTAGCTGATCCAGGGTGAGCTGGCTGGTTCGTGGGTGTGTAGAGTGTTGGTACTCTAAAGTAGCATAGCAGGGCGGTACCATATATAACACTGAGAGTGGATTTATATAAAATAAATGAATTTATTTAAAACATATAAAAAGGTTTACCACTCAAAGAATATAATTGGTACATCAGGAATACATGCGACGCGTTTCTCAGTTAAAAACTGTTTCCTCAGGCATGTTTTTACACAGATATTTACTCCTTATATAGGGCTATGCTACTAAACAACACCCACAGCCCACCCCCAACAATTGACATGACACAGACCAATCGGTGTCCCTCATTCAAAATGTTTCCACCCCTGGGGTGATATGAGCACCTAAATACTTGGAGAGGGATGTATTTACTTGTAAAATATATAGACGCCCTTGCTACTTCTTACATTTTGTATATATGTGTGTAAATATTTCGTAGTGGCATGGTATTTTAGTGGCTGATATTTGATGGTAACTAATGTTCGTCAATACTGTGTTCTAATTGGATGTCCCAGCCGTCAATCATCATGTGTTAGTCGGACCTGTGCTACTTGCTTCTGATTCGTCTGTTTAGCCGTCAATACTGTGTTCTAATTGGATGTCCCAGCCATCAATCATCCTGTATTAGTCGAACCTGTGCTACTCGCTTATGATTCGTCTATGTAGCCGTCAGTCAGAGATTCTGGTCACTTGTTGCTAGTAAGTGTAGTATCCAATGGATAGGCTAATTTCAGGCGTGCCCCCATTTTGCTGGCCTTAATAGTACACTACAGTGTGCGCCCATCGAGGGAATCTTATTGGTTACTGCGTAATGTTTGTAACCGGTGTATCCCATTGGTTCTAATGCAAGTTGTTGTATTGAACAGGGATCATTATTGGTCAGCGGGTAATGTCAACAAAGAGCCCTATTGGTCAGCGGGTAATGTCAACAAAGAGCCCTATTGGTTAGTGCCCTAAAAATGATATTGTTAGATCTATGAATGGATCTGAATATATATAAATACAAATAGAGTGAATAATCTAATGATCAACGTTATTTAAGCAGTGATCGTATAAATAAATGGCGCAATAAATTTGCTAAAGTTAAGATAATTTAATAAGTGATAAGTGTGTGAAAGATAAGAAGAAAAGACAAAGTAAAAATATTTTTTGGCACATTATTTGTGCATCCATAACATCGATGAATGCCGATGGCTGTAATTGAGGTATAAGTGATGCGTGAACCTCATAATCATATATGTATAGTCACCATTTAATTCATGAAACGCCTACAATCAGGTTAGAATCTATGTGATGTAAAGACCCATAGTGGGTTGTGCTAGTGTAATTAAATCTTACATAAGAAGATGCTAGTGTTCTATTAAAATTATATAATGTGTAAGTGACAGTGATCATTTTTGTATGAATATAGTGCACCAATAGGAGCCTATTGTTTGGTCAGTGAAACATAAAAACTGTAAGTGTAAATTATATTAATATAATACATTTATCAGATCACACGTATCCAGTCTGTGAGTCATGAGGTATATTAATATAATACATTTATCCAATCTAAACAGGGGCTACACCAAATATCTCAGGTGTCAAATCTGTGGGTCTGAGGGCTCTAAGTCTACCGAGATGACCCCCTATCTCGGGCGATCTCCCCTACAGCAAGGTGGAAAAACTGGTTGTTGGTACTACACTATTTCTATCTTTATTATGATAGATGTAAAATAACCCTCTACCATAATATTAAACAAATGCCATAGAATCTATAACTTCATTTAGCCCTGTGGGGAAGAGTGTTTGGAATTTAAAAATCCAGTATGTTTCCCTTTGTCTCAGACGCGTGAATCTATTATAATGATGACTGTTGGGGATACTCTCCAAAGGTGTAATGCTGAATTGGCATTTGCCTATCCTACTTTTAATGCAATAGTGCCTTGATACACTATGTTTGGGTGAACGTTTGATTATGTTCCGTTTGTGTTCCCCCCACCTTAGTCGTATCTTCCTAGAGGTGCGTCCAATGTACTGGACCCCACATGCACAAGTGAGTGCATAGATTACATACCCAGAGTTACATGTCAAATGTTCTCTGATCTGGTGTTCTTCCCCTGTTGTATGTGATATTATGGATTTTCTTCCGTGTGTGATGGACTTACACATATGGCACCGTGTGTGTCCACATCTATAAGTTCCAATATTGTTATTAGTATTCCCATTTATGTGATCGTAGCTTCTAGGCCCTTTTCTATTGCATTTAAAGTGTTTCTTTGTCATAACAACCTTACTAGGTGCTAATTTTTGTTTCAAGGTTGGCGCCCTCCTATACACTATCTTAGGTAAGGGGGCCAGCACTTTTTTTAGTACGGGGTCTCTAAGCAAAATGTGCCAATGTTTCTTTATAATTCTATTAACTGCTTTAAAGTTGGAATTATATTGTGTGACGAATAGAGATTGTCCCTGATGGCCTGTGTTTTCTGTCCCTTTTTTTGTCTTGCAGGATAATAGCAAATTTCTGTCTAGGGATCTTGCTCTGTTGTAGCCATATTCTATTAGGCCCTTAGGATAGCCTTTTTCCCTAAATCTGTCCTTCAATATAACAGACTGTTCATCATACATATTAATAGAACTACAATTACGCCTAATGCGGCAAAATTGACTGTAAGGAATATTAATTTTCCAGTTATTGTAGTGGTTACTGGAATAATGAAGGAAATTATTACAGTCTACTGACTTGAAGTAAGTAGAAGTGCAAACAGTACCATTGGGCCCCCACGAAAGCAATAGATCCAAAAATTCTATTGTTTGTATCTGTATATTGGATGTGAAGTCTATACCCATAGTGTTGTTATTTAAGAAGTTTACAAATTCTTGCGCTTCTCCAATAGAGCCTTCAAAAATGAATAATAGATCATCTATGTAACGGCCATAGAACACCAGATTGCCCCTCCACTTTGTATTGTAGATGTAAGTTTCTTCGAAAATCCCCATAAAGAGATTGGCAAAGCTAGGGGCAAATCTGGTGCCCATGGCCGTTCCCTTAGTCTGTAAGTAAAACTGATCCAAAAATTGAAAGTAGTTATGTTTAAGTATAAAATCTATCAAAGTAATAAGATATTCTTTTTGTTTATCAGGCATGTATATGTCTCTATTCAAAAAAATCGAGGTCGTTTTTAACCCCCATTCATGCGAGATATTGGAATATAAGGCTCCTACATCGCAGGATAGCCATATATAATTGTTTTTATACTGTATATTTACAAGTTTTTGTAACAGATCTGTGGTGTCTTTAATGAATGAAGGAAGGTGTTGGACATATTTTTGCAAGAACGTGTCTACGTATTCGCTTAGCCTATCAGTTATGCTGTTAATGCCCGCTATAATTGGACGTCCCGGTGGTTTAAGGGCATCTTTATGCAACTTTGGGAGATGGTAGTAGTAGGGTATACTAGGGTGGTCTGGAATTAAGTATCTTTTTTCTTTCTTGCTTAGAATACCCATTTTACTACCATCCTCCAAAATTTGAACAAGTTTTTTAGAAAATATTGATGTAGGGTCCTGGGCTAATTTCCTATAATAATTGGTATCATGAATTATACGTTCTGCTTCTCCAGTGTAATCAGAATAATTCTGGATAACCAGAGCCCCACCCTTATCGGCCTGTCGGATGACAATGTTTTTGTCACCCGTCAGACGTCTAAGGGCTTTCTCCTCATTTGGCCAGATTCTCTTATGACTCACAGACTGGATACGTGTGATCTGATAAATGTATTATATTAATATAATTTACACTTACAGTTTTTATGTTTCACTGACCAAACAATAGGCTCCTATTGGTGCACTATATTCATACAAAAATGATCACTGTCACTTACACATTATATAATTTTAATAGAACACTAGCATCTTCTTATGTAAGATTTAATTACACTAGCACAACCCACTATGGGTCTTTACATCACATAGATTCTAACCTGATTGTAGGCGTTTCATGAATTAAATGGTGACTATACATATATGATTATGAGGTTCACGCATCACTTATACCTCAATTACAGCCATCGGCATTCATCGATGTTATGGATGCACAAATAATGTGCCAAAAAATATTTTTACTTTGTCTTTTCTTCTTATCTTTCACACACTTATCACTTATTAAATTATCTTAACTTTAGCAAATTTATTGCGCCATTTATTTATACGATCACTGCTTAAATAACGTTGATCATTAGATTATTCACTCTATTTGTATTTATATATATTCAGATCCATTCATAGATCTAACAATATCATTTTTAGGGCACTAACCAATAGGGCTCCTTGTTGACATTACCCGCTGACCAATAGGGCTCTTTGTTGACATTACCCGCTGACCAATAATGATCCCTGTTCAATACAACAACTTGCATTAGAACCAATGGGATACACCGGTTACAAACATTACGCAGTAACCAATAAGATTCCCTCGATGGGCGCACACTGTAGTGTACTATTAAGGCCAGCAAAATGGGGGCACGCCTGAAATTAGCCTATCCATTGGATACTACACTTACTAGCAACAAGTGACCAGAATCTCTGACTGACGGCTACATAGACGAATCATAAGCGAGTAGCACAGGTTCGACTAATACAGGATGATTGATGGCTGGGACATCCAATTAGAACACAGTATTGACGGCTAAACAGACGAATCAGAAGCAAGTAGCACAGGTCCGACTAACACATGATGATTGACGGCTGGGACATCCAATTAGAACACATTATTGACGAACATTAGTTACCATCAAATATCAGCCACTAAAATACCATGCCACTACGAAATATTTACACACATATATACAAAATGTAAGAAGTAGCAAGGGCGTCTATATATTTTACAAGTAAATACATCCCTCTCCAAGTATTTAGGTGCTCATATCACCCCAGGGGTGGAAACATTTTGAATGAGGGACACCGATTGGTCTGTGTCATGTCAATTGTTGGGGGTGGGCTGTGGGTGTTGTTTAGTAGCATAGCCCTATATAAGGAGTAAATATCTGTGTAAAAACATGCCTGAGGAAACAGTTTTTAACTGAGAAACGCGTCGCATGTATTCCTGATGTACCAATTATATTCTTTGAGTGGTAAACCTTTTTATATGTTTTAAATAAATTCATTTATTTTATATAAATCCACTCTCAGTGTTATATATGGTACCGCCCTGCTATGCTACTTTAGAGTACCAACACTCTACACACCCACGAACCAGCCAGCTCACCCTGGATCAGCTAGCTGGATTGCTGCTAAAATCCAGCCTGTCTCTATAGGTACAAGTGAGTGCCTTCCATAAATGTGAGTACCCTGTGTACACTGGGCTATTAGTGATACCTGTACCACCATTTACCTGCACCATTGGCGCCTCTATTCCTACTTTTACTTTTTACATATTTTATATTACCCATTGTTTTTGTGATAATATAAAGAGCCAATTCATTTGATAACTGTTACTTTATTCACTTATCTAAGTTAATCATCTTATTGTTTTCTCAGTAAGAAGTCATGCTCCAAAAGGAGTCAAACGGAATCTCTCCTGATCCTGCATTGAACACATTGGGCCTCCATTTTAAATTTATCAGAGTTTGATGTATTAAAACCTTTGAATTCAGCCCTGGTGCTTTTCGATCTCCTTTTTGTGGAATTCAAATCCTTTGAAGTGGCACCATTCAAATTAGTTAAAGGGACACTGCACTCAAAAATTTCTCCCCTTTAACGTGTTCCCAATTGTCCATTTTACCTGTTAGAGTGTATTTAATTGTTTTTAAACAGCTACTCTACCTGAATTTATTATTTGAAATAGCTACTTTTGCAAGTTGTATCCCTACCTACACTTTAAATATGAGTAACAAATGTTTCCTCTGTCAAAAATCTATGTAAATAGGAGACAATAGCGCTGATTAATCGCCCAGTGTGGGTATGAGAGAGAGAGAGAATTTTTATTTTAAATAACTGCATGTGTTTATTCAACCCCCCAGAAATAGTTAGCATTTCAAATACCTAACATAAATAACATTAGCAAGTCTCCTTTACTTGGAAGCTTGGTCCATTGTTATGGTCATGTCCTATTTGATGGTTTTAGCTAGAAAACCCCCCAGATATATATATTTTTTTAAATAGTTTTTTATTGAGGAACAATATAAATTTAACAAGATAGACACAACAGAAAACCAGGTATTAAAAAATCTGTACAATCGTACTACTTGAAGGTATCAAAGTATATAATTCTCGTAACACCATATGACATTTACTATGTTAAAATTGGCACAATATATAAAAAACAAAGTGGTTTTACTCAGAAAATAAGAACATGTATATATATATATATATATATATATTGTTTCCTCATTTTTTCTTTTTTCATTTATGCAAGATACTTCCATATGCAAAGAAATATACATTTAGATAACAAACTTGTATCTTAACCTCTGAAAATTCAGTGCATCCTAGGTATAGTAATTATTTCCCAAAATTGGGTTCAAACCATACTTGTCTTAGTGTATAATTCATCTCTCTATATAAGTGAATTTGCGAAATTAGTTTATAATAGCGGGTATATATAAAGGAGTACTAAGCACTCAGGGTTTCAGTTATTAATGTAACGGGGCGAGAGGGTAAAGAGGAGGGGGGGAGGGGGAAGAGAGGAAGAAAAAAAAAAAAAAAAAAGGGAGGGGGGGGGAAAGAGGGAGCAAGTCAGTCGGGTCACTTCTTATCAGTGATCGTATACTGTATAATTCCCATATGCCTATGGACAATGTATCACACTCCATTTGCTCCAAATTTCCTGGCAAAGTTCTAGCTTGTTTAAATATCTAAATGCAAACTCTTCCATCTGTCTAATATGGTCAATTATTACGATTATTTTTTTGGGTGAAGGACAGGAGGATTGCTTCCAATCTCTGGCAATAGCCAGCTTGGTGGCCATAAGAACGTACAGGGCAATATGTTTGTCATCTTCATACATAACTGGTAGTTTATGATGCAGGAGACCTACTGATGACCTACTGACTTGGCAGGATCAGACTGATATACTTCAGGAAAGTTTTCTTCTGTGAAAAGCACACTGGTCTAAAAGAGGATGCTTCCGGGTGGTAAATCGCCATAGAACAAGCCACTGAGCTGTTGTTCGTTCCTGGTAGAGCGCTTCTCTCTTTGTATGCAAATTATTATGACCCTGGGGAAGTCTCCCTATGGGTGATGGGGGAAACCAGACGTGGACTCCTTGCCCAGTGTGCTTAGAGGAATGTGGCTGCACCTCACTGACGAGGCCCATAGGAGGCCAAAACGATCATCTGGGGTTGTCATGTTCCTTGTTCAGAGGAGAATTGCCTGGTATTTCGGGGCTGGACTGACCTTACTTGGCAGGATCAGACTGATATACTTCAGGAAAGTTTTCTTCTGTGAAAAGCACACTGGTCTAAAAGAGGCTGCTTCCGGGTGGTAAATCGCCATAGAACAAGCCACTGAGCTGTTGTTCGTTCCTGGTAGAGCGCTTCTCTCTTTGTATGCAAATTATTATGACCCTGGGGAAGTCTCCCTATGGGTGATGGGGGAAACCAGACGTGGACTCCTTGCCCATTGTGCTTAGAGGAATGTGGCTGCACCTCACTGACGAGGCCCATAGGAGGCCAAAACGATCGTCTGGGGTTGTCATGTTCCTTGTTCAGAGGAGAATTGCCTGGTATTTCGGGGCTGGACTGACCTTACTTGGCGGGATCAGACTGATATACTTCAGGAAAGTTTTCTTCTGTGAAAAGCACACTGGTCTAAAAGAGGCTGCTTCCGGGTGGTAAATCGCCATAGAACAAGCCACTGAGCTGTTGTTCGTTCCTGGTAGAGCGCTTCTCTCTTTGTATGCAAATTATTATGACCCTGGGGAAGTCTCCCTATGGGTGATGGGGGAAACCAGACGTGGACTCCTTGCCCAGTGTGCTTAGAGGAATGTGGCTGCACCTCACTGACGAGGCCCATAGGAGGCTGAAACGATCGTCTGGGGTTGTCATGTTCCTTGTTCAGAGGAGAATTGCCTGGTATTTCGGGGCTGGACTGACCTTACTTGGCAGGATCAGACTGATATACTTCAGGAAAGTTTTCTTCTGTGAAAAGCACACTGGTCTAAAAGAGACTGCTTCCGGGTGGTAAATCGCCATAGAACAAGCCACTGAGCTGTTGTTCGTTCCTGGTAGAGCGCTTCTCTCTTTGTCTGCAAATTATTATGACCCTGGGGAAGTCTCCCTATGGGTGATGGGGGAAACCAGACGTGGACTCCTTGCCCAGTGTGCTTAGAGGAATGTGGCTGCACCTCACAGACGAGGCCCATAGGAGGCCGAAACGATCGTCTGGGGTTGTCATGTTCCTTGTTCAGAGGAGAATTGCCTGGTATTTCGGGGCTGGACTGACCTTACTTGGCAGGATCAGACTGATATACTTCAGGAAAGTTTTCTTCTGTGAAAAGCACACTGGTCTAAAAGAGGCTGCTTCCGGGTGGTAAATCGCCATAGAACAAGCCACTGAGCTGTTGTTCGTTCCTGGTAGAGCGCTTCTGTCTTTGTATGCATACCTACTGATGATACTGGACTCAATGAAATGTCAAGTGACTTGTGAGCATCAAATGCAAATCTCCAGGCACCCCTGATTACAGGGCAGTCCGACCATATATGGGCCTGCGTGCTCAAGTGCCCACAATTCCGTCAACACAAGGGGGATGCCATTTGATAGTATTTATTCAGTGTAATTGGGATGAAATGCCACCGAGTAGTTATCTTATAGTAGAGTTCCCATAGTGTTGCACTGTGTAGAATTTTCTTTGCTTTAACAAGCTCGCTGAGCCACAATGTGATCTCAGTGTCAATTTTAAGTTCCTTCTCCCAGGCTTTATACTGGCTGTGTTTGGCAGGTTGTAGAGGCATGACCATTAGATTGTAGTGAAAAGAAAGAGAGCCTTTGAGCAATTTGCCTAAGTTCCATCTTTGCTCCCATCTGGTAAGACTTCTTGTGGGTTGCCCCGAAAGTCCCCAAGCCCTGAGGATACTCGCAAGTCTGATAAATTCAAAACCCAGAGAAGGAGGTATGGAGAGCTTAGCTTTGACCTCATCGAAAGACAAGAGTGAGTCTTTATTATATAGGGATGCAATAGATCAATTGGCAGCCTCGGACCAACTACCCACGTGTGTCTCGGGCATAGAGATCAGAATGTTTCGTATTTTATAGAGGGGGGAGGGGTGTGGGGCGATGGATTCCATGTTTTTTCTAGAATCCCAATGCAGCAAAGTATTCAGAATAAGGGGGTGAACAATCTGTAGGGTCATGCGTACATGTACCAGTATCCAAGGAAGATCAGGGAGCAGAACACCTCTAGGGAGCAGGGACTGCTCTACCTCATACCATGGGCTGGTCAACCTTTAGGCTCCAACTCACAAGATGGGCCAGACGTGCGGCATCATGATAGATCAAAACGCTAGGGTAGGCTAATCCCCCTCTATCTATAGGTTGTTGTATAGTCGTAGTGGCGATTCTGGGTCTCCCTCCCCTCCATACATATCTCGAGATTAGACTCTGTAGTTTATTTAGTATCGGCCTCGGGACCGTTAGGGTTATGCACCTAAAAAGGTATGTGATTTTAGGGAGAAGCAACATTTTGACCGCAGCAATTCGCCCTGTCCACGAGAATTCCCTAAATTCCCAGCTTTCAAGAAGCTTCTTAAATTCCGGCAGATGATCAGAGAAGTTTTTCTGAATCATAATATCAGGGTCTGGACTCAAGTGAATACCCAAGTGTTTGATAGAAACAGCAGACAATTGGAAATCATATTTTCTTTGCAGAAGATTCAACTCTGGGTTTGGGATATTAATATGTAGCACTTCAGTTTTTGTATAATTTAGCTTATAGAAGCTACACTTAGAGAATATATCTAGACAATTGAAAACAGCTGGCAGAGATGTGAATGGAGATGTGAGTAGTAGAGTAACATTGTCTGCAAATAGCGCGATCTTGTGGGTTGATCCCCCAAAATTAATGCCAACTATATCAGGGTCTTCTCTGATCAACTGAGCCAAAGGCTCAATAGCCAA
The DNA here is from genome assembly GCF_027579735.1 of Bombina bombina. Classification (NCBI taxonomy): domain Eukaryota; kingdom Metazoa; phylum Chordata; class Amphibia; order Anura; family Bombinatoridae; genus Bombina; species Bombina bombina. The sequence goes on along the minus strand of NC_069504.1, from coordinate 214,615,827 downwards.
TGCAAATAGCATTGGAGACAGGGGGCACCCCTGTCTGGTTCCATTCAAGATGTCAAATGAAGTAGACTAAAAGCCGACTCCACTGATCTTTGTTGTAGGGGCTGAGTATAGCACCTTGATCGCCCTGATAAATTGGGGGGGTATATGAAAAGCTTCTAAGGTGCACCAGAGATAATCCCACCTGACCCTGTCAAACGCCTTCTCAGCGTCTAGAGACAGGGCCAGGAGGGGAACCTTTCCATTCTTAGCCTCGTTTAATATGTTAAATATCCTTCGGGTATTGTCTGGGCCCTCTCTACTTGGGATAAATCCCACTTGGTCTGGATGGACTAAGTTACAAATGACCTTAGCTAACCTATTGGCAAGAATTTTAGAATATAGTTTTATATCTGAGTTTATCAGAGAAATTGGTCTGTAATTCTGACATAAACTAGAGTCTTTTCCCGGTTTCAAAATAGTGATAATGTCTGCTTCTAAAAATTCACTTAGGCATAACCCAGTGTTCATAAAAAAATTAAAGGTTCTTAGTAATACTGGTTCTAGGGTTTCACTAAAGGTTTTGTAAAAGTGTCCCGTATACCCATCCGGGCCCGGGGCTTTGTTTCTTTTGAGTTGAGCGATAGCAGTTTTCAACTCTGCTAAGGAGATTGGAGAACGTAGCATTATTTTTGCCTCTTTGCTTATTTTAGTGAGTTGCAATGTACCTAAGAGAGCACTTATTCCTTCAGAGGAATAGACCTCAGTAAAAGTCTCATTTGTTAAGCTATATAATTTGGCGTAGAAGGCTCGAAATACTCTCCAATATCTCCAGGATGTTGTTTTGCCTTCCATTGTAATGGAGGATATGGCGCGTTGTGCTTGTCTTAGTCTGAGTTTAGACGCCAACATAGTGTTTGCTTTGTTACTAAGATAATAATAGGTTTGCTTAAGCCTAAATAGGGTTTTTTGTACCTTAATGAGTTCAAGCTTATTGAGTTCCTCTTTCAGGAGCTTAAGCTGTTTTGCACCTTGCACAGATGGATTTGACTTTAGGAAAGAGGTCTGACGTCTAAACTCGCACGTGAGCTCAGCAAGCGATCTATCTTGGATTTTTCTAGAGATAGTAGTTTTATTAATAAGAATCCCTCTAAGATAAGCCTTAAGAGAGACCCATACATACTGTACGTCAGTTTGTTTTTTATCATTATTTTGAATAAATTCTTGAAAATTATTTTTAGTTTCCTGTAACGTGTGGAGGTTTGATATCAACCACTCTTCGTATCTCCATTTTTTGGATGTGGATGCTTGGGAGGTAGAGAAGGAAACAATCACAGGGTCGTGATCAGACCAAGCAATTACTTCTATTTTGGAAAAATGTATTTCATTAAGAGTGTGCGCCTCGACAAAATAATCGATTCTAGAGAACATCTTATGGGCACTAGAATAGAAAGTAAAATCATTGTCCGAGGGATGCTTTGCTCTCCATACATCATATAGGCTGTATTGAGCCACAAGATTTCTAAATGCGCTTGATAGCGAATTGGTTGATCGATCTGGGATCGATCTTGTAGTCCCTTTTTTGGGTCTAATACAAGATTGAAATCTCCTCCGATTATTAATGTTCCCTGTCTGAGCGTGGCAACGAGCTTAAGGATGTGTTTTAAGAAAGGTATTTGCCTAGAGTTCGGGGCGTAGAGATTTACTAAGGTATATTTTCGTTCATTTATTTTACAAATAGAAATAATAAACCTAGCTTCTGGGTCTATCTTAACGTGTATATTTTCTACTTGGAGAGTATCTTTAAATAGGATGGCAACTCCTCTAGACTTAGTGGAATAGGAAGCCTCTAATTTAGTTGAGAAGTTTTTGAAGGAAAAGGGGATACCTGGAGATTTGATCCAATGAGTCTCTTGCAGAAAGATTAGCTTTAAGTTTTCTAATATTGGTAAGTAGGAGGCTTCTCTTGGTCGGAGAATTAAGGCCTTGAACATTATGGGTGATCACTTTCAGTTCCATGCTGAAGGGAGGTGAAAAAAAAAAAAAAAAAAAAAAAGGGGGGGGGGGGGGGAGCAGGGGGGGGGGGGGGGGAGAGGGGTCAGAGGGGGGGGTGGAAAGGGCAGAGGGGAAAGGGGGAAAGGGAAGTGTACAACTGTATGGAAGTCTATGTACAAGCCTGGTTGCAGTTTATATGTATAACTCAATTGCAAAATTCACTGTGTTAAAAAGGTAATAGGTAGAGTTATAGTAGATAAACCCACTGTGCTAGAGTAGGGCTTGAGTTTTTATTCCTGTAGATTCTAGGTGCACTGAAAGTCAAAAAAAGAAAAAGAATAATAAGTATTAATTTGGGGGGTACTGGGGGATATTCAGCGGGTAAGCACCGCTATGAGCAAGGGATTTTAATATAATAATGCTTAGTGTTATATGCTATAGTGGTATAGCAATGGTCACCTCCTAGAATAAGGGGGGGTGGGGCAACCAGTTTATATAACTAACAGACAATTAAACTTTAAGTTTTAACTTAACCATTCATAAACATAAGTCCGGCTTATCTCCGGCTCTAACTTTAATTAACTAAGGTGAAACCTTATAAACATTAATCCATACCTTGTCTTATGTAGATCTGAAATACAATTAAGAACAAGTTATAAACATATGAGCTGAGAAGACAAAAGAGCTTACTGGGAAACAAAGCAAGAACAATCAGTCAATTTAGATGATAATAAAACATTGTCAATCATCTCACCTACTACATTTTCTGACAGCATTCTCAAGAAATTTTTGTTATAGATAGGTACTCTCTTCACATAACTGATTTTAGCATTAGCTTGGTTAGAAGTTGTGGAGGACCCTTTTTAGCTACTTAATTAATTGGATGTCATCCGTATAATAGAGCAATTTGAAAAATATATAAATGTAAAGGGTTAAATGCCTATGTGGCAGTAGGCTTCTATATCAAAACTCTATGAGCCACATCAGACCATCATGAATAGATTACTAAGGTCCTGCTCAAGGACATATCTGTATAAGAACCCAGATTCAAAACAAACTAAAGAGTGGATACTCAATATCTAAGTGGGACAGAAATACGATGGGTCATAAATGGAAATATAGTTCAAAGTATTAAGGTGAATAACTAATTAAAGCACTTATATACCCATCAACCTGTTTTAAGAGTAAATAATTTCTATGTTATTATTCGATTGTAGAATACCAATAGGTAATGTAGAATCAACCCTGTATACAAAAAATAGCATTAATGAAAAACTTTACCCTTAGATTAGAGGTAGAATGATAAAAACCTCAGTACTTTGCAGTCAGTTTTCTATCACTATGATATAAAATATACAGTCTCTATATTAACGTAAGATTAGTCCTGTGAGGAGGGGATAGAATTAGTGAAAAACTTTAAATTCAGAATATCCAGATAATATTAAGGATCAAATGTTGTGAAAGTTCTCTTCTTCTAATATAGTATATAATTTGGATAACATATACTCAGTACATATCAATTGTTAGGTCTGCAAGGTGTGCATCATTCAGTAATAGTATTTACGTGTCTTGCTGGGTAGTGTTCCGCTTCTTAGAAGCGGGTGAAGATCTTCTAGGCTTGGGGCTCCATTCTGATGCATCTATTTGTAGGGAAGTGGATTCCACATTTGTGAAGCTAGTAGTAGAAGAGTCTTTTTGGGTGGTATTTAGCTCTGGACGGATAGGAGGTGTAGCTTGGGAGTTCTGCAGAAAGTTTAGCTTGTTAAGAAGCTCCATTCCTTGTTTCAGGTTAGACACAGTGTAAGAGAGTCCATCAAGTTGGAAGAATATCCGTACTGGAAACCCCCATCTGTATTTAATAGAATTTTTGCGAAGGCAGTGAGTGATTGGCTGGAATGATCTTCTCTTTGACAGCGTGTGAGATTATAAGTCGGGGAAGAACTGCAAATCTTAATAAGGGTCTGGTAGGTCCTTATTCAGAAAGGCGGCCTTGAGGATTTTTTCTTTGAAAGTGTAATGGTGTAATTTCACAACAACATCCCTGGGCTGTGCCTGATTTGAATTTCTTGGTCGAATTGCTCTATGAGCTCTGTCAATTTTTGCTTCTTGATCTTGTGGGGAGCTAACCAGCTCTGCAAACAGCTGCTCCAGATATTTGATAAGGTCGGCATTTGCAACACTTTCAGGGATACCTTTAAGACGCACGTTGTTGCACCTGGACCTATCTTCGAGGTCTGCTAGTTTTACTTCAAGGTCTGAGATCATTTCTGCTAATGACTGAGAATATGCGAGGAGATTGGAATGATCCGTTGCCAGGTCCTTGTGTTTATGCTCCAAAGTATCAGTTCTATCTCCCAATGAAGATATTTCCCTTTTGAGGTCAGCTACTGAGGTTCTAATTTCCTGTTTTAAGGAAGTGTGATGGGAGTCCATCTTGGCTGAGAGAGAGTTTATGAGTTCTTTGAGAGAGGTGTTCTCTGAATTGTAGATAGAGTTTTTTCCAGAGGGGTGTATCTCTTCCTCTATTTGGCCAGACGGGGAGTCTCTGGAGTCTTCGTCTGATAGGTCTCTTTCCACCAGAAATTTACTGTGGAAGTGATCCGCCACAGTTCTTTTTGGACCTTCGTTATGTTTGTTGATGGTTTTTTTCCTATTAGAATGAGACATGTTCTTTGCCTTAATTACTCTATGTAGACAGGAAATTGGTGAAGCAGTTCGTCAAAGGTTAGAAATACTGTGAAATAACTTTTGTACGCTTCTCCTCGGGGAAGTTGCCCTCACAGGGCGATCGCGGAAAAAGGATATGGGGGTATAACCTGCTGCCACAGCAGACAGCAGGAAAAGGAGGAGGAGAGCGTACTATTAGCCAAAAAGGGAGCTTGGGGAAGTCTCTTAAATATTCCAAAAGTAAGTTTGTCCCTTTGTTGTTACTTTGTTTTTACAGCAGAAGGAATAGGTCTGTAAGCAGAAAGGAAATGCACCTTAACCTAGCTTTTTAATATCCACAATCAGAGGAAAAAACATATTACCATGGGGAGCAGCAGGAGGAAGAGGGGATGTGCTTACTATATGTCAGTATATTTTGGCTGATGGCAAATATAGGTGTTACACAATTGGTGTGTTGATTCATGTAGCTTCAATGCCCAAAGTAGTTGTTGTAACCTCTGGGGGGTCCACCCCACAGACTTCTCAACCTCCTATTTTTGTGTGGGGATATTTTGGTTGGGAGCCTTAGCAATGATTCTGTGGGAAAACTTTGAGCTGTATCAGGTTCCTTATGTAAGGTTATAATGAGCTAAATGTCCATCTTTGCTATGCTGAGATGAGCAGCTGTATGTTGAGAAAATAAGAACTCAACAGAGACAGGTCTGCACCTGTATTTCTGTCAGCTTGTGAGTTCAGCAAGTTTATACAGTGAATGGGCACTTTGGTTGGTGCTGCATATAATTAAGTATGCCTGTGTTTACGTTCTTAAGTCTATGGAAAATAAAGGCATTGCATAATCTTGCCCCAATATCACAGGGTATATGAGAGAATTTAAACTTGGTCAATACCAGCAATTACGTTCAGCAGAGTCTATAAGCTTATTGCTTTATGCAGGGTGGATGGTTTAAAATAAATCTCCACTTACGGTTAGACTAATATCAGATGCACATCAATATAGCTGTTAGAGAGGGTATCAATGCACTTCCTTACCTCACTTCTGTCTCTTCTTCGAAGCGCTTAGTATGTGCTGGAGCAGGTCTGTGTTGCTGGGGAGCTGTATTTAAAACAGTGGCGATGCGGACGCCTAGGCCTCAAAATGGCGAGGTTTCGCGCCAATTTATTTTCAAAGTGGCCCAGCTCCTATGGGACTTCCAGCTCTGCCGCACACCTCGGGCAGGACCCAGCCGCAACCGGAACTATCTCGGATGCCTCCGAAAGCCAAGGTGAGATTATCGGGTCTCCGTAGAGTGGGTTTTGATTGCCGACAGCAGAGTTATGGGTCCGGGGAAGCAGCCGGGGGCTAGTCCAGTATATGTCGGCAAACGGAGGTATGAAGCAAGTTACCGGACTCACCGGCAATATTCTAATTTCTTTCAGGCAGCTCCGTTAGGTCTGTGAGGGAAGTCCCGGTTCACTGTAGATTAGGGCTAGAATAGGTTTCTATTTTTCGTTATTTCTGTGACCTGTATGCTATTAGGTTGTCTGTTGTGACAAATAACTGCTTCAGTATTTCTTATATGCTAGATTTTGTTCTTAAAGTATAAAGTTGGAAGAGAGCTCTTACAGAGTGCGTCTCTCCTGTTTGACGGTTAGCTCCGCCCTCAACCCTCCAGATATTTTAAATACAGAAATATATCTGAAGGGACAATTTCCCATACATTTAATTTTCTGCAGTAAGTAAAATAAATATTTTAAAACACATTTTACAGTAAAGTGTCCCTTTAAGTTGCATGACTTGATTGAACGAGAAAATCTGGTTCTCCCTCACTTTAATTGGGTCCTCCACCTGCACCATTTCCAGTTTGTCTGTACCATTCTCTCTTTGGTGTATGCATCTCATACTACTACCTATGAATTTCAAGGCATTTCTCATAGGAATTTGCTTTTGCAGTTTAATTTTATAAGTATAACTGTTTCCTTTTCTTGTTATTATTACTATCAGTTATTTATAAAGCGCCAGCAGATTATGCAGCGCTATACAAAGAATAAAAACATTACAGGGATACAGTAATACACAAACAAGTACAGTAGGGGTGAATAACAGTTGTAGGTGCACAGAATATACAGAAGGAGAGGAATGCCCTGCCCTTGAGCACAATCAGTTGTAGTTCACTTTAAATACAAAGTGGCCTACAGGTAGAAAGGCTCTCAAACTTACAATCTAAAGGAGAGGGAATGGACACAAAAGGTAAGGTAGAAGGGAAGTAAGTCTGATATAAGGCAGTGTAAACTGAGAGTGAGTGATGACATAGGGAAACAAAAAAGAGTGTGTGGTGACTGAGCAAATGAGGTTGGAAAAGTGTAAAAGAATGTGATAAAAAGGCTGTGAATCTGAGGTGGTTCCAAGTCCTGTCTCAAGAAATATTGTTGTTGACTCAGAATGTTGCTGAATATTAGGTTTCTTGGTTGGCCTGTTCATGGTAAATGAGTATTGCCAAACCTTTCTTTTGATATCATGTTTCTGACATTGTCAGGTCCTGTTTCCAGATAATATGATTCTGGACCAGCCTATAAGCATGTGTCTGCCTCAAGGCCATTGTTTATTGGATATATGCGGAGGGTGTGTTGTCATGAGCCAAGGTTCAGCAATGCTCATTGATTCAAGGGTTTAAACTGCGGATAATGATGAGTAAAGTCTCCATTAACACACCCTATCCTACTCCTGCTTTCATGTTCCAGCCAAGACTCCAATGCAACAAACCGTACAGATTGATGATAACACTTAAGTTGTGATATAGTTAAGACCTGGTCTGTTGAAAAACTAAAATGAAATTCATGCTTTAAAATACATTTTTTAAATTCCGTTAGAGCAAAATTGAACATTCCATGTTCCAAGGATTAATGGCATCTGTCAATGAATAACGTACTGCAATAGTGTAACAAAAAACAGTTTTTAAGTAATTTGGGATGCATAAAATACTCCATATTCCTTTAGCAAGAATGTTTATAATGTACAGAAACCACAATTTATATTTATGTACCTGGCAATCTGCCATGATCCTTATGACTTTATGACGACAGTTGTTGCTAATCAAGAATGATGTTTATTAAATAGTGCCCTATAAAGGTGTATTATTGCATTTAGGTTTGTTCTGCAGGGTAATGTTTGGCAACCCTTTTCATTTGAAAGGTCACATAAGTGATATTCTTTTTCAACATTAAATGTATGTGCCAAAAAATAGAGAGTAAAAAGGAAATGCAATTTTAAGTATATATTTAAAACAGATAACAAGTTTTTTTAAGCAAATATATAGAAAAATAATACGTAGTACAAAAAATATTTTTTAAAAACATATTTCTTTGTGATTAAATTCAACACGTTACAATTAGAGAACATAAATGTCAAACTGCAAACAGTAAAAAAAACAAATGAAACAATTTAAAAAAATGAGTCACTACTGAAACGTGTAAAAAACCATCGGCTAGATTACGAGTTGTGCGTTAAGGTAAAAAAACAGCGTTAACAGGTCCTAACGCTGCTTTTTTACGCCCGCTGCTATTATGAGTCTTGAAGGTTTAGTGGCACCGCACACTTCTTTGGCCTTACCGCAAAACGACTTAAGTAAACTTCGGAAACTCTTTTTTCTATGGGACTTCCATAGCGCCGGTATTACGAGTCTGTCTTGGGAGGACAAAAAGTGAGCTGTACACCCTCTACCTCCAAGATCCCTAATGCATTCTAAAGTCAGTAGTTATGGGTTTTACACTATAACGCCGTAGCATAAAACTCATAACTAAAGTGCTAAAAAGTACACTAACACCCATAAACTACCTATTAACCCCTAAACCAAGGCCCTCCCGCATCACAAACACTATAATACATTTTTTAACCCCTAATATGCCGCTCCGGACATCGCCGCCATTATAATAAACATATTAACCCCTAAACCACCGCACTCCCGCCTTGCAAAAACTAGTTATATATTATTAACCCCTAATCTGCCGCCCCTTACTTTGCCGCCACCTACATTGTATTTATTAACCCCTAATCAGCCGTCCCCAACGTCGCCGCCACTATACTAAATTTATTAACCCCTAAACCTAAGTCTAACCCTAACCCTAACACCCCTAATTTAAATATAATTTAAATAAATCTAAATAAAATTACTATCATTAACTTAATAATTCCTATTTAAAACTAAATACTTACCTATAAAATAAACCCTAAGATAGCTACAATATAACTAATAGTTACATTGTAGCTAGCTTAGGGTTTATTTTTATTTTACAGGCAAATTTGTATTTATTTTAACTAGGTAGAATAGTTACTAAATAGTTATTAACTATTTAATAACTATCTAGCTAAAATAAATACAAATTTTCCTGTAAAATAAAACCTAACCTATGCTACACTAACACCTAACACTACACTACAATTAAATAAATTACCTACATTAAATGCAATAAAATAAAATAAAATTAAATGAGCTAAATCACAAAAAAAACCCAATAAATTACAGAAAATAAAAAACAAATTACAGATATTTAAACTAATTACACCTAATCTAAGAGCCCTATCAAAATAAAAAAAGCCCACCCAAAATAAAAACAAACCTAACCTAAACAAAACTATCAATAGCCCTTAAAAGGGCCTTTTGTGGGGCATTGCCCCAAAGAAATCAACTCTTTTTCCTGTAAAAAAAAATACAAACACCCCCCAACAGTAAAACCCACCACCCACACAACCAACCCCCCAAATAAAATACTAACTAAAAAAACATAAACTCCCCATTGCCCTGAAAATGGCATTTGGATGGGCAGAGGGCATTTAGCTCTATTGCAGCCCAAAGTCCCTAACCTAAAAAATAAACCTACCCAATACACCCTTAAATAAATCCTAACACTAACCCCCAAAAATTCACTTACCGAGAGAAGAATTCATCCAAGCGACAAGATGTCCTCCACGAAGCCGGCAGAAGGGGTCCTCCAGACAGGCAGAAGTGGTCCTCCAGACGGGCAGAAGTGGTCCTCTAGACGGCATCTTCTATCTTCATCCTTCTGGCGCGGAGCGGGTCCATCTTCAAGGCATCTGACGCGGAGCATCCTCTTCTTCCGACGGCTTCTTCGTAATGAATATCTCTTTAAGTGACGTCATCCAAGATGGCGTCCCTTAGATTCCGATTGGCTGATAGAATTCTATCAGCCAATCGGAATTAAGGTAGAAAAAATCCTATTGGCTGATTGGATCAGCCAATAGGATTGAGCTTGCATTCCATTGCCTGATTGGAACAGCCAATAGAATGCAAGCTCAATCCTATTAGCTGATTTGATCAGCCAATAGGATTGAAGTTCAATCCTATTGGCTGATCCAATCAGCCAATAGGATTTTTTCTACCTTAATTCCGATTGGCTGATAGAATTCTATCAGCCAATCGGAATCTAAGGGACGCCATCTTGGATGACGTCACTTAAAGAGATATTAATTACGAAGAAGCCGTCGGAAGAAGAGGATGCTCCGAGTCGGATGTCTTGAAGATGAACGAAGGATGAAGATAGAAGATAGAAGATGCCGTCTGGATGAAGACTTCTGCCTTTCTGGAGGACCACTTCTGCCCGTCTGGAGGACCACTTCTGCCGGCTTCGTTGATTAGTGTTAAGATTTATTTAAGGGTGTATTGGGTGGGTTTATTTTTTAGGTTAGGGACTTTGGGCCGCAATAGAGCTAAATGCCCTTTCAAGGGCAATGCCCATCCAAATGCCCTTTTCAGGGTAATGGTTTTTTTAGTTAATATTTTATTTGGGGGGTTGGTTGTGTGGGTGGTGGGTTTTACTGTTGGGGGGTGTTTGTATTTTTTTTTACAGGTAAAAGAGCTGATTTCTTTGGGGCAATGCCCCGCAAAAGGCCCTTTTAAGGGCTATTGATAGTTTAGTTTAATCTAGGGATTTTTTTTTATTTTGGGTGGGCTTTTTTTATTTTTATAGGGCTCTTAGATTAGGTGTAATTAGTTTAAATATCTGTAATTTGTTTTTTATTTTCTGTAATTTATTGTTGTATTTTTTTTTATATTTAGCTCATTTAATTTAATTTATTTAATTGTAATTAATGTAGGTAATTTATTTAATTGTAGTGTAGTGTTAGGTGTTAGTGTAACTTAGGTTAGGTTTTATTTTACAGGTCAATTTGTATTTATTTTAGCTAGGTAGTTATTAAATAGTTAATAACTATTTAGTAACTATTCTACCTAGTTAAAATAAATACAAATTTGCCTGTAAAGTAAAAATAAACCCTAAGCTAGCTACAATGTAACTATTAGTTATATTGTAGCTATCTTAGGGTTTATTTTACAGGTAAGTATTTAGTTTTAAATAGGAATAATGTAGTTAATTATAGTAATATTTATTTAGATTTATTTAAATTATATTAAAGATAGGGGGTGTTAGGGTTAGGGTTAGACTTAGTTTTAGGGGTTAATAAATTTAATATAGTGTCGGCGACGTTGGGGGCGGCAGATTAGGGGTTAATAAGTGTAGGTAGGTTGCCGTGACATTGGGTGCGGCAGATTAGGGATTAATAAATATAATTTAGGTGTCGGCGATGTTGGGGGCAGCAGATTAGGGGTTAATAAGTATAATGTAGGTGGCGGTGGTGTCCGGAGCGGCAGATTATGGGTTAATAAGTATAATGCAGGTGTCGGCGATGTCAGGGGCGTCAGATTAGGGGTTAATAAGTATAAGATTAGGGGTGTTTAGACTCGGGGTTCATGTTAGGGGGTTAGGTGTAAACATAAAATGTGTTTCCCCATAGGAATCAATAGGGCTGCGTTATTGAGTTTTATGCTGCTTTTTGGCAGGTGTTAGACTTTTTCTCAGCCGGCTCTCCCCATTGATGTCTATGGGGAAATCGTGCACGAGCACGTACGACCAGCTCACCGCTGACTTAAGCAGCGCTGGTATTGGAGTGAGATAGGGAGCACAATTTTGCTCAACGCTCACTTTTTGTCTTTTAACGCCGGGTTTGTAAAAACCGATAATACCAGCGCTGCAGGCAAGCGAGCGGTGGGAAAAAACTGCTGGTTAGCACCGCACAGCTTCTAATGCAAAACTCGTAATCTGGCCGCATAGTAACTTGTTTTTTATAGGGGATGTGCCTCCAGTCCAAACTTGTTCATGAGAGTTCATTTCAAAGTGCCTGCTCCTACATTATTCATCTTGTAAACTGGAATGAGCATTTGTGACCGTGAGTTCACTAATGTAGGAGCAAGCACGTTGAACTGAACTCTTGTGAATGAATTTGGACTAAGTGTGCATTGAGGCCCGGTCACAAAGGCATGATCTTGTTGAAGGTCTCCTATGCGGATACAATGCAGCAAGGCAGCATGGTCACGATTTACAGTTTAAAGAATCTTAATTCCAGTATGTCCTTTGATAAGAAAGTCATAGTTGCCATTTTGTTTTTATCTTATGCCAAAATGGAAACAATGCTTTAGATGTTAATATATTGTTAACATATTGTTAAAGAAAATGCTTGAGACAGTTTTAAAGTGTACATACAGTGATAGAAAAATAGTGCACATTTAAGCAATCCTGACAACCTAATAGATGCATTCAGATGATTTAGCAGTGGTGCCGATGGAAACGGATTTCAAAAGGTTTCTATGGAATCCACAATTAAGCAAACCCCTTTTAAAATAAGATTTTAATAATGACAGTACTGTTACTAATAATCACAACAGTATGAGTGTGACTTACAACCAAATATTAAAATCTTCTACGCAGCATGCCCCCTTTTCCTATACTTAACATTGTCATTTTTAAATAAAGTTGCGTGGTGATGTCATCACGTCATTGCGCGTGACGTCACCGCTCATAACGTGAAGCCCTGGCGATGCCTGTCACTATACAGGCCCGATCGCCGGGGTAGGAGCGTGTGGGAGCCCCCAGATCTCCCTCAAGGTGGGAGAGTGCTAGCGACGGCTCTGAACCATTGTTAGCACCTGAGTGGGAAACTCTGCAACGGCTCAGAGCTGTCGTTAGCACTGAAAGGGTGGGTGTGAATTGGCTATTGTATGAGTCAATTTTGAGAGACCTCCCAGTTTCTATTTGAAAAGAGGTACTTTGTGGTTGAAAACTCTTTAGTGTCACTGTGTCAGGATTTTAACAAATAAAGTGATATAGCATTATGGTCACTAAAGAAACTTGGTGGCAACATGCATAGCAAGTTGTATTTGCCAAAGTTTTAGCTTTTCTTAGGTATTAGTATCACCTGTATATCGTAAGAACTTTTATAGAGCCTGTTTACTACAAACAATGCAAAACAAATAGGTTCCAAAAGAATAAATAGATTCTCTGTGGGCTAAAAGTCCATTGAGTTTAACATTTACAGATCTTCTTTTTTAAAGGAGCACTCAATGCAGTAAAATGTCATAATTATCAAGTGCACAATGAAAAAGATAAGGCAATAGAACTTACTCTGAATTTCAAATAAACAGTAGATTTTTTTATGACAAATTTATTTTTTCTACCATATTCCAGCCTCCTGTATCATGTGAGAGACATCAGCCAATCATAGATTAGTATACATATAGCCTGTGAGCTTGTGCACAGTCTCAGTAGGATCTTGTTTCCCAGAAAGTGTAAATATAAAAAGACTGTGCAAAATTTGATAATGGAAGTAAAATGGAAAGTATCGTAAAACTGCATGCTCTATCTGAATTATTAAAAGGTTTTTTTACTTGAGTGTCCCTTTAAATAATGAAAAGCTACCTAGTGAACTGACAATCCCCTTTTAAAAGTTTACTCATTTAAATAAAATTGGATTCTTTTTTTAGTATACACACACACACACACACACACATATATATATATAGTCCCTTTTAAAGAAATGTTGATTAGAATGAAAACACTACCCTTTTGGGCATAAGGTTTCACATTTTGATTGTTCTTCTGGGAATAATGCTACTGCCAAATCTTTATATGGGCCAAAAAATATATTTATATAACAGTAAGTATTAATATCAACACTCAAGCTACTCTTTTCTAGACTAAACAGATACAGCTTTGATGATCACTTTTATACTTGCCAATATCTAAAAAGTCTTAGAAGTTGCTGCCTGGCATTGAGCAACTCTTTTTTGTTTGTTGTCTACAAAAAGGACTTTTAATCAATTCCCACCTCTGCTTCACCAAGTATTATCTCATTTAATAGAAAGCATGCCTCTTTTTGCTTCCAAAATGTAAAATCTTACATTTAATAGGTTTAAATCCATTTGCCATTTATCAGCCCAAGTCTGCTTTTCTCTGTTCTCTTAAAACCATTTGCCTGTAGTGCTGGGTGGCTAGCTTACTGCAAAATGGGGCTTGTACAACTACTCCCCAACTACTCATCAAATGGTTAAAGGGACTGTAAAGTCAAAATAAAACTTAAATGGGTTGGATAGAGCATGTAATTGTACACACATTTCCAATGCACTTCTATTATCACTCTTGCTTAGTTTTCTTGGTATCCTTTGTTAAAGAGTAATCCTAGGTGAGCTCAGGAGCATGCATGTCTCTTTAACCATTTAGCAGTAGTGTTTGCAACAATGTTTATAGCAATTGTAGGAGCTTAGAAACATGCACTTGTCTTTAGCACTCTATGGCAGCAGTGTTTGCAAGTATGTACAACATTGCTATAAACATTGTTTCAAACATTGCTGCTAGGTAGCTAAAGGCACATGCACGCTCCTGAGCTCACCAAAAATTACTCTTTAAAGTGAAGGTCAATTTTGATGAATTAGTAATCCAATTAAAAACAAGGGCACTTTAATTCATCAAAATTGACATTTCACTTCTTTTCTTCAAAAACTTACCTTTTAATCCTGACAGCCTCTGCAGAGCTTCCTACACCCAACGCAAGCCCTCTTCGCGGGCCCAAAATGACAAATCCGGCCTCCTCCAATCACGGCGTTGCCTCAGGCCATGATTCCCCCGGGTGGGAAGCCGTGATTGGAGGAAGCCAGATTCGTCATTTCTGACATATGAAGAGGCTTCCGATGGCCAGGGGAATCGCTGGAGTGGCTGTCAGGATTAAAAGGTAAGTTTTTGAAGAAAAAAGTAAAATATCAATTTTGATGAATTAAAGTGCCCTTGTTTTTAATAGGATTATTAAAAACCGGGCACTAATTCATCAGAATTGAAATTGACCTACACTTTAACAAAGGATACCACAAAAAACAAAGCAACATTGATAATAGAAGTAAATTGGAAAGTTAAAATTTCATACTGTATCAAAATCGTAAAAGTTTAATTTTTTACTTTACTGTCCATTTAAAGAAAGTGAGTTAGCAACATTTTCATTGTATTGCAGTTCTTTACCTTATCTCCACTGATCTGTCATTTAGGGGAAGATATAAATGAGCTCCTGTCCTGATCAAGCAATTACAGCGTACAATTTTATAGGGTCAAAGTATTAAAATACAAGATTGAGTACAGCCTCTCTGGTCACATTGTAAAGAGCACATTTTTATCAGGAAATCAGGCAAAATAATGTTAATAATTAATAGTTTACAATTTATTTGCTATGCATATTTAAACATTTGATGTGGAATTAAATTGTGTGCTTCAACTCCCTTAAAAAGGGACATGAAACCCAAAATGTTTCTTTCATGTTTCAGATAGAGCATACAATTTACAAAAATGTATCTAATTTGCTTCATTCTTTTAGTATACTTTTTTGAAGATTCAGCAATGCATTGATTCAACTAATATTTGTGCAGCCACCTTTGCGCAGCTCCTGAGCCTAACTAGGTATCCTTTTCAACAAAGGATACCCAGAGAACAAAGCAAATTAGATAATAGAAGTAAATTGGAAAATCATATGCATATCTGAATCATGAAATGAAACATTTGGTTTTTATACCCCTTAAAGCAAGATCCTATAGCCATAATTTTCAAGAAGCCATTTACAGAGAATTCAAGTTTAGTGAACCATTGAAGTTAAGTGTTTAAAATTCTTTTTATCTCTGTTTTCTTTTGATGATCTGAATTCTTTCAACACTGTGTTTGCTGCTAAATTACCTCACATTTACAAGATAAAACTTGCAATAATGAATTTGCTAAAACAGCTGTTTTAAGTCATGCAAGGGATAGAATATTTAGTAAATATGAGTTTTCAACATTACATTAGTGAAGACTATCATTATTCAAAAGAATTGTACTTTTTTTCTCATTGAAGGACTGACATACACATACATCACACAATTGTTTTCCTCTTCAGAAACAGAGTTCATCTGAGGGTTTTACTAATGAATGCATTGCGTATTAAAGGCAGAAATGTCTACCCTTTCCTATACCTCATCTGGCATCCTGTATTGTCAAGTGCACATGTGTTTTTTTAAAGACTACCAAACATTCATAATGCACCAGATGTAGTCAAGTGAGTGTTATACTGACAGCATTTTGAAAAATAAAGGGCCAGATTATAAGTGGAGCCCAAAATATCGCTTTTGTAGTACCATCACACACAAATGTGCGCTGCTATTACAGGTGAGGTGCAATGCGAACACTACCTTGCGTTCACATTGCATGGAAGTATTGCACTCAGGCTTCTATAGGCCCCAACAGCGAAGGGCAGCAAATGTAAATATTAGGGATGCACCGAAATTTCGGCCGCAGAAAGTTTCGGCCGAAAATGGCATTTTTGGTTATTTCGGTTTTCGTTTTTTTTGCCTTTTATTTTCAGTAAAATTATTGTGTAGCATATTTCAAATCTGATGCCAGCTTAGAGCTGCTGTTTGAGTTCATTACTTGACTTAGGCCTAGATTTAGAGTTGGACGGTAGCCGTCAAAACCAGCGTTAGAGGGTCCTAACACTGGTTTTTACCGCCCGCTCGTATTTGGAGTCAGTCAGGAAAGGGTCTAACGCTCACTTTGCAGCCGCGACTTTTCCATACCGCAGATCCCCCTACGACATTTGCGTATCCTATCTTTTCAATGGGATCTTTCTAACGCCGGTATTTAGAGTCGTGGCTGAAGTGAGCGTTAGAAATCTAACGAAAAAACTTCAGCCGCAGAAAAAAACTAGGAGTTAAGAGCTTTCTGGGCTAACGCCGATTTATAAAGCTCTTAACTACTGTGCTCTAAAGTACACTAACACCCATAAACTACCTATACACCCCTAAACCAAGGTCCCCCCACATCGCCGCCACTCTATTAACATTTTTTAACCCCTAATCTGCCGCTCCGTACACCGCTGCCAGCTACATTATCCCTATGTACCCCTAATCTGCTGCCCCTAACATCGCCGACCACTATGTTATATTTATTAACTCCTAATCTGCCGCCCCCGCTATCGCTGACACCTGCATATTATTATTAACCCCTAATCTTCCGCTCCGTACACCGACGCAACCTACATTATCCCTATGTACCCCTAATCTGCTGCCCCTAACACCGCCGACCCCTATATTATATTTATTAACCCCTAATCTGCCGCCCCCAACGTCGCCTCCACCTACCTACAATTATTAACCCCTAATCTGCCGACCGGATATCACCGCTACTCTAATAAATGTATTAACCCCTAAAGCTAAGTCTAACCCTAACCCTAACACCCCCCTAAATTAAATATAATTTAAATCTAACGAAATAAATCTTATTAAATAAATTATTACATCAGCCAATAAGAATTTTCCTACCTTAATTCCGATTGGCTGATCGAATCCTATCAGTCAATCAGAATTCGAGGGACGCCATCTTGGATGACGTCCCTTAAAGGAACCGTCATTCGTCGGGAAGTCGTCGGTGAAGATGGATGGATCCGCGCTGGAGGTCTTGAAGATCAGCCAGTCGTCATCGGATTGAAGAACATAGAAGATGCGGCTTGGATGAAGATGTTTGCCGGTCCGGATGTCCTCTTCTGCCCGCTTGGATCAAGACTTCAGCCGGAGGATGGACGTCACTCTTCAGCCCCCCGCTTGGGCTTGGATCAACACTTCGGAGGCTTGGATCAAGACTTCGGTGGACGGATCGGTGAACCTGGCATGGTGAAGATAAGGTAGGAAGATCTTCAGGGGCTTAGTGTTAGGTTTATTTAAGGGGGGTTTGGGTTAGATTAGGGGTATGTAGGTGGTGGGTTGTAATGTTGGGGGGGGTATTGTATGTTTTTTTTACAGACAAAAGAGCTGAATTATTTGGGGCATGCCCCGCAAATGGCCCTTTTTAGGGCTGGTAAGGTAAAAGAGCTTTGAACTTTTTTAATTTAGAATAGGGTAGGGCATTTTTTTATTTTGGGGGTCTTTGTTATTTTATTAGGGGGCTTAGAGTAGGTGTAATTCATTTAAAATTGTTGTAATATTTTTCTAATGTTTGTAAATATTTTTTTATTTTTTGTAACTTAGTTCTTTTTTATTTTTTGTACTTTAGTTAGTTTATTTCATTGTAGTTATTTGTAGGTATTGTATTTAATTAATTTATTGATAGTGTAGTGTTAGGTTTAATTGTAGATAATTGTAGGTATTGTATTTAATTAATTTATTGATAGTGTAGTGTTAGGTTTAATTGTAACTTAGGTTAGGATTTATTTTACAGGTAATTTTGTAATTATTTTAACTACTTAACTATTAAATAGTTCTTAACTATTTAATAGCTATTGTACCTGGTTAAAATAAATACAAAGTTGCCTGTAAAATAAATATAAATCCTAAAATAACTACAATATAATTATAATTTATATTGTAGCTATATTAGGATTTATTTTACAGGTAAGTATTTAGCTTTAAATAGGAATAATTTATTTAATAAGAGTTAATTTATTTAGTTAGATTTAAATTATATTTAACTTAGGGGGGTGTTAGTGTTAGGGTTAGACTTAGCTTTAGGGGTTAATACATTTATTATAGTAGCGGTGAGCTCCGGTCGGCAGATTAGGGGTTAATTATTGTAGGTAGCTGGCGGCGACGTTGTGGGGGGCAGATTAGGGGTTAATAAATATAATATAGGGGTTGGCGGTGTTAGGGGCAGCAGATTAGGGGTACATAACTATAATGTATGTTGCGGCGGTGTACGGAGTGGCAGATTAGGGGTTAATAATAATATGCAGGTGTCAGCGATAGCGGGGGCGGCAGATTAGGGGTTAATAAATATAACATAGTGGTCGGCGATGTTAGGGGCAGCAGATTAGGGGTACATAGGGATAACGTAGCTGGCGGCGGTGTACGGAGCGGCAGATTAGGGGTTAATAATAATATGCAGGGGTCAGCGATAGCGGGGGCGGCAGATTAGGGGTTAATAAGTGTAAGGTTAGGGGTGTTTAGACTCGGGGTTCATGTTAGGGTGTTAGGTGCAGACTTAGGAAGTGTTTCCCCATAGGAAACAATGTAGCTGCGTTAGGAGCTGAACGCTGCTTTTTTGCAGGTGTTAGGTTTTTTTTCAGCTCAAACAGCCCCATTGTTTCCTATGGGGGAATCGTGCACGAGCACGTTTTTGAAGCTGGCCGCGTCCGTAAGCACCGCTGGTATCGAGAGTTGCAGTGGCGGTAAATATGCTCTACGCTCCCTTTTTGGAGCCTAACGCAGCCCTTCTGTGAACTCTAAATACCAGCGGTATTTTAAAGGTGCGGGAGAAAAAAAGCACGCGTAGCTAACGCACCCCTTTGGCCGCAGAACTCTAAATCTAGCCGTTAGTGTTTTGAATATAATAATATTTTTCTAGGACTATACTTTATTTTGATAATTGGTAAAAAAAAAAAATGGTTAAATCTGATTCTGTTACACAGAACTAAATAAAGAATAATACTAGCGATGCATCAAATTTTGGGCCGCCGAAAATGTGCAATTCCAATTTCGGCCCAAAGAGGACCAAAATGGCTAAAAATGTACAGCCCTCCCCTGTTCTATTGAGTTAAATGTCTATCCTTAGCAAAAGGTGAGCAGCACAGCACTGGCATGGTACACAGAGCACACACATAAGTACCATGCCATGATGATATTTGAAACCAGCAGTGCCCTTGTTTTTTTGTTGTTGTTGTTGAAGGAAACCAAAGTTTTGAATGTAGTTTTCAAAGGAGGATAAGTAACATGTTTATAAACACTTGATATTATCAGACACAGCCCTAAGCACACACAGTGAATATGTATAAGCCTTATATACAGTGCTCATACATCAGCCTCTTGTGCGTAGACATTCTATTCGCCTGAGGCAAATATGCATGCACACTATATATGCATAAGCCCCAAGCTCGCACACAGTTGGCACAAATTAGCACCCACCAGATAGTGTATACAAAAAAGCACAGTAACTTTCTATAACCACCTTGCACATAAGGTCGTAGCTAAGTCCGGTGGTCCTGGTGATAGGTGACAGGCAGACTTCATTTGGGGCTCCGGACATATAATCTGACGGGTCAGTGTGAGACCCAAACCAGGAACTAGGCGGAGATAAGATGAGAGACGATCAGGTGCAGCCACGCCTATTGCACGGATAACTACACCCAAAAACAAAACACATGTCCACCTAGTATTGTTGTCTGCTATAACCACGCTCTCCCTTGTAGAGCTCCACCTGTTTCACTGCAGATCACGCCCTACGGTACAAGTGACCACGCCCATTTGTTGGAGCTTTCCCGCCTACAAGCTCTCTCAGCTACACACACACTATAGTTAAAAAAAGAAAAAAAATATTTCAGTTTTGTTTCGGTTTTCGGCCAGGGGCATCCTGAATTTTCGGTATCGGTTTCGATCCAGAATTTTCATTTCGATGCATCCCTAGTAAATATGCTTATATACATGTATATTTACAGAAAACACACAGTTCCTATAGACCACAATGTAAAGGCACTTTTTAGTGCCATTTTTTTTTCTAGCATACCACAGCCGCCGACTTTAGTCCCAAAAACTGCTAAGTGCAGTTTTTTTTTTTTTTTTTTTTTATGCTTAAATGCAGTTTTTTTTTTTTAAAAAAAAAAGGAGAAAACTAACACTTCACTTTGGGGACAATTGGGGGGACCTTTAGAAAATTAACCGGAGGTCTGATCACTGGTTAATTTTCTGAGCGCTAATTGCTACTGTGAGCTTGCGGTAGCAATATCCAGCCACTTTGAATGGCTGGTTATTTATTGTGCGATAATTTAGCGCTCCACTTGTAATGTAGCCCAAAACGTTTATAAAATCAACCAATTTTAACGAGTCTTTACTTTTTTGTTATGGTAACATGCATATGAAAAATACACATACATGCATAAATTGTTTGTAGCTTTGTTTTTTGTCTATACATCTCCTTCTTGTGGAAGAGATTGTTGCTGGGGTATAGGCGTCAGAATATTTCTAGCAGAAATATCCCCACCCTAAAAATAAAGAAAAAAGTATACAGAGGAAGAGTATGAAGTGGGCATCTACAGGGAGTGCAGAATTATTAAGCAAGTTGTATTTTTGAGGATTAATTTTATTATTGAACAACAACCATGTTCTCAATGAACCCAAAAAACTCATTAATATCAAAGCTGAATAGTTTTGGAAGTAGTTTTTAGTTTGTTTTTAGTTATAGCTATTTTAGGGGGATATCTGTGTGTGCAGGTGACTATTACTGTGCATAATTATTAGGCAACTTAACAAAAAACAAATATATACCCATTTCAATTATTTATTTTTACCAGTGAAACCAATATAACATCTCAACATTTACAAATATACATTTCTGACATTCAAAAACAAAACAAAAACAAATCAGTGACCAATATAGCCACCTTTCTTTGCAAGGACACTCAAAAGCCTGCCATCCATGGATTCTGTCAGTGTTTTGATCTGTTCACCATCAACATTGCGTGCAGCAGCAACCACAGCCTCCCAGACACTGTTCAGAGAGGTGTACTGTTTTCCCTCCTTGTAAATCTCACATTTGATGATGGACCACAGGTTCTCAATGGGGTTCAGATCAGGTGAACAAGGAGGCCATGTCATTAGATTTTCTTCTTTTATACCTTTTCTTGCCAGCCACGCTGTGGAGTACTTGGACGCGTGTGATGGAGCATTGTCCTGCATGAAAATCATGTTTTTCTTGAAGGATGCAGACTTCTTCCTGTACCACTGCTTGAAGAAGGTGTCTTCCAGAAACTGGCAGTAGGACTGGGAGTTGAGCTTGACTCCATCCTCAACCCGAAAAGGCCCCACAAGCTCATCTTTGATGATACCAGCCCAAACCAGTACTCCACCTCCACCTTGCTTTAACTGCAGCAGGCAACGCTGAGTAACAACAGGGAAAAAGGGAACACCCACAACTTCACTTATTACTACTGCTCACACTTTTTGGATGTCTCCTATTTCAAGACTGATGCACTTGTAGTTTCATATGTTGGGAGATCTGCCTGCTGTGCCCTTTAAAGGCAGATGACCCAGTTTCTGACTACCCTATCTCCACCCAATGCACACAGAACCCCTCACATCCCTGTCTAAGAAAGCCTACAAGAAATGTTGGAATGTATGCAGTGCTCAAACAGTCTTTTTTATTAACACAAGAAGTTTTGTTATTTTTTCTCACTATTGCTTTCACCTTAAAGGGAAAGTCTACACCTTAGTCATCTTAAAGTCTTACCTTAGACTAAGCGGCAAATAGCCTCTTACACCCTTTCTATATCATGCAGCCGGAACAGTAAAAAATTATTAAAAAAACTAGTCTTAAAGCCCGTGTACACGGACCATTTTTTGCAGTACAGCTGTTCCATCCCTTGCTCTCTCTCTCTCTATCCCTCCTCTCTTTTGCTCTTTCTCCCTCTCTTTTGCTCTCTCTCTCCCCCTCTCTTCTGCTTTCTCTCCCCCTCTCTCTATTTTGCTCTCCCCTCTCTCTTTTGCTCTCTCTCTCCACCTCTCTTTTCCTCCCTCTCTTTTGTGCTCTCTCTCCCCCTCTCTTTTGCTCTCTCTCCCCTCTCTTTTGTGCTCTCTCTCTCCCCCTCTCTTTTGCTCTTTCTCCCCCTCTTTTGCAGTCTCTCTCCCTCTCTTTTGCTCTCTCTATCACGCCTCTTTTGCTCTCTCTCCCCCCTCTCTTTTGCTCTCTCTATCTCCCCCCTCTTTTGCTCTCTCTCTCCCCCTCTTTTGCTCTCTCTCCCTCCTCTCTTTTGCTGTTTCTCTCTCCCTCTCTTTTGCTCTTTATCTCCCCCTCTCTTTTGCTCTCTCTCTCTCCCCCCTCTCTTATGCTCTCTCTCTCCCCCTCTTTTTTGCTCTCTCCCCTCTCTTTTGCTCTTTCTCTCCCCCCTCTCTTCCCCCCTCTCTTTTGCGCTCTCTCTCCCCTCTCTTTTGCACTCTCTCCCCCTCTCTTTTGCTCTCTCTTCCCTCTCTTTTGCTCTCTTTCTCTCCCCTCTCTTCCCCCTCTGTTTTGCATGCTCTCTCTCTCCCCTCTTTTGCGCTCTCCCCCTCTGTTTTCCTCTTTCTCCCCTCTCTTTTGCTCTCTCTCTCCCCTTTCTCCCCCTCTCTTTTGCTGTCTCTCTCCCTCTCTTTTGCTCTCTCTCCCCTCTCTTTTGCTCTCTCTCTCCCTTCACTTTTGTTCTCTCTCTCCCCCTCTCTTTTGCTCTCTCTCCCCCTCTCTTTTCCTCCCACTCTTTTGCACTCTCTCTCTCCCTCTCTTTTGCTCTCTCTCTCTCCCTCTCTTTTGCTCTCTCTCGCCCTCTCTTTTGCTGTCTCTCCCCCCTCTCTTTTGCTGTCTCTGTCTCTCTTTTGCTCTCTCTCTCCCCATCTTTTGCTCTCTCTATCCCCCTCTTGTGCTCTCTCTCCCTCCCCTCTCTTTTGTTCTCTCTCTCCCCCCTCTCTTTTGATCTATCTCTCCGATCTCTTTTCCTCCCTCTCTTTTGCACTCTCTCTTCCCCTCTCTTTTGCACTCCCCCTCTCTTTTGCTCTCTCTCCCCCTCTCTTTTGCTCTCTCTCTCCCCCTCTCTTTTGCTGTCTCTCTCCCCCTCTCTTTTGCTGTCTCTCTCCCTCTCTTTTGCTCTCTCTATCCCCCCTCTTTTGCTCTCTCTATCCCCCTCTTATGCTCTCTCTCCCCCCCTGTTTTGCTGTCTCTCTCCCCCCTCTATTTTGCTCTCTCTTTTCCCCCTCTCTTATGCTCTCTCTCTCCCCCTCTCTTATGCTCTCTCTCTCCCCCTCTCTTTTGCTCTCTCTCTTGCCTCTCTTTTGCTCTCTCTCTCTCCCCCTCTCTTTTGCTCTCTCTTTCTCCCCTCTCTTTTGCTCTCTCTCTCCCCCTCTCTTTTGCTCTCTCTCTCCCCCCTCTTTCCCCCTCTCTCTTGCGCTCTCTCTCTGTCTCTCTCTCCCCTCTTTTGCGCTCTCCCCCCTCTCTTTTACTCTCTCTCCCCTTTCTTTTGCTCTCTCTCTCCCCTTTCTCCCCCTCTCTTTTCCTCTCTCTATCTCCCCTCTTTTGTTCTCTCTCTCCCCTTTCCTTTGCTCTCCCTCCCCCCTCTCTTTTGCTGTCTCTCTCCCTCTCTTTTTCTCTCTCTCTATCCCCCCTCTTTTGCTCTCTCTCTCCCCCCTCTCTTTTGCTCTCTCTCTTCCCCACTCTTTTGCTCTCTCTCTCTCCCCCTTTCTTTAGCGCTCTCTCTCCCCCCCCTCTTTTGCTCTCTTTTGGGCTCTCCCCCTCTCTTTTGCTCTCTCTCCCCTCTCTTTTGCTCTCTCTCCCCCCTTTCTCTCCCTCTCTTTTGCTCTCTCTCTCTTCCCTCTTTTGCTCTCTCTCTCTCCCCTTTCTTTTGCTCTCCCTCACCCCTCTCCTTTGCTGTCTCTATCCCCCCTCTTTTGCTTTCTCTATCCTGCCTCTTTGTCTTTTGCTCTCCTTCTATCCCCCCTCTTTTGAGCTCTCTCACCTCACACCCGCCCCGCCCAGCCCCGCCCACGCCACACCCGGCCCGCCTCTGTCACATACGACACCGCCCAGCCCCGTTTACGTCACTCCTGGCCTCGCCCATGTTACGCCCCCCTCACACCCGGTCGGCACTCGGCAGATGCCAGTTCAGTCTGTTGAAGGCCAGGTGTGTTTGTCCTCACGCAGTCTCTACTGCGTATGACAGCTTCGGACAAACACACTTGGCCTTTTATATTATAGGATGAATAGTGTTTCTGGCCAGTTTAAAATGTCTGCCAATCTCAGCCCACTGATGACATCATGATCTGGGTTGCATATGAAATCCAATCACAAAAGGTTCACTAGTTGGATTCAACAGGCACTCTGCTGAATAGCATTGACAGTCTGTTGAATCCCACTAGTGAACCTTTTGTGATTGAATTTCATATGCAGCCCAGATTGTGATGTCATCAGTGCCATTTCAAAGTAAACACTATTCATTTTAAAATAACCTTTACTGTTCCTGCTGCATGATATAGAACGGGTGCAGGAGGCAATTTGCAGCTTAATATAAGGTAAGGCTTTAAGATGACTAAGGTGTAGACTGTCCCTTTAATTGACATTTCTACAAACACTGCTTCAACATAGTGCTCAAGACACACAGTTACTTCCTAAACAAAGAGAAAGAGGTACATTTGATAAAAGAAATACATTAGAAAGTTTTTTTTTAAATTCTGCACTCTGTCTAAATCATTTAACTTTAACTTAGCTACATATCCTTTAAAGAGCTATGAAACCCAACATTTATCTTTCATGAATCAGTTAGCACATACAGTTTGAACTGATTTCTAATTTACTTCTATTATCAAATTTGCTTCATTCTCTTGGTATCCTTTGTTGAAAGGCTACTGGAAGCCAGGTGAACACACTGGGTGAGACAAGAGGCATACATATGCAGCCACCAATTAGCAGCTACCTCACAGTAATGCTCCTCCTGAGCCTACCTACTTGTCAACAAAGAAGTAAATTGGAAAGAAGTGAAAATTGCAGGCTCTATCTGAATCATGAAAGTTTATTTTTGAATTTACTGTCCCTTTAAGAGGTTGTTTCAAATCAGTTAAAAACTAGCAACTGCATATATGTAAATTGGTATAATCCTGCACTTTAAACATTAGCATATCGATAATATTTTTCTATTAGTTAAAGGTACAGTCTAGTCAAAATTAAACTTTTATGATTCAGAATATAATTCTAAACAATTTTCAAATTAACTTTTATCATCAAATGTGCTTTGTTCTCTCTGTATTCTTTGTTGAAAGTTAAACCTAGGTAGGCTCGAACTGATTTCTAAACCGTTGAAAACTGTCTCTTATCTCAGTGCATTATGGTAGTTTTTCACAGTTAGGCAGTGCTAGTTCATGTGTGTCATATAGATAACATTGTGTTCACTCCAGTGGAGTAAGCACTGATTGGCTAAAATGCAAGTCTGTCAAAAGCACTAAGATAAGTGGGCAGTCTGCAGAGGCTTAGATACAATTTAGTATTAATATCAGAGTGCTGGTTATGCAAAACTGGAGAATAGGTAATAAAGGGATTATCAATCTTTTCAAACAAGAAAAAAGTTCAAGTAGCCATCGGAATGAATTACAAAAATTACAAACAATATAACACTTTTTACATTTTTACAGAGTATTTCCAGATGTACTGAGTAAGGATTTAATGCAGCATGTACAGTATATAAATAAATGTATTTTCAAGTAGTGATGTCACTGGCACTGGTTAAAGCTTAAGGATATAAAGATCACAGTTTGAAAGGTCATTGTGTGCCGTGCAATACTCAAATAAAACACAATAGGTTATACACAACATGAGAACTCCTTTTGATGTTTTATTAGCCAAAAGGGACTCTGCATGACTCCACTCCCCAACTTTAATCCCTTAGCATCCAATTTTGCTAATATGCACAAAAAATAAGAGCTTAAATCATTTGTGAAATATCTGTCATTTAAATATTATTCACTACAATTACTTTATTAAGTGAAGAGCAAATGCATTAAGTGCAAACATACAGTATAGTTTCATAATGAATTAGTCAATAATTGTTTTAAATTATATATAATTTACTGAATCTTAGAAAATGTCAGTTAAATATGATTCTGCTACAGGCTGTATATATCTTTCTGCACAAACCACCTGCTGCTGGCACATTTTTAGAGAATACTCACACATCAATATTTTAATTACACTACCTGTTTTTTCTTCTTAAATGGAAAGAGTCCACAGCTGCATTCATTACTTTTGGGAAATAAGAACATGGCCACCAGGAGGAGGCAAAGACACCCCAGCCAAAGGCTTAAATACTCCTCCCACTTCCCTCATTCCCCAGTCATTCTTTGCCTTTCGTCCCAGGAGGTTGGCAGAAAAGTGTCAGAATTTAAAGGGACAGTCTAGTCCAAAATAAACTTTCATGATTCAGATAGCGCATGCAATTTTAAACAATTTTCCAATTTACTTTTGTCACCTATTTTGCTTTGTTCTCTTGGTATTCTTAGTTGAATGCTTAACCTAGGAGGTTCATATGCTAATTTCTTAGACCTTGAAGGCCACCTCTTTTCAGAATGCATTTTAACAGTTTTTCACCACTAGAGGGTGTTAGTTAATGTGTTTCATATAGATAACACTGTGCTCATGCACGTGAAATTATCTGGGAGCAGGCACTGATTGGCTAAACTGCAAGTCTGTCAAAAGAACTGAAATAAAGGGGCAGTTTGCAGAGGCTTAGATACAAGATAATCACAGAGGTTAAAAGTATATTAATATAACTGTGTTGATTGTGCAAAACTGGGGAATGGGTAATAAATGGATTATCTATCTTTTAAAACAATAAAAATTCTGGCGTAGACTGTACCTTTAATTTGTCTCTTATGGAGGGTAGTACACTTCGACAAGGGGCAGGAGTTTTAAGTAATCCTGTCAGTCTCTTAGTGAGCTGAACACAACAGATAAGGCACAGCACTCACAGCCCAATAGTCTGATGCACGCTGCAAGGACTCTGCTCAAGTCCCTCAATCAATTCAGCAAATGCAAATAAAAGCAGCAGCACCTTAATAATGCATCAAAGGTATCTTTTATTTGTGAGATATCACAGCTTACAGTAACGACGTTTCTCTTAGTGAGGGCTAGGATGAAATTTAGAGTCCGGAGATGCAGGGAGAGTCTTTCTGCGAAACCATCCCAACTCATGATAACAGCTCCTCAAGCAATCAGCGTTGTTGAACTTCGCTCCGCTGCCTGCTTTCTTCTCTCAAGTCCATGGCAAAGGCGATGCTACTATTCATCACACTTGAAGGGCCGTGTTCCTGTTCCACGGCGTAGATTCCGGTAAGATTGTTTAATTTTCTTTCTTCGTGAATGTACTGTACTACAGATGTTTTCCCGATCAGCTACCACTTTTTGGGACTAACTTAACATAAGGGTCTAAGTGAGTCTCCTTTTAGTATCTTGGAATCAATGGTTAATATCTCCTGACGGGGGTTATTGAACAGGGGGGTTTATAATCATGTTTGTTATGTGATTCAATCTGCTTATGTGTAGTGTTAAATGGGCTCATGGCTTGGAACATAAAGGCCTTTGGAAGTGACATGACATTGTGGTTGGGCGCGCTTTTTTGGACTATACTGTTCACCTTCTGGCCAGCGTGATTATGTTCCGTCCTCCATTTCCGCATTCCTGAACATGTGGTGACAGAGAAATTCTAGTTTGCAGGGGTCTGGTTCATAGGAGGTGGTGAGTGCCCCAGCCATTGTGAGTGTCAGGTGCCGTTTTTGTTTTGTATTATAGTCCATATTGGCATATTCTCTATCCAGTTATGGAGGATTCTGATGCTAAGACTGTTCAAATTTCAGACTCAGTTATGGAGGATTCTGATACTGAGACTGTTCTAATTTCAGATTCTTCGTCCGGGGAAGAATCCGGATTGGCCTCGTTGACACATGTCAATCAGTTATGTTCCGTGTGCCGTTGTCAGGATTGCAGAGTTCCTGTCATCCATTCTGCCTCTTACCTTAAATCTCCTCCCCCTTTCTCTTTAAGTATGCAGTACACCTTTCCACACGTGCTTAGTAATTTGAATTGGGTGATAACTTCAAGACGTATTCCTGAGCTCCTGAAATGCTTTCCTGGTTTAAAGGAAAACTTGCTTCTTCACTACCATCCCTGCTTCAATCCTCTAACGAAAATACAAGCCTAGTTATTTGAAGGAGACCGATCCTTTGTGAAGCTTAAACCGACTACCCTGACCTCCTAACAGCTTGCTGTGAGTCTCCCTTCACATTTTGACATGCTGCAACCAAATCGGATCTCTTATGCTGACCTAAGCAGGCAAGGACTTCAAGGGGAAATACAAATAGCATTACCGCTCACTACCTCCCTCCTGACATCAAGTATTTTACGAAAGTACAACTTACGGTTCCGATCCGTAACGGACTTTGTTCCCACCTCCTGTAAGTTCCTCTTACCAACCACAGACCTTCTCCATAGTGAGGTAACCTGTCACTCACAACCAGATACTAAGTGACAGAGCAGCTGCTAGTCTGCAAATAGCAGAGACTGTTTTAGAGTAACGGAGACTTAGTTACAATTGTATTCAGCCAAAACAAATTGGTCTCTGTTACATACAGTTAATTTAATACCAAGGTTGACTCCTTTCTTTCCTTCAGTCACTAAGAAGGACCAGGACCAAACAAATAAAACTCATTCACACCAACAAATCCTACTAACTCTCATAGTAGGGATTTAGTGTGTCGGTGATACAAATTCCATTATGCTCCTACCACTAAATCTAACAGTTAAAGACACTAACTAAATATCCTATCAAGCTAAATCTGCAGTTGTGGTCCAAAGTTTAATGCACCGTGACAGCCGTAGTGGAGAGCCTTGTTCCTCAGGCTCAAGGAATTAAGGGTCAGCTGAGCCATGCACCTCTGTGGGTCCTGTCCTCCAAGAGGCGAGTTAACTACCGCTCCATACTTCTACACATGCGGGTAACCCAGATTATGATTATTCCTCCATGTAGGGCGGCTTGTCCCCCCGGAGGTTGCAGCACATTTTCGCTTACACATATTTTTGGTGATTATTCATCTACAGAATCCAGACGTTTATGCGCAATTGTGCTCGTGCCCTATTGTCCCGGGTCTACCGCTTTGGGGAGGGTCTGAACAGTTCCCTGTGGGTGTAACTGTGCCTTTCATTACAGAGTTGCGCGCCTTCGCGTCTTACTCAGACATATTTTTCAATTACTAAATGATCCTATCCTTATTGGATACGGGAATTTTCAGTCTGCTTCGAATGGTACACCTCATTAGACATGTGGGGATGATGTAATCTCCTGACTATTCTTTCTTGAGATCCTTTCCAGTTTTTGGAAGATTAGGGCTCCTTTTGGCTGGTCCTGCGGTAGGCCTGTTTTCTTATTGGGCGTTAACCTCCGGGTTGCCTTATATTTTCTTTTTATCCGATTAGGATGTCTTTTATTTTGTTTATTTGTTTCCTTCGGGAATCTTAAACTGGGATCGATACTCTCTGTTACTTTTACAGTAGTGTGTTTGGGGACATGTTAGTCCTATGTTTGTCTGTTTTCACTTCTTCCCCTCTGAGGGAGGATTTATGCTTGACGGTTAGGACCCGGGTTGCAGGCTGGTTGTGTTGGGTTTGGTTCTGTCTTGTGGCTGTTCAGACACGTGGCACCATTCTGATTGGCTGGTCCGGTCAAGGCACCGAGTGCTCATGTTATTTTTTGTTTTACATTCAACTAAGCATTTTAGAGGACCTTTGGTCCGCGAGGCAGGAAGGATTCTCTCAGTCCTTCACTTTGGATGACTGGGTCAGTGGAGTTAACGCTCGGTCACTTTCTATTGCGTATGGTATTGTTGTACTCTAGAGTTTCCGCCCCCATGTGGTGGAGAGTTGGAGGGCTTAGCGCCTTCTTACCGCTTTGGCCTTTTTCTTTGAGGCTCTGGGATTGTCCTTTTTGGATTTGGTCCTCTGAAGCTAGTAGTTTGAAGGGTAGTTTAGCTGCCTTGCAGCAGATGGTTTTCAAAATGTAACCAGCTGCAGCTATTGCACATCGATTGTGTACTGTGTAGCTGTTTTTCTGAGACCTTTTTGGTCTTCCTCTGTGGTCTCCAGTTTAGGTCTCCTTTTAGGGGCCTGGGAGATGTTTGTTCCCTGTTAGGGACACTGGCCGCGGTCTCCTTGGGCTTGCTTGGGGTTCCTCCCGGAGCTAGGGATGGTTCGCGCCTCTTTCTCCCTGTGATCATCCACTTGTACGGAGGTGATGTGGAGACCAGTCTTTTCTTGAGTGGTTTTGTCCTCGAGGTATCCCCTTGCCTTTTTGTCCTTGGGCTGTTTGGAGAGTCTAGGGGCTCTAGTGTCGCTGTACGACTTTTACTGCCTTATCTCCTTTAGTGTCCTTGTAGGACTTTTACCACCTTAGCTCCTTTGGAGAGTGGGACATCGGCAAGGGGTGGTCTCTTCCTTAGTTCGGGACTTGCAAGTTTTTCTCGTTGTCCGGGTTGATCTAGATATTGCATTATTATTCCATGTGGTCTGGGTTGTTATATCAGACGGCATTTTCAGTTTTCGGGTATTGTTTGTTTAAACAATTGGGTGCTCGGACCTGTTTCTCCCTGGGGCTTTTGGTTGCTGAGTTTCACTCAGCATTTTCCCTTGGGGACCCCGTTGCGGGTTGTTACTGGACTTTTAGGTTCCAGGGCTGGATCGGGGTTCCCCAGTTCATGGGAACTTGGGCTTTGTCCTTTTACTCGGATTACTTGACCTGGTCTTGGTATTTATTTATTTATAAAATATTTTACCAGAAAGGATACATTGACATTTCTCTCGTTTTCAAGTATGTCCTGGGTTGGTATGGCCAGGTTTTCTGAGTGCTGTTGCTCATAGTGTCAGGGTGCCAGGAATCAGACTAAGACGAGAAGTGCAAAAATAATCAAGTCAAATAACAAGCCAGGAATCAAAACCAGAGCTGGTAGTCAGACGAGCTGAGTCAGGAGCCAAAGCAAATAGTCAGACGAGCCGGAATCAGGAAGAAGGAGAACAGCAGAGTCAGGAACAAGCCAGGGATCAGGAACCAGGAGGGACGTCAGACAGCCAGGTAATACACATGAGCTCTCACAAACAGGTCTGAGACAACGCAAGGGCAAAGCATACTGAACAGAGGCCCTTTAAATAATAAGTGATGACATCACAATTCTGAGACTGCATCCTGTCTCACACGGATGATGTACACCAGTCTGGCCATAAAAGGAAGTGCAGGAAATGAGCAGCTCACACAGTATGCACCAGAGTCAGCAAGAGAGGTGAGTAAAATGGCTGCCAGCAGCACATGGCAAACAATGCAGGGAAAAAACCCTGACAGTACCCTCCCCTCAACAACCCCTCCCCCACTGGAGGACAAAAGGCTTATTGGGGAAATGGACATGGAAGGCACGGAGGAGGGCGGGAGCATGAACATCAGAGGAGGGAACCCATGAACGCTCCTCCGGACCGTAGCCTCTCCAGTGAACCAAATACTGTACGCGGCTCCTGGACATATGAGAGTCATTAATGCTGCTGACCTCATACTCCTCATGGATATCAACAAAGATAGGACGGGGACAAGGCAACACAGTGGTAAACCTATTACAAACCAATGGTTTCAAGAGGGAGGCATGAAAAACATTGGAGATACGCATTGCAGGAGGAAGGTCAAGAGTGTAGGCCACAGGATTGACCCGTCGGAGTATTCGAAAAGGATCAACATAATGGGGAGCCAGTTTATTGGAAGGCACACAAAGGTCTGGCCATAAAAGGAAGTGCAGGAAATGAGCAGCATCAAACAGTATGCACCAGAGTCAGAAAGAGAGGTGAGTGAAATGGCTGCCAGCAGCACATGGCAAACAATGCAGGAAAAAATCCCTGATACATTGGGCTTGTTTTGCACCATTAGGCGGTTTCCCTTGGTCAACTTGCTGTAGTATCCATAGAATTCTCTACTCTGTAGGGGAATGGACTTGCAGTGTCATTGCTGCTACTACTGCACTTTGGTTGTGTGTTAGCAAGCTAGTTTTTAGGGGACTCCCTTACTCCAGGACTACTCCAGGGCTTCTGCGTTGGGGCTTGATCTCTCCTTAAGCTTGTGGCTTCATAGCCTTTTCCCCTTCTTTTTCTCCCTGGGTTGTTACGTTCCGTCTGAAGTCTTGTGGCTCCGTGTCGAGACTAAGTTGAACCTCTTTGCTAGTTCCTGTAGTCTGTTCTTAGGAGTCGGGTTGCACCCATGCTCTGTTGGATTGGCTGTGGCCATTCTTCCGCTCGTCTTTAAAGGGACAGTCTAGTATAAATTAAACTTTCATTATTCAGATAGGACTTTAAATTTTAATCAACTTTGCAATTTACTTTTGTCATCAAATTTGTTTTTTTTTCTCTGGGTATTCTTAGTTTAAACTAAACATAGGTAGGCTCATATGCTAATTTCTAAGCCTTTGAGGGCTGCCTCTTATCATATGCTTTTTAAATCTCTTTTCAACACAAAGAGACAGAAAGTACACGTGGGCCATATAGATAACACTGTGTTCAGGCACAGGGGGTTATTTAAGATTTAGCACAAAACAATGCTAAATGCAAGTCAATAGATAATAAACAGTCAATGTCATGTGATCAGGGGGCTGGAAGAAGGTTCCTAGATACAAGGTAATCACAGAGGTAAAAAGTATATTAATATAACTGTGTTGGTTATGCAAAGCTGGGAAATGGGTAATAAAGGGATTATCTATCTTTTAAAACAATAACAATTCTATGGTAGACTGTCCCTTTAAGCTGGTTTTGGGTTCTTCTATTCCCCTGTTTCAGACCTGCCATTGCTGGGGCTGGCCCGGCTGGGAGTGGGTTCTGAGAGATGTTGTCATCTTTAGGATCTAGGTGGGCATAGTAGCTAGCTCCATTGGCTTACAGGCAGAGGGTCTAGGATTGCTCTACCTTGGGTTCTGGGTATCACCTCTCTTTCTTGGGGGGCCTCGTGGAGGTTATGTGCTTCCCCCTTTTTTGGAAGACCTGTGGGTAGGTCTCGTGGCTTGGATTGTCTAGAGTGTGCCCTCTGTCTGGGGGTTTTCCTTGCAATCTGTTCCTTTACTGACCGCTTTTACTTCTCAGCAAGTATTCTCTGTATCATCCTGATGATGGTGGCATGTTCTTGACTCAGGGTTTTTCATCTGGGACTGTTACATGTTTTTTTTGTAAGCGGAATACTTCAGTATTCCTAGTTCGGACGATGTGTCTTCTGTTGTCTTTTGATGCTTTTGCACAATGTTTGAGAGACAGGTTTCTCTGTTCCTTTGCCCGGTTCTATACCTCCAGTTTTTCCTGGTCTAGGCCTAGTCTCCCCTTGTCTGTAGGGTCCCATTTGGTCCCTTGTGAGCTGAACTCGCTCTGGGGGGTTTTCCTTTAATGGATTTTGTGTCTTTTCATTTTTTTTCTTTGGTTCTTCCTGGCCCTATCCCTTTGGGAGTTTAGGCTGGTGTTCCCTTCTTTAGTGAGGGGTGAGTGGTGAGGAACTGACTGTTTGGAGACGGTGTCTCCTGGAGGCCTGTTGGCTCAGTTGAGTCTGATTTGTGGTCTCTAGCTAGGCTCTGGACTACCTGCGGGTCAGTGTCCTCTGGGCTTTTCCTTTCAAAGTTTTCTCGGCTTCGGAGGAAGCTGTTTTTTTTGTGGGCAGTGGTTTCAGGCTTAGTGCCCTCAGAATGGGCCGCCTATTGTACCCTGCCATCTTGGCATTCAGTGTCCTCTATAGCTTGGCTATTGTTTTCCCAAAAGTAATGAATGCAGCTGTGGACTCTTTCCATTTAAGAAGAAAAACATAAATTATGCTTACCTGATAAAAAAAATAATTCTGCTGATGGAAAGAGTCCACAGCTCCCTACCCGTAATTTTTATGTGGGGCGTCCTTATTTTTTTTCTTCTTGCACCTTTTACCCATATATATCTTCTACTGTTCCTTGTTCCTCAGCAGAATGACTGGGGGATGAGGGAAGTGGGAGGAGTATTTAAGCCCTGCTGGTGTGTCTTTGCCTCCTCCTGGTGGCCAGGTTCTTATTTCCCAAAAGTAATGAATGTAGCTGTGGACTCTTTCCATTAGAAGAAAAGAAAATTATCAGTTAAGCATAATTTATGTTTTTCCAATCAATTTTATAGTATATAGTTGCAATTAAAAAAAAATCAACATATTTTTCATTAAGTTAATCATGTTTAAAGGGACGTATAATTGTAAAAGGAAAATGTGCTACTTTTAATATGCCACTGTTGCTTGCGTACATCTCTATGTTAAAAGGGAGAGTAAAGTCAAAATTAAGCCTTATGATTCCAATATGTAATTGTATATGGAATTATAAGCAACTTTACAGTTTACTTCTATTGTTTAATTTGCTTCATTCTCTTGGTATCCTTTGTTGAAAAACATACCTAGGTATGCTTTGGAGCAGCAATGCACTACTGGGAGCTTGGTATTGATTGATGATTGCACATATATACCTCTTATCACTGGCTCACTCAGCGTGTTCAGCTAGGTTGCAGGAGTGTATTGCTGCTCCTTCAACAAAGGAAACCAAGAGAATGAAGCAAATTTTGTAATAGAAGCAAATTGAAAGGATGTTTAAAATTATCTGCACCATGAAAAAAATAAATATGGGGTTTGATGCCCCTTTAACTCCAGCTAGAAGTCACCAATCACCAGCTAGCTCCCAGCTTTGTTGCTGTTACTGTTCAAAAAGTAAAAGCAAATTTGAGAACAGAAGTAAATTGAAAAGTCTCTTAAAACTGCATGGTGTGTCTGAACCATGAATGTTTAATTTTTACTTTTGTGTCCCTTTAAATGTTGTTTTGTCCTATGACAGAACATGTTTCAGTGTGTTGTCACTTTTAAAAAATGTCACCAGCCATGACTGGGTTACTTTTATTATTTATTTTTCTTTTTAGCTTCTTGGTCTAGTAAATTATATTTTACTTTTATGTTTGTACAATTGTTTATTCCTCCTATACAGATGAGAAAAGAATTTATATTATGATACATTATAGGCAAATCTCAATCTGATTAAACAAAATACCCATGATGCACCTGTCCGGACATTACCGACTGGCAAGGTGGTTCTTGGGGTTTATATGTTGAATGTTGTTAGTTTAGGATTTTCACAATAGTGAGTCTTTTTTAAAATCTTATAAATTGTATATACGGGCGTCTGGAGGGGGCGGACACAAGGATACCAATGAGCCACCATTTTATAAATGATGTGCAGCTCATGTGTACAACAACCAAAACTCTCCTGCTGATTGAACATATTGCCATTGTTTTTATTATATTCGCCATTTTATTCCACCCCCGGAAGAATTTCTGCAGAGGCCCATAAATGTTTATATATATATATATATATATATATATATATATATATATATACTTGCAGAGATAGGTGCACTCTCACAAACAGGAGACTAGTTGCCAGGGTTCTGAATACAGGTTATGATATAGGTGATAGAAGACAGCACTCACTGGTCTTGAGCAAAGCAAAAAATAGCTGTAATAAGTGATGTTTCGGGGACAGCTCACCTTCATCAGACCAACAATCCAATAGTGAAAAAACAAACATTTATACCCTCTAAGGCCCTCCACCAGTGAGCAAAAATTGCGCCAAAACAATTGCCAAGGCAACCAACACTTGTTGTTTAAAAAATCATAAATCAATAAATATACATGAATATATACAGCAATATACATAAATATATTCAGGAAATGTGTCCCATATATGGAGTGGACAATGTACACAATAAAGACAAAATATATACACAACTATGCTACAGCAACATTATCTAATACAGAAATGGAATGTCGTATAGGAGCTAATATGAAATGCATAAGCATTCTTAAATATATATAGTGTCAAAGATATATGTCGAACATCGTGAGTGTAACTCCAAGACAGACCTATATAAACTGGATTACGATACCTAAGTGCTGATAAGACCTCTTAAGTTGCAACAACACACCGTAACGGCTAGACATGCATATCACAGAAAAGATAATACATACATTGCGATATGGGGGTATTCACTAACCCGTATGACAAGCTAATGCTATGTGTGTGCCTGCGCCACCAGTGATACAGTACAACCCATAAGGCAGCAAGAGCGCTTGTGTATCTACCTAGAAGTAGACAGACCGGGTGATTAGGGATCTGATAGGATAGAGAGGGCGCGCCTCCTGGGCCATCAACCTATGGAATGTCTAATCACGTGCAACGTAGCTCAAATCCTGTGTACTCCTACGGTGTAGTTCAGGGGCACGTGGAAAAGGGGCATTATTGATCAGGGAAGAGGGCGCTAAGTGCAAGCTGCAACATACTGTAATTAAATCAGTAATTTACCGGGATGCAAAACGGGGAACAAACTAAAGACAGTCCAACAGGGGTAAACAGCAATAATCCTAATGATGGGAGGCAAATATCCCCAGTTTGATATACACATAAGGCCATGTATGTACCTAAATCCTGCAGAAATAGACCCCCCCAAGACAGGCAGGAAGAAACCAAGCTGATCAGTCTATCCATAACCTGCGTGAGTTACATATGATAACCGGGTCTGATAGGCTAAGAGGGACACGCCTCCTGCAACAACCAGCTAATATCCATATTGGCACTAGAGCCCTAGAAATAAATAAGTGCCTGTGCGCTAGGGATACTGTGAAGGAAGTGACTGTATAGGGAAATCTCAGTAAGGAAATGGTCAGCTATGTAATACATGCCACGGCATTTTTAAAGTACCCCTGTGAACCTAAACCCTACAGTGTGGAGATAAACAAGTAGCGGGAAGTTGTAAAAATGTGTGGGGTGGGGTGTACATGCCCATAATCTGTAGGCAACTGGGAGTACTAAATCAAAGAATCACCCTGATCAATGTCTATGCCCATCACAAGAACAGCGGGGGTTATGCAAACAATGGGAATATAAAGGAGAAACTGAGGAGCTAGTCATACAGAGCACACTAATAATATAGCAGGCCATATATAGACACAGCAGACTGAAACTAACAAGGGGACCCAGAGCTTAGCATCACAGTTAGTTACACAGTACATACAGATACAGAGATAATCCATAATCATATAGATGTGTGGTGATCCCAGTATGGGTAACATCCCAATCCCATTTATAGACATGAGGGGGAAAACATGTTCTCTCTCTGACCATCATCTCCTAACTTGCAACATCACTTCCCTACCTACAACTCCCCCTCCCTCTACCCCTCACACCAAACTTCACAGAAGCACTAAGTCATTAGATCTGCAACAGCTCGCTAGCTCTCTCAAACCTCTCCTCTCACCCATCACCTCCTTTTCCTGCCCTGACCAATCTATCTGCCAGTATAACTCCACCATTATATCGGTCATTGACAATCTGGCCCCTCCAACCATAGCTCTGAAACCACACTCTCATCCTCAGCCCTGGCATACTCCTCTGACACCTACGCAGATGTTCCCATACTGCTGAGCGACACTGGAGTAAATCTCGGAGTTCAGCTG
Source organism: Bombina bombina (assembly GCF_027579735.1). Taxonomy (NCBI): domain Eukaryota; kingdom Metazoa; phylum Chordata; class Amphibia; order Anura; family Bombinatoridae; genus Bombina; species Bombina bombina. The sequence goes on along the minus strand of NC_069504.1, from coordinate 214,577,813 downwards.
ACTTTCTTCACTACAAGTTCATCCTGAACTCCTACTATTCTGCCCTTAATCTCTATAAGCAACAATACTTCTCTAATCTCATCTCTACTCTTTCCTCTAACCCAAAACATCTGTTCTCCATGTTCAATACTCTTCTCCGCCCACCCCACCTCCTAATACAACCTCTCTCTCAGCTCAAGATTTTGCCAGCCACTTCAATAACAAAATTGACTCCATCAGAAGTGAAATCAGCTCTCAACATACTACCAATCTCCCACCCTCAATCTCCCACCCTCTCAAAAGCTCACAATCATCCAAAACTAAATATCCAAAAATGCAGCTCTTTTGCCTCTGTTAACGAGGATTAAGTTTCTGCCCTTATACTGTCCTCCCACCTCACTACCTGTCCCCTCAACCCCATCCCCTCACAGCTACTCCCCTCCCTCTCTTCTACCCTCACCCCCATACTCACACACATTTTCAACCTCTCCCTCAGCACTGGTATATTTCCCTCATCTCTAAAACCTGCACTGGTCACACCTATCCTCAAAAAAACCTTCCCTTGATCCAACCTCCCCATCCAACTACCATCCTATTTCCCTACTCCCTCTTGCCTCAAAGCTCCTCGAAAAGCTAGTATACGCACGTCTATCCCATTTCCTTATGCTAAACTCTCTTCTTGACCCACTGCAATCTGGATTTCATCCCCATCACTCTACAGAGACAGCAATTGTCAAGGTTACCAACGACCTACTTACAGCAAAATCCAAAGGCCACTTCTCTCTGTTTATCTTCCTTGACCTTTCTGCAGCCTTTGACACTGTTGACCACACTCTTCTTCTCCAAACCCTCCAATTCTTCGGCATCTGCGACACAGCTCTCTCGTGGTTCTCTTCCTATCTGACTAACCGTACATTTAGTGTAGCCTTCACCGGAGCATCCTCTGCCCCATTACCACTTTCTGTTGGGGTACCTCAAGGCTCTGTCCTCGGTCCCCTTCTCTTTTCAATCTACACGTCATAATTAGGTTCCTTAATAAAGTCCCATGGGTTTCAATATCATTTGTATGCCGATGACACCCAAATCTACCTTTCTGCACCAGACATACCTCCTTCCTTACTAACCTGTGTCACTAACTGTCTTTCTAATATCTCATCTTGGATGTCCTCTCACTACCTTAAGCTAAATCTCTCCAAAACTGAACTCCTTATTTTTTCCCCTTCTTCCAATGTCTCCACCCCCAAAATTTCTATAACTGTTGATAATGCCATCATTATTCCTACCCCGCATGCCCGATGTCTTGGGGTCACACTTGACTCAGATCTTTCCTTCACTCCTCACATTCCGTCCTTGGCTAAAGCCTGCCGCTTCCACCTTAAAACATCTCTAAAATTAGATATTTTCTTACACAAGATACAACTAAGATTTGAATCCACTCTCTCATCCTTTCCTGCCTAGACTACTGCAACTCTGTCCTCTCTGGTCTACCTAGCTGCCGCATAGCTCCTTTACAATCCATTATGAATGCCTCTGCCAGGCTCATCTTCCTTACTCGTCGCTCTTCATCTGCTGAACTTCTCTGCCAATACCTTCACTGGCTTCTTCTTGCCTCTAGGATTAAACACAAAATCCTCACTCTGACATAAAAAGCTCTCAACTTCACTGCTCCCCCTACATTTCAGAACTTGTCTCCAGATACTCTCCCTCCCATCCCCTTCGATCAGCTCAGGATCTCCTCCTCTCCTCTTCTCTCTTTACTTCCTCACATTCCCGTTTACAGGACTTCTCCAGACTGGCCCCCATCTTTTGGAACTCCCTGCCTCACTCCACAAGACTCTCCCCTAGTTTTAACAGCTTCAAGCGCTCCCTAAAATCTCTACTATTCAGGGATGCTTACAACCAACACTAACCTTTCCTAACTCCATTGCTTTCACCTTGAACCCATTAGAATGTAAGCCTATGAGCACAGCTGTTTGCAGATCGCCTTCATAAGAGCCGACTGCAACAGTGAAACTCTCGGCAGGGCCCTCTACCCACTTGATCCCTACAAAAGCTATCCTGTATACCGACTATGTTTACAGCACTGCAGAATCTGTTAGCACTCTACAAATACCTGATAATAATAATAATAATAATATAAGGTAGTACCCCAGAGCTACAGGCGTGGCTGGTGGATAGTGTTTCTACAAAAAATCAATGCCAATCATTGCCCATTTTCAATCCCCTAGGGTGGATCATATCCAATTTGTATATCCACTCTGCCTCCCTTTGTAATAAAAGTTTCTCTCTGTCCCCACCCCTTCTCAGAGGGGGTATGTGATCAATGAGCATAAACCTAAGGTCCTTAACAGTGTGCCCTTGCTCTATGAAATGTCTTGCAAAAGGTTGGTCGCTTTTACCTGTATCGATTTCTGCCCGTATCACGCTCCTGTGGTTAGCCATTCATTTTTTATATCATCATAGGTCTTACCTATGTAGAAGAGCCCACAGATGCAACTCAGCATATACATGACGAACTTGGTGGTGCAAGTCAGGTAATGTTTAATCATAAAGCGTTGGTTATTGTGGGGGTTTTGGAACTGACTCCCTTGGAGCATAGAATTGCACTAGTACAGCTCGGGCATTTATATGATCCTAGTTTAGTTGGCCCTGTGCGGATGTTGGTACTATAACTTTTGACCATCATCATCAGTATGTCCCTTAGGTTTTCTTCCCAGATTAAATCCAATCCTAGGAGGTGCATATCCCCCATATGGTAACAATACATACCACTGTGTCCACAGCATGGATGACAGGTCTGAAAGCTATAATGTCACAGCTAAGTGTTTATTATCTATATCCATAGGTAATAAATCAGCGAAGCACCTGTTTTTAGTTTTAAATACTCCCCATAATCAATTATACGTTGGCAATGATCTCTTACATAAATATGCCATACAAATAGATAGAGACAGGTTACACAGATATAAGGATGAGTGCTGTTTTATACCAAAAGCATGATAATTTAAGAAAAGTCATTGCATATGCGAGCAAAACTTTATCCCCAGTAGAAATAAAATTTAGGGATTGCGAAAAAGCCCTCTTATCTAATGTATGGGCAGCTATATACAGGGCAAGAAAATTATTGTAGAAACTGCCCACCTGCCTTTGCTATATCTGCAAAGTGAGAGATTCAGAGATGGAAATTTGTCTAATAGCCGCATAACAGCTTGGACTCTTTCCTTACAAGGCTGGCCTTTAGAAATTTGCTACAAGCAGAATAAAAAGAATCCAGTCGCACAGGGGCTTGCTGAGCTCCATTACTGTACTGCTAAGGATCATGGGGAAGAATTATCAGAAGATGATTTGCTGGATGAACAATTACTTTCCCTGTATAAGATATACCATGAGGACCATTGTCAGACATTACCTTGGGTATATGTTGATGGTTGTTCTTACCATGCCACTATTGATAATGAGCACAGATTAGTCGCTGACATTGGTATAACTTGGGCAAGGGGACTCCCAAACAATTCAGTAGGTTTCAACATTGGACCAAGATCCAGCCAAGTTGCGGAACTAACTGCTGTTCTAAAAACCATTAAGATGGCTATTGAACACGGTATTCATGAATTTGTGATCATTACTGACTCAAATTACATGCGTGACAGTTTTGTTGAATACCTGCCAACTTGGAAAAGAAATGGCATGCAGAAAAGTAACAACAAACCAGTCAAGCATGGCAAGTTGTTCTGTGAGATTGATAATCTGGTGGTATCCAATGATTTAACCATACACTGGAAAAAGAACAAAGGTCATTCCAGGGTTCTAGGTCCTGATAAGGAAGGCAATGATCTTGCGGATTAATTAGCCAAACAAGAAGCCATAACTGGAGAACTCCTTAATATCGACCACTTAATGGGTGCAATTCAGATAGAAGCCATTACCAGAAACCAAGCTAAACAACAGAGTGAGCCTAACCTGGTACAATGGAGTCAGGATTCTCCTAGTGAGGACCTGATAACTAGTCAAAAAGATAACCCCATTGTAGGCACCTTCTAAAACACATATAAGATCCTGAAAGCAACCCCATCTCAAAAGAGGACAGTATTGGTAGATCTTAGAATCTTAATGAAATCCAGATCACAATTCAAGTTACAGGATGGTTTGTTAATTAGAACCTCCAAAACTGGCATCCAGCAATGGGTAGTACTCACCAAGTTCAGAGGTCTCATGCTTCAACATGCCCATGATGCTCCCATATCTGGTGCTCATGGCACCAAATTAATGTATGAAACATTGCTTGACTATGCCTTTTGGCCACACATGTTGAAAGATGTTCAAACTTACTGTCAAGGTTGTTTGATCTGTCCACAGTTCCAACCCACTGCACCAATGCATAGAGCACCATTGCAGAAAAGGGGTAAATGCCATGGTCAGATATACAAATTGATTTTATTGGTCCAGTAACAAAGTCATCAAGAGGTAACAAATACATGTTGACAGTGACATGCCTGTTCACTAAATGAGTAGAGTGCATCAGTGTACCTAACAATATTGCTGAAACATGCGCAACATTGCTCATCAACCACGTGTTTTCCAGAATTGGTTTTTCACTAGTGAAGTGATGACTAAAATGTGGAAAATACTAGGGGTTAAAAGAAAGCTCCATATTGCATATAGAGCTGCCTCAAGTGGTGGTGTAGAGCATTACAACCAGTCTATTGTGAAAATCCTCAAAAAGTTTGTGAGTGAAACGGGTAAAGACTGGGATGTAAAATTACCTCTAGTCCTAATGGCATTAAGAGCAACTCCAAGTAGTGCTACCAAGATGTCACCTTTTGAATTGATGACTGGTAGAAGAATGGTTCTACCTCAGCATCTACTGTACCGTACATCAGACCAGAACTTGATAAACGCTGTCAATGTGTGGAGAACCTAAGAAAGCACCTGCAATATACCTTTGCATTTGCTCAAAGGAACTTAGAGAAAGCTGCAACTGCCACTAAAACCTATTATGATCTCAAAATGGCCAAAAAGGAATATGAAATAAATGATAAAGTTTATCTTTATAACTTTGGAAGAGATCAGGTTAAGGAGAAGAAATTTCTTCCATCATGGAAGGGTCCTTTTGTCGTTACTGATGAAATATCTCCAGTTGCCTATAAAATTAGGATACCCAAAAATGATACTTTTATGGATAAATGGGTCCATATTAATCAGTTGCGAGCATGCCATCCTAGATCACAACTACTAGTCATAGAGGGAGAATGAAATGTCATATCCCCAAATGAACTAAAGAAATATTGTAGTTTAACGATGCCTAGCTAATGAGCATGAGGGCTCAAAAATAACAGACTCTCTTCATAGAAGGCTCACCAAATACCACTGACTGTAAGGCAATTCCAATATGTGTCCTACATCCATTGAATATTGGAAGGAGGAATTATGTCAGGGTATCTGTGAGTAACATTAAATAAACAACAGATGTATTATAGAATCTAATATTTCATTTTGTAGCTAAATATCCAATTTGATATGAGATGGTCTTGGCTGGGTGAAACAACCCCCCTTCTTCTTGCTCTGAAACATTTGGTCATTAGTTCAGGCAATTTATTTCAAAGAGATGGTCATCTATATGACTGTGTATTGCAAATCTTAGATCAGACATAAGATACCTTTCTCCTGATTAATATAACATCTGACAACAAAAGGTTTAGCTTTAAAGCTCACAGCCCCGTAGGGGGTAGCAAACAGAAATTCTGAGAATATACTAATTAGCACATACCTGTTAATTGCCCCTGAGCCTCAGATCAACATAAACTGAACCAAACAGAAACACGTTTGTATTGTAGCTTTAAAATTAATTTTTGAAGTACAACTTGTGTTTAAATTTCAAGTATAATTGATTCTCAGACTGTATATATATATATATATATATATATATATATATATATATATATATATATATATATATATATATATGTATATATATATATATATATCCTGAGAAGAAATGCCTAACAGTAACATATTAGATAAGTGTATACTAAACTTAATGAGTAGCTGTATGGTAGATGTATAAATGTTTGTTTCAAAATGGTAACATTTGTTTCTTTATTTTACAGAGAGCAAGATGTCCTATGAATATTAGCCATAAACATGGATCTGTGTACTCAAAAATGATTAGGAATGTTAAATATGCTGTTTTTGTATGAATATAATGTCAGGATGTTTAAATGCTATGATTCTAGGGAGGACAAATAATTGACAGTGTAATTGCTTATTAATATGATCACTAGAAACATACTTGTATTTGGTATTGGAATAATCAGAAAAATGACATAAATTATCCCATCTATAATTAAAATTGTAAGTGGTTAATACAAGAAATTAAAGTAGATTAAATAATCAATTTATAAGGATGTATTAAACTGTAGCAATAATTGATGGTGAAACTGCATTTGCGGTTGTCTACTGCCCCCTAAGGGATTAAAACTGGTATGACAGCCAAATAAATTAACTATTGGAACACATGCAGAGCCAGATGAGCCAATCAGGGAGGCGTCTCCCAAATAACCAATCAATGCTAAGCATCTGAAGGGCCAATCCAAAAGACAAGCACCTTGGGGCATTTCCAAATAATTACCAATAATTACAATATGAATAAAAAAGGGTGTGGTATATCACATGATATAACCTCATGCAAAATGAGATAGAAGGGTAGTCTTTTGTCTGCTGAAACTTGTGATTGAATAACTGGCTGCCATACTTGGGACACAATCACTTTAAGCATAAATCTGAGACTCCCTTCTTGATCTATGCAATAACCTTTCTTCATATGAGGTGATCTGAATCTATTTGGAATAGACTGGAATACTGAATTGATTCATGTGGTAATGTATGACTGTTTTAAGCTAGTCTTCTGTATTCTAAGTAATTCATTGTTTGCTAGGTATAGGCCCTTTGTGTTGCATATTTGTAAGGCAGTCTTATTATTATTATTAAGAGTAAATCCCTCTGGGGTGTATTAAGTAATTTGATATATATATATATATATATATATATATATATATATATATATATAATTTTCCTTATTGCTGCTAAATAAGAATTTATTTCAGCTCAGATAAATTGGCATAGGAGTTGGTTGTTTGCACAAATAATATATATAATTTCTGATGTTTTAAATTAGAGTTATATAGGATCAATTGTAGGCTAAGTAGTTTAGTTGTACTGGTCTGAAAGTTATTGGCTCATACTTTGATTTGGGAGATTATTGTGAGTAAAGTTAATTGTAAAGGTATATTTGATTTGCTTTGTAAAGAATATTGTAACTACATAAGTGTATATCATTTCATTCATAATCTGGTTCCTATAAATATAATTCAATGTGTCTATAACTTTAACTTATCGTAAAGAACTTAGAAATAAATATTGCATTTTAATTGGAGGTTATTTTAAAGAATCAATTATTAAGTAAATTGTCTATAACCTTGGTATATACTGACATCATGTTGTTTCTGTGCTTGGTCATGTCAATGTCCACTGCTTTCTGCTGGATTATTCGAGTAAAGGTGCAGGTACTTGGATTAGTAGTTGGAGGTTCAAAAGTGGTGTTTTTCTTAAATCAGTGTCCCTTGTCTTCCAGTTTTGTCCCTTGAAAGAAGTCGCCCAATTTGAGCTGCCTTTGGAACTTCATTGTATCAATGAAAGTGTTGAATTCATTGTGGATAGTGATCGGGACAAAAGACAATCCTTTGTTTAGAACCACTCTCTCTTGGTCCGTCAGGATGTGTTGGCTAAGATTGACCACTACATCCTCCTCCGTCTTGGCTGGAATGGGGGTCTTTTTCCAAAAGCCCCCCTCCTGATGTACAGTCTCCATCTCTCCCTCTGGCTGCTGATCTGGTGGTAATGTCTTAAAAAGGCTGTGCAGAGGTGGAGGCCTGGATTGCTTGTCCTTGGACATCCGTTCCATCAGTGTCTGACCCCAAGCTAGTATCAACCGTGTTTAGGTGCCTGTTGGTATAGGCCCTCTGTCTCCTCTGGTGTCATGGCTGATCATAGGTTCTCTCCTCTGGTCCCAGAGTCCATCTGTACATTTTCTTATCCCTGTAGTCATCTGTCACATACACCAGCTTCTTATTCTTGAATGACACCAGGACATTGTTATACTCCTTTAGTTGTGTGGAGAGCTTTTCCATCCAGTTTTCTGTGTTATCCTGAGATAGAATAATGCCCTGAGTATCCTCAATGCATGCTATCTCAATCTTCACCATCTGTAGTAGATTCCTTACTTCCTCCACAACCAATAGTATTAGGTACAGGGAGCATTTGTTCAGCACTGTGCACCAGCGTTTATAGAACTCAGGATTTGTTCTCCCAATCGTGGGTACGTTGTTGATGCAGAACCCTCTTGGGATCATTTTCTTTCTGTGGTACTCTGATAAGTAGATACCATGCAATTTAAGATCAACCTCTTTTTTCTTAAGTTTCAGTATCTGTAGAAAGATTGTCTGTGTTCTGTCAGCTGGTGTCTCAGGGATGACTGAGTCAAACAGGATCCAGGCAGCATCATTGTCGGTAAGTGTCAGGGTCTCTGCTCTTTCTATGTCCACAGGGATGTTTGGGATGGGTTGTGATGCTGGCAATGGTTCCATAGGTGCTGTAACTAGGTAAAGGTGCCTGTGTAGCCCAGTGGTGATAATGTAGACAACAAAAGTGAAGTTGCGTGGAGGGTTAAACGAGGCAAACTGGGGTGGGTGCAACCAGATAAGTAGTATGCTTGCAGAGATAGGTTCACTCTCACGAACAGGAGACTAGTTGCCAGGGTGCTGAATACAGGTTATGATATAGGTGATAGAAGACAGCACTCACTTGTCTTGAGCAAAGCAAAAAATAGCTTTAATAAGTGATGTTTCGGGGACAGCTCCCCTTCATCAGACCAACAATCCAATAATGAAAAACCAAACATTTATACCCTCTAAGGCCCTCCACCAGTGAGAAAAAATTGCGCCAAAACAGTTGCCAAGGCAACCAACACTTGTTGTTTAAAAAAACATAAATCAATAAATATACATGAATATATACAGCAATATACATAAATATATTCAGGAAATGTGTCCCATATATGGAGTGGACAATGTACACAATAAAGAAAAAATATATACACAACTATGCTACAGCAACATATCTAATACAGTAATTGAATTTCGTATAGGAGCTAATATGTAACGCACAGGCATTCTTAAATATATGTAGTGCCAAAGATATATGTCCAACATCGTGAGTGTAACTCCAAGACAGACCTATATAAACTGGATTACGATACCTAAGTGCTGATAAGACCGCTTAGAGTGGAACCACATATCGTAATGGCTAGACATGCATATCACAAAAAAGATAATATATAAATCGCGATATGGGGGTATTCACTAACCCGTATGACAAGCTAATGCCGTGTGTCTTTGCAGCAGCGCCACCAGTGATACAGTACACCCCGTAAGGCAGCAAGAGCGCTTGCGTATCTACCTAGAAATAGACAGACCGGGTGATCAGGGATCTGATAGGATAGAGAGGGCGCGCCTCTTGGGCCATCAACCTATGAAAATGATGAATTGTATTTCCCTGGTAGGAGGGAAGTATTTGCCCCACAACTAGCTTTGTTTTGGTTGTTTTCAAAATGTTTTAAAAATACTTTGTTCCTTGACATTCTTTGTAGCATTACAATATAAATAGCTGCATTACCATTTGTAGTTGTTGGAAAACATACGGCTAGATTTAGAGTTTGGCGTTAGCCGTCAAAACCAGCGTTAGAGGCTCCTAACGCTGGTTTTGGGCTACCGCTGGTATTTAGAGTCGTGTAGGTAAGGGTCTAACGCTCACTTTCCATACCGCAGATCCCCCTACGCCATTTGCGTATCCTATCTTTTCAATGGGATCTTTCTAACGCCGGTATTTAGAGTCTTGGCTGAAGTGAGCGTTAGAAATCTAATGACAAGACTCCAGCCGCAGAGAAAAACCAGGAGTTAAGAGCTTTCTGGGCTAATGCCGGTTCATAAAGCTCTTAACTACTGTGCTCTAAAGTACACTAACACCCATAAACTACCTATGTACCCCTAAACCGAGGCCCACCCACATCGCCGCCACTCTATTAAAATTTTTTAACCCCTAATCTGCCGACCACACACCGCCGCCACCTACGTTATACTTATGTACCCCTAATCTGCTGCCCCTAACACCGCCGACCCCTATATATATTTATTAACCCCTAATCTGCTGCCCCCAACGTCGCTGCTACCTTACCTAAAATTATTAACCCCTAATCTGCCGACCGGACCTCACCGCTACTCTATTAAATTTATTAACCCCTAAAGCTAAGTCTAACCCTAACACTAACACCCCCCTAAGTTAAATATAATTTAAATCTAACGAAATAAATTAACTCTTATTAAATAAATTATTCCTATTTAAAGCTAAATACTTACCTGTAAAATAAACCCTAATATAGCTACAATATAAATTATAATTATATTGTAGCTATTTTAGGATTAATATTTATTTTACAGGCAACTTTGTATTTATTTTAACCAGGTACAATAGCTATTAAATAGTTAATAACTATTTAATAGCTACCTAGTTAAAATAATTACAAAATTACCTTTAAAATAAATCCTAACCTAAGTTACAATTAAACCTAACACTACACTATCAATAAATTAATTACATAAAATACCTACAAATAAATACAAATAAATAAACTAACTAAAGTACAAAAAATAAAAAAAGAACTAAGTTACAAAAAATAATAAAATAATTTACAAACATTAGAAAAATATTACAACAATTTTAAGCTAATTACACCTACTCTAAGCCCCCTAATAAAATAACAAAGTCCCCCAAAATAAAAAAATGCCCTACCCTATTCTAAAATACAAATAGAAAAGCTCTTTTACCTTACCAGCCCTTAAAAGGGCCTTTTGCGGGGCATGCCCCAAAGAAAACAGCTCTTTTGCCTGAAAAAAAAACATACAATACCCCCCCCAACATTACAACCCACCACCCACATACCCCTAATCTAACCCAAACCCCCTTAATTAAACCTAACACTAAGCCCCTGAAGATCATCCTACCTTATCTTCACCACGCCGGGTATCACAGATCGGTCCAGAGGAGGCTCCGAAATCTTCATCCAAGCCCAAGCGGGGGCTGAAGACATCCATCATCCGGCTGAAGAAGTCCATCATCGGGCTGAAGTCTTGATCCAAGCGGGGGCTGAAGACATCCATCATCCGGCTGAAGAAGTCCATCATCGGGCTGAAGTCTTGATCCAAGCGGGGGCTGAAGACATCCATCATCCGGCTGAAGAGATCCATCATCGGGCTGAAGTCTTCTATCAAGCAGCATCTTCAATCTTCTTTCTTCCGGAGCCATCTTCTTCCAGCCGACGTGAATCCATCCTCTTCTACCGACGCCTACTCGCCGAATGACGGTTCCTTTAAATGACTTCATCCAAGATGGTGTCCCTCAAATTCCGATTGGCTGATAGGATTCTATCAGCCAATCAGAATTAAGGTAGGAAAATTCTGATTGGCTGATTCCATCAGCCAATCAGAATTTTCCTACCTTAATTCCGATTGGCTGATAGAATCCTATCAGCCAATCGGAATTCGAGGGACGCCATCTTGGATGACGTCCCTTAAAGGAACCGTCATTCGTTGGGAAGTCGTCGGCCAGGATGGATGTTCTGCGTCGGCGGGATGAAGATGGATCCGGAAGAAAGAAGATTGAAGATGCCGCTTGATAGAAGACTTCAGCCGGATCATGGACCTATTCAGCTCCCGCTTGGATCAAGACTTCAGCTGGATCATGGACCTCTTCAGCCCCCGCTTGGGCCAAGACTTCAGCTGGATCATGGACATCTTCAGCCCCTGCTTGGGCCAAGACTTCAGCCAGATCATGGACATCTTCAGCCCCCACTTGGGCTTGGATGAAGACTTCGGAGCCTGGACGGATCGGTGATACCCGGCGTGGTGAAGACAAGGTAGGGAGATCTTCAGGGGCTTAGTGTTAGGTTTATTTAAGGGGGGTTTGGGTTAGATTAGGGGTATGTGGGTGGTGGGTTGTAATGTTGGGGGAGGTATTGTATGTTTTTTTTACAGGCAAAAGAGCAGAATTCTTTGGGGCATGCCCGCAAAAGGCCCTTTTAAGGGCTTGTAAGGTAAAAAAGCTTTTCAATTTTAATTTTAGAATAGGGTAGGGCATTTTTTATTTTGGGGGGCTTTGTTATTTTATTAGGGGGCTTAGAGTAGGTGTAATTAGCTTAAAATTGTTGTAATATTTTTATAATGTTTGTAAATTATTTTTTTATTTTTTGTAACTTAGTTCTTTTTTTATTTTTTGTACTTTAGTTAGTTTATTTAATTGTTTTTATTTGTAGGGATTTGTATGTAATTAATTTATTGATAGTGTAGTGTTAGGTTTAATTGTAACTAAGGTTAGGATTTATTTTACAGGTAATTTTGTAATTATTTTAACTAGGTAGCTATTAAATAGTTATGAACTATTTAATAGCTATTGTACCTGGTTAAAATAAATACAAAGTTGCCTGTAAAATAAATATAAATCCTAAAATAGCTACAATATAATTATTATTTATATTGTAGCTATATTAGGGTTTATTTTACAGGTAAGTATTTAGCTTTAAATAGGAATAATGTATTTAATAAGAGTTAATTTATTTCGTTAGATTTAAATTATATTTAACTTAGGGGGGTGTTAGGGTTCGGGTTAGAGTTAGCTTTAGGGGTTAATACATTTATTATAGTAGCGGTGAGGTCTGGTCGGCAGATTAGGGGTTAATTATTGTAGGTAGCTGGCGGCGACGTTGTGGGGGGCAGATTAGTGGTTAATAAATATAATATAGGGGTCGGCGGTGTTAGGGGCAGCAGATTAGGGGTACATAGGTATAATGTAGGTTGCGGCGGTGTACGGAGCGGCAGATTAGGGGTTAAAAAAATATATGCAGGTGTCAGCGATAGCGGGGGCGGCAGATTAGGGGTTAATAAGTGTAAGGTTAGGGGTGTTTAGACTCGGGGTACATGTTAGGGTGTTAGGTGCAGACTTAGGAAGTGTTTCCCCATAGGAAACAATGGGGCTGCGTTAGGAGCTGAACGCTGCTTTTTTGCAGGTGTTAGGTTTTTTTTCAGCTCAAACTGCCCTATTGTTTCCTATGGGGGAATCGTGCACAAGCACGTTTTTGAAGCTGGCCGCGTCCGTAAGCACCGCTGGTATTGAGAGTTGCAGTGGCGGTAAATTATGCTCTACGCTCCTTTTTTGGACCCTAACGCAGCCATTCTGTGAACTCTCAATACCAGCGGTATTTAAAAGGTGCGGGAGAAAAAACCCAGCGTTAGCTATGCGGGTCGTTACCGACAAAACTCTAAATCTAGCCGATAGTAAATTGCTATACATTTTTCAGCTTCATAAAGATGTTTTATATTAATGCTGATTTTATGGTGCCAGAATACTGAACTTCTTTGTATAATGATTCTGTGAATTCTCTCCTACATCTTTGTTGGCATCTTAGCTAATTCCTGAATTCCACATCAAAATGTTGTGGCTTTCTAACAGAGTTAATGAAAATTAGTAAAGATAGTGAAATCATAGTGGAAATATTTGGCAAATTATTTTGCACAGTTTTCTCAGCTTATTTTTGGAACAATTGTCAATTAAATTTTGAAGTAGGCTGTAAATTTCACAGCACTGGTCTGTACAACTGAAAAAAATAGCTTTATGTAGCAAAAATTGTTCCATGATTAAGACATGTGGGTATTTAAAGGGATATGAAACCCAATTTTTTTTTTTTTTTTTTATAATTTTTTATTGGTAAACCATTTAGGGGTACATAAGGAAAAAGAGGATAAGGTTAACGGCATTAGTTACATATTAGGGGAGTATACAGAAACACAAACAAAGAATAAAAGCTAAAAGGATTATTCCTTATTCTTTTTTATCTTTTTGATCAAACAGGTGAAAAAGCAAGCAGGAACAGAGTATAAGGCGCTGTTCCAGTTCTCGTGTAACTATCTGCTTACATACTAGTGGCCTGTCGTAAAAACGAGAAAAAGAATAGTTAAGGCAAAGTAGATCCGTCTCTATTTTTGGCCGAGCACAACCTAGTCCTCTAAACATGCAACCTGATCTCGTCCAATTAACCCCTAAATGGAAACCAAAAATAAGTTTTTCTGTTATTAAGACAACCAGCTGTGATATTATTAAATTTCAAAATTCAATGAAGTAAATCACAGCTATCGACAGAGGACAAGAAGATCCTCCAGACATGGGGCTAAAACATAGACAAATACAGTAACAAACACAGAGAAAAAAAAAAAAAAAAAGAGAAAACCCCAGAAGGGAAAAAGCGAAGAGGAGGGTAGGCTAGGATCATTCCCGGCAAAAACTAGGATACTTAGACTTTACCAAATTCCTAATAATACTAATTCGCTATCTTTAAAGGGATAAATGATATATTCAATCTCGCTGGGGGGGAGCACTTTGATGAATTGTGACCATTTGGAAAAAAAGTTCTTTATGTCTTGGTCTTTTTGCAAGTTGGTATCCAGTTGTTCAATGATGCATTGCTTTTTTAAGCAATTTTTTACTTCAGTTAAACTCGGGATGGCTTTTAACTTCCATTTCTTAAAAATCAAATATCTCACTGCGAGGGTAGCCATACTTATAATTTTACTAGTCTGATACGGTGGGATAGGGTTATCCGAGAAGAAGACTATCCTCCTGGGGGAGAATGTGAAGGGAGGTACTTTGACTATATTAATAAGCCAAAATTGAACCATTAACCAAAAGCTATGAATTTTTGGACAGTCCCAGATCATGTGCAGCAGGTCAGCAGATGGAAATGAACATTTGGGGCATTTATTGAATTCCAAGCTTCTGCATTTGGAGCCTTTCTTAGGAGTGAAATAGGTCATGTGGAGAAGTCTTAAGTGTGACTCCCTCCACGTAGCTGAGAGAGTAACCCGACAGGTTTCCTGAATCGAAAAGGTGAGAAGAGCTGGATCCAGAGAGTTCTGTTGAAGCAGGGAGGACCATTTAAGGTGAAGATTCTCCAGAACACCAGGGCCTTTAAGAGCTAATAGGATTTGATAGATGTAAGAGATTGATGTGAGCCCATTTTTGAATAATATCATCCATTTTTCTAAATCTCCCATAGACCATTCCCAGCCATGGTCAGTAACCTGCTTAAGAGCAAAATGTCTCACTTGCAAGTAAGCAAAGAAATCGTTATTAGGAATAGCGAACTCCTGCTTGAGAAAGTCAAAGGACTTTATACATTTCCTCTCAAAGTCCAATACCTGTTCCAGTCTTACCAGTCCGAGTAGTGCCCATTTAGAGAATACAGCTGACTGTATGCCTGCTACGAACTGAGGATTATTTAATATAGAGAGATGTTTTGAGACTTCAGTGTTTATATGAAGAGCCAATCCTATCCTTCTCCAAGCGGAAATTGGGTTATAAATAGAGCTCATCTTTTTTATTCCAATAGGGGTCACGCTGCTATTGCAATGAGTCAATGCTACCAGTGAGTAGGGATGAGTCATATTACTCTCTAAGTCCCCATTATTAATGTAATTACTATTAGTAAGCCAATCTGCCGTAATTCGTGCCAGGAATACTTGATTATAAATACGAAGATCAGGGAGAGACAATCCTCCGTGCTCCCTCGATAGGGTTAGTCTAACTAACGAAATTCTCGGTTTTCTTTTCTGCCAGATGAATGCTCGTAGGGCAGTATTAAATGCAGTGATATCTTTTGCTTTAAGAAGTAGAGGAGTGTTCTGGAGAACGTAGAGAATTTTAGGGAGAAGGGACATTTTGTACAAAGCTATACGACCTGACAATGACAGAGGAAGATTCTGCCAGTTTTTTAGCACTTCTCTAACACTAGCCAACACCGGGAGTATATTCAATGAGTACCAGTTATCTGGATTAGCCGAGATCCAAATACCCAAATATTTAAAAGAGTCCTGAACAATTTTGAAAGGAATGGATATAGGTGAGTTTTGCGATTGTTTAATCCAGAGCAGTTCTGATTTTGCAGAATTGACGGAATAACCTGAGAAAGATCCAAATTTTTCAATTATCAAGAGAAGTTTAGGAATATTACTTTGTGTGTTTGACATATATATCAACACATCGTCAGCATAAAGTGCAGTTTGCAAGATTTTTCTTTTAATCTTGATCCCCTCAATCTGTTGGCGGATTTGATTAGCCAGAGGTTCAATGGCTAGATCGAACAAGAGCGGCGAAAGAGGGCACCCCTGCCTCGTGCCTTTTTCTAGTTTTATGGCCTGCGTAGGAGACCCGTTCACAATTATTTTCGTATAAGCGTTCTTATATAGATTATTAAAAAAGGTCAAAAAGTGACCTGTCAAACCAAATTGTTGTAAAGTAAAGGCTATATGATCATGGTAAACCGAGTCAAATGCCTTACCTGCATCTATTGATATAATTGCCAAGTCAGGGGTGCCCTCTCCAGCCCCCTCCCGCTGCCCCTCGCCTGTTTTAAAATAATCCACAACAAGGAACACCTCCCTTATTTTAGCTGAGGAATTGCGTTTCTTTATAAAACCAGCAATAATACTAGGCAGGTGAGATTGAAGCCTATGTGCGAGTATTGATGATAGAAGTTTGTAATCGGTGTAATCGGTGTAATCGGTGTTGAGAAGCGCAATTGGTCTATAAGACTCTTTTTCAGCGGGATCTTTACCCTGTTTAAGAATAAGGGTAGTGAATGAAGCCACAAAGTCAGGGGAGGGGGTGGTGCCTTTAATGTAGAGATCATTAAATAATGCAGTTAGATGAGGTATTATTTCGGGCATTAGGATCTTATAAAACTCATTTGGAAGAGCATCTGGTCCTGGGGTTTTGTTAAGAGACAGTTTCTTTATTGAAGCAAGAACTTCAGACTCTGATACTGGGGCACAGATCTGATCCAACATTTGGGAGGTTAGCCTTGGATATTGAATTTTCTCCCAAAATTCCTCCCTTTGTTTAAAGTCAGAGGTCTTATGTGCATATATGGATTTAAAATATTCAGTAAAAATATCGAGAACTTCTTCAGCTGTCTTATAGGTTTTGCCTTCATGACGAAGTGAACTGATTAATGAAGAGGCCCGATCGTGCCTAACCAGGTTCGCAAGAAGCTTCCCTGTTTTGCTCCCAAAACGATACAGTTTTGCCTGCATTCTTAGGTCTTTCTGAGACGATTGGTAAAGAAGGAGAGAATCTCTTTCTCGTAAGGCAGTTGTATACTTCATCCAATTCTCGGGTGATTTCAGTAGAATGTACTGATTATAGGTATTTATGACTGATTTCAGTACTTCTATTTCTCTTGCCTTGAGTTTTTTTGTCCTTGGTATGGTATATGCTAGAATCTCACCTCGCAAGACTGCCTTGGCAGTCTCCCAAAAAATGGCAGGTTTAATGGTGTGCTCATGATTAAATAGTGTAAATTCACGATATTTAGCTATAAGCCAATTTTTAAACTTGTTGTCTGTAGATAAATGCCGGGGAAACCAAAAGCCCGTATTCCTTGCGGGGATAGGGCTTGGCCGACAATATAAAGAAATGGGCGCATGGTCCGAAATAGTAATGGGGAAGATTTCTGCAGTTACATTAGAATTAACAAGCCTGTCATCTAGCAAAAACAAATCTATACGTGATAACGATTTGTGAGCCCTTGAGTGACAGGTAAAGTCTCTGGCCTCTGGATTTTTCAATCTCCAGATGTCAGTGACCTTTAAATTAAATGAGATTTTGTTAAACGTCTTTGTTTCAAGATTATCTCTTTTGGTTTTTATGATGTGAGAGCTTTGCCTAAATCTGTCTAAAGGATATTTTGGGGCCATATTGAAATCGCCACCAATAATTAGGTAACCTGCTGCACAAAGCATGAGCCTGTTTTGAAGAGCATCCCAAAATGAGGAATTAAAAACATTTGGGGCATAAACATTGCAAAGTGTGTAAAGAATTTTGTTGATTTTCATCTTTACAATAATGTACCTTCCTTCTAGGTCTGTATCTACCTGTATGATCTCATAACAAAGTTTTTTCCCCAGGAGGATAGCCACCCTACTCTTTCTATTAGAAGAGGCGGAAAAAAGAACCTCCTTAACCCAAGAGGTTTTTAATTTAAGCACTTCCTCGGCTTTTAAGTGGGTTTCTTGAAGAAAGGGCAAATCAGCATAATTCTTCCTCAGAAAAGTTAAAACTGCCTTTCGTTTGATAGGCGAGGTAAGGCCACCTATATTCCAGGAAATTAAATTGAATTTATTATCCAAAGCCATTTGAGTTTAAAAATACTAAAAAAAAAATAAAAAATAAAGCCCCACAATAAAACACAAAATCACACTTAAACATAGAACATTATCCCATTTCAAGCAGGCTACTAAAGGAAGTTTAGCCCAACTTCCCCTTCCCTCTTTATTTTGTAGTACTCCAGTCAGTGTAATGTAGTTATAATATCAGTCCTACCTGACTTATTGTACTTGTTCCTTATCCTTTTCCCGAAGGGAATAATTCCTCAAAGAATTTAGCTGCATCTTGTGGCGAGTCAAAATAAGATGTGATTCCCTCCCTCTGTATTCTTAGTTTTGCTGGGTATAGTAAAGTTGCACGTATGCCTTGATTTATGAACCTTGAGCATATTGGGGCAATCTCCCTTCTTCTTGATGCCACTTCTGCTGAGTAATCTTGGAAGATAAGAATTTTTACATCACCTAATGATATAGGTTGATGCTTACGAAAAGCTTGAAGAATTGCCACTTTATGCTGAAAGTTCAAAATTTTAGCAATTATGGGCCTAGGGAATGAGTCTGGGATTTGAAGTAGGTTAGGTAATGTCTCTGTAAGAAATTTGTCTAGATTCTCATATTGCTTTTCCTCAGGGACTCCAATGATTCTCAGATTATTCCTTCGAGATCTGTTCTCTAGGTCTTCTAACTTACTCTGCATTTTGGAAACTGTTAAATTTAGGGCCTCAAGATTATTTTTATAGGACATATTGGTATCTTCTAGATCTGAGATCCTCTGCTCTGCTTCGGAGAGTCTATGAGAGAATTGTTTTACTTCATTCGTCAGGGATGCTATGTCCTGCTTGATCTCAATTTTTAAGGCCTCAAATTTAGGGGCTAGGGCATCAGAGATCTTACTAACAATGGTCTGGATGTCTAACGATTCACCTGAGGATGGATTTATGTAGGGTGTCTGTGCTTCTGTTGGAGTTTCATGGCTTGCTTTATTTTTTTTGTCTCTTTGTCTTCCTGCCATTGCTGGGGGGGAATTTTTCGGAAGGTTGTGGAGATACTTATCCATGTGTTTAAAAGGTGCTTAGTGTGACTTAGTGGTATATTAGGAAAGGGAGGTGACAGAAAAAAAAGTGTGGGGGGGAGGTGAATCAAGTGAGAGTGTGATGTGAATGGTGAAACAATTGAGGATTTAATCTTAATAATGTGTGGTACTGTTAATAGTGTGTGGTACTCAGTGCCTATGGGGAAAAGGGAGACAGAAAGAAGGGAAAAAAGAAAAACAAAAAAAGATCCCCGGGAGGGGATGGGGAGGTGAGGAAGTGTTTCTAGTTAGATTTAAGAAATTGTGATTTGTGATTATAAAAGTGATTTCAGTTCCAATGGAGTGTTTTTCTTTCTTCCCCCGCTGCAACAGCGGAGGACAATGGTTTTTTTTTATCAAATCAGCCAGCTAGCCCCTTTATGAGGGGTCCTACTATTCTCTATATTGTGAATCGTGAGGCCTTATAACTCTGAATTATTTAAACTCCGAGGCTAATGTGTTATCCTGTCCTTTATAAGGCTTATTTTTCGTTTATTGGGAGTTAGCAATTTATAGTTGAGCTTATAACAGCTTCCTTATAATTACTACTTTGCCTTTTCATTTCTGTAATTTTAGTTACCAGATTGAGTATTAGTAGTCATTTTGGGTTCCTAAACAGTGTACAGGAGATAGAGTCAGTCTCCTAATTCTCAACCCACCTAGTGAGTACTCAGGGTACTAAGCTCCTACCAGTTGAATGGTTGGGAGTTCTATTAGTGGTTCACTGAACAGCCCCAATTATGTAATTACCCTTATTGTAATTTTAGGGCCTTTTACAGTTTGCATAACGTAGGATATTTATTACTAAATACCTTTAACTCTTTCCCAGAGGACAGTGTGTCAAATGTATAGCAACAACCTACTATATTTCTGTTAAATAATAAAAGAGGATCTCAAAAAGAAAGAATTTTTTCAATTTTTCAAAACAATATATGTATACCTAGCAACAATAAGGCATTTAAAAGATTAACTTAATCAAGTAGCCAATCCGGATTCTCTAAATCACAGCAAAAGACTTAATTGCTCTTATAGTTGGCTACATTATCCAGCTTTTATCTCACATAGCTTAGTCAAAACCACAGACAGAAGGGAAAATCACAGAAAAAAAAAAAAAAGAGAACAGAAAATATAAACCTATCGTCAGGGTTCTCCTGATGAATAGGTAGCTTTCCCTGTAAATTAGAAATATACAATTCTAGGCTGCATATAACCTGATTTTTATCTATAATTCAGCAAATGATCTTATTTTTCCTTTTAAGGCTTATTTAATTTATATTTTCCACAAGTTATCCCACAGTTTTCTCTATCTATAAAGGTTATGTTTCTTAGAATAGACGAGCAGAAATAACGTTATATTAGCCCCTGAGTCTGCAGCAACTGAATGTCACTCCTTACGGGGAGTAAAAAAGGCTCTGTTAGATTTTATGGCTGGCTCAGTGCTCTTTATACCAGTTAATACTAAGGAGAAGGATTAAGCAGGTTTTTCTGAATAAACAAGGAAAAAAAAAGAAAAAAAAGGGAGAAAATTAGGTATGTCTCAATAAATTTTAGATATCAGTCATTTGCAACATTAAGTAGCAGCAATGTAACAAGTAATGTCTCTCAAACAATATAGAGTGATGCTAAGAAAAGAAATATTTTCCTTTTCTTTCTTCTTTACTCGCTTCCTTTAAGTTCAAAACAATTTGGTTACAGTTTCTTTTTTAGATACTTTTGATACGCAACCAGGAATACCTCTGCCCTTAGCCGCATATATCCTTTCGTGTGGATGCCAGTTTTTCCCCTTCTGAGGAGTTAGCCCTTTTTCCTGGCTATGAAAGCCTGTTTCCTGAGTGCTCTAGCCCACTGCTCCCCCCTGCTCAGCCCTGCAGCCTGTTGACCTTATGAGTTTAAGAAATGCTGGAGGAACAGATAGACTTACCTCCCCTCGACCACCGCTCACCTAGCCGGCGTAGGTTAGAGTGCCATTGGCATGATCATCTTCCCAGTGAGGGTCCGGCCTCACAAGTGACCTTTCAAGACAATTGCCGCAGTCCCTGGCAATCTCTCCCCCTCTCACGCAGCACCGGTGGGAGAGGAGGGAGAGGAGCAACAAGCCAGTCTTCCTTGCTGAGAGCCTCCGAGGATCCTATCCTTCCGCCACGCAAGTTCCGGCTCTTACCCCTCTCACGCAGCACCGGTGGGAGAGGGGGTGGTTCAGTAGTGGTATGCGGAAGCTGAGTTCTAGCACAGTCGCCGAGGATACCGAAGCCGGTTCAGTCGCGGTCCGTCCAGGGTAAGAGGAAGCTTGTTCCACCAAATGCAGGTAAGTGCAGGTTTAGGAGACCAGCAGGGCAGACAGACTATTGATGTATTGGCTCCTCCAAACCTCTTACTTCAGCAGATCCAGCCGGTGTCTCAGGGTGGTCTCGTAGAGGTATACCGGGGAGAGGAGGCGGCGTGCGAGAGGAGGACACAGAGCAAAAGTCACAGCAGGGGCCGAGGTTCACTAGAATAGGCAGAGTGATGGGGGGGCAGGGGAGTCTTCCTTCTTAGCCGGTGAGTAGATAAAGTTTAATTCGCTCTTTTCTAGGCACCTTGTAGTCCGCTCCTCTTAAGCATAACCGGCCAAGGGGAGTGGGTTGCCTAGTAGAATAAATCTTCACTCACGGGCTTTTAATGTCAGCCATATTCGTTTTAAGCAGCTTCTTGAGAGTTAGGGTTTTTTTTTTTTCTTCCTTCTGGTTTAGCTTGATTTGCTTAACAGCAAGATGTAATATCGCTGTGCTGGTTCCAGAGACGATGTCTCAGGCTATCCAATTAGCTGGCCCCCTAATTGGGGTGAGGCGCGAAGAGAACCGCCAGCAGCTGCGGGACTGGAGCAGGGAGCTCAGCAACATGCACCTTGCTCCTCCTCCACCGGAACCTGAGCGTCCCTTGGAAACCCAATTTTTAAGTAACTTTTTAATTTACTCCTATTATCATTTTTTTTCATTCTCTTGATATCTTTATTTGAAAAGGCAGGAATGTGTAAGCTTAGGAGTCGCCCATTTTTGGTTCAGCACCTGGGTAGCGCTTGCTGATTGGTGGTTAAATGTAGCCACCAATCAGCAAGTGCTACCCAGGTTTCTGAAACAAAACTGGACAAAATAAAGATACCAAGAGAGTGAAGAAAAATTGATAATAGGAGTAAAAAAGAAAGTTGCTTAAAGTACATACTTTATCTGAATCATGAAAAAAAAATTGGGTTTCATATCCCTTTAACTCCAATACTCTTTAAAAAAAATTCACGTAAGACTAAATAATTGCTATTTTGATTGTTTTAGAAGGGATGGCCAACTTATATATGAATCCCAGTGCACTCATTTTTGCATCCCGGATGAAAAAGCGGAACTAACAATAGTTCATTTTTGTAGCCCTAAGAAAATATCGCCTAGATTTAGAGTTTTGTCGGTAAAAACCTGCGGGGCTAACGCTCCTTTTTTTTTCCAGCGCACCCTTAAGCCAACGCTGGTATTACGAGTTTTCTGATTGGCTGCGTTAGCCTCAGAAAAGTAAGCGTTGAGCCAAATTTAGCTCCACTTCAACCCTCAATACCAGCGTTGCTTACGGTTGCGGTAAGCTGGAAAAACGTGCTCGTGCACGATTTCCCCATAGGATACAATGGGGCTGAGCTGGCTGAAAAAAACCTGACACCTGCAAAAAAGCAGCGTTCAGCTCCTAACGTAGCCCCATTGTTTCCTATGGGGAAAAACTTTCTAAGTCTACACCTAACACCCTAACATGAACCCCGAGTCTAAACACCCCTAACCTTACACGTATTAACCCCTAATCTGCCGCCCCGCTATCGCTGACACCTACATAATATTATTAACCCCTTATCTGCCGCTCCGGACACCGCCGCGACATACATTATAGCTATGAACCCCTAATCTGCTGTCCCTAACATCGCCGACACCTATATTATATTTATTAACCCCTAATCTGTCCCCCCAAACATCGCCGCCACCGTCCTACACTTATTAACCCCTAATCTGCCGAACGGACTTCGCCGCCACTATAATAAATGTATTAACCCCTAAATCGCAGCACTCCCGCCTCGCAAACACTATAATACATTTTATTAACCCCTAATCTGCCCTCCCTAACATCGCCACCACCTACCTACAATTATTAACCCCTATTCTGCTGCCCCCAACGTCGCCGCTACTATAATAAAGTTATTAACCCCTAAACCTAAGTCTAACCCTAAACCTAACACCCCCCTAAATTAAATATAATTTAAAGAAATATAAATAAAATTACTACAATTAAATAAATTAATCCTATTTAAAACTAAATACTTACCTATAAAATAAACCCTAATATAGCTACAATATAACTATTAGTTACATTGTAGCTATTTTAGGATTTATATTTATTTTACAGGCAACTTTGTATTTATTTTAACTAGGTACAATAGCTATTAAATAGTTAATAACTATTTAATAGCCACCTAGTTAAAATAAGTACAAAATTACCTGTAAAATAAATCCTAACCTAAGTTACAAATACACCTAACACTACACTATCAATAAATTAATTAAATAAATTACCTACAATTATCTAAACTAAAATACAATTAAATAAACTAAACTATAGTACAGAAACCCCCCACTAAATTACAAAAAATAAAAAAATATTACAAGAATTTTAATCTAATTACACCTAATCTAAGCCCCCTAATAAAAAAAAGCCCCCCCAAAATAATAAAATTCCCTACCCTATACTAAATTACAAAAGTAATCAACTCTTTTACCAGCCCTTAAAAGGGCTTTTTGCGGGCATTGCCCCAAAGTAATCAGCTCTTTTACCTGTAAAAAGAAATACAAGACCCCTCCAACATTACATCCCACCACCCACACACCCCTACTCTAAAACCCACCTGATCCCCCCTTAAAAAAACTATCACTACCCCATTGAAGATCACCCTACCTTGAGCTGTGTTCACCCAGCCGGGCACCACTGGTCATCCGATCCATCCAGAAGTCTTCATCCGATGGGGCAGAAGAGGACATCCGGACCGGGAGAAGGCTTCATCCAAGCGGCATCTTCTATCTTCATCCATCCGGCGCGGAGCGGGTCCATCTTCAAGACATCCGACGCGGAGCATCCTCTTCTTTCCACGGCCGACGACTGAATGAAGGTTCCTTTAAATGACGTCATCCAAGATGGTGTCCCTCGAATTCCGATTGGCTGATAGGATTCTATCAGCCAATCGGGAATTAAGGTAGGAAAAATCTGATTGGTTGAGTTAATCAGCCAATCGGATTGAAGTTCAATCCGATTGGCTGATTGGATCAGCCAATAGAATTGATCTAGCATTCTATTGGCTAATCCAATCAGCCAATCGAATTGAACTTCAATCCAATTGGCTGATTACATCAACCAATCTGATTTTTCCTACCTTAATTCCGATTATTTTTTTATTTTTTGTAATTTAGTGTTTGTTTTTGTACTATAGTTTAGTTTATTTAATTGTATTTTAGTTTAGATAATTGTAGGTAATTTATTTAATTAATTTATTGATAGTGTAGTGTTAGGTGTATGTGTAACTTAGGTTAGGATTTATTTTACAGGTAATTTTGTAATTATTTGAACTAGGTAGCTATTAAATAGTTATTAACTATTTAATAGCTATTGTACCTAGTTAAAATAAATACAAAGTTGCCTGTAAAATAAATATAAATCCTAAAACAGCTTCAATGTAATTATTAGTTATATTGTAGCTATATTAGGGTTTATTTTATAGGTATTTAGTTTTAAATAGGATTAATTTATTTAATTGTAGTAAATTTATTTAGATTTATTTAAATTATATTTAATTTAGGGGGGGTGTTAGGGTTAGACTTAGGTTTAGGGGTTAATAACTTTATTATAGTAGCAGCGACGTTGGGGGCAGCAGATTAGAGGTTAATAATTGTAGGTAGGTGGCGGCGATGTTAGGGAGGGCAGATTAGGGGTTAATAAAATGTATTATACTGGCGGCGATGTCCAGTTGGCAGATTAGGGGTTAATAAGTGTAGGTAGGTGGCGGCGACATTGGGGGGGCAGATTAGGGGTTAATAAATATAATATAGGTGTCGACGATGTTAAGGGCAGCAGATTAGGGGTTCATAGCTATAATGTAGGTGACGGCAGTGTCCGGTCGGCAGATTAGGGGTTAAATAATTTTATTATAGGGTTTGCGATGTGGGGGGGCCTCGGTTTAGGGGTTTATAGGTAGTTTATGGGTGTTAGTGTACTTTGTAGCACTGTAGTTAAGAGCTTTATGTTCCGGCGTTAGCCCATAAAACTCTTAACTACTGACTTTTTTATGCGGTAGGAGTCTTGGCGGTAGAGGCTGTACCGCTCACTTCTTCCAAGACTTGTAATACCGGCATTAGGCAAATCCCATTAAAAAGATAGGATACGGAATTGACGTAAGGGGATTTGCGGTAGCCAAAAGTCGCGGAAGAAAAGTGAGCGGTACACCTGTACCTGCCTGACTCGTAATACCAGCGGGCGTTAAAAAGCAGCGTTAGGACCCCTTAACACTGCTTTTTAAGGCTAACGCAGAACTCTAAATCTAGGTTATGTGACTAAAAATGTATGCATTGGGGACTTCTGAATGGGGAGATGGAAGGTCCTCTAAAACATTACCTAAATCTGCCCCTGTGCCCCTGTATGTTCAATAGCCACAAATGTATATGTAGCCCTTAAAGGGACAGTATACTGTAAAATTGTTTTTCCCCTTAAGTATTTCCAATGACTTGTTATACAAGCTGCAGAGTATAAAATATATGAAAATTGCATTTTAAGTTTTTTTGTGTATATTAAATTGCTGGCGTTGTGCTTTGAAGCCACAACCTATTAAAATCGGTTGAGCTTGCAGGTAAAATCACATCTCTTTAATGTATAACTTTGTGTACACACACATGCTTCTTTAGCTTCTATCTGTCTGTAAACCAAAGACCAATACTTAGAGAGAACAATGGCAAATTACTGGCGCCTAGATTACGAGTGTTGCGCTAACTGCAGTGCAAGTGCGGTATGGATTTTTGTTAGGCTCCCTTGAGCGTCTTCAGCCTCTCTAACCTCACCAGTCCTTATGTTATTAAATAATTTTTAATAACAATAACATAAGGACTTGTGAGGCTAGAGAGGCTGAAGACGCTCAAGAGAGCCTAACAAAAATCCATACCGCACTTGCACTGCAGTTAGCGCAACACTCGTAATCTAGGCGTGGAAGTGTAATTTTTTTCTGCTGGCTGTATTTAAAAAGCTTATCAATAGCCAATAGTCCAAAGGGACACTGAACCCAATTTTTTTCTTTTGTGATTCAGATAGAGCATGCAATTTTAAGCAACTTTCTAATTTACTCCTATTATCAAATTTTCTTCATTCTCTTGGTATCTTTATTTGAAATGCAAAAATGTAAGATTAGATGCTGGCCCATTTTTGGTGAACAACCTGGGTTGTGCTTGCTGATTGGTGGATAAATTCATCCACAAATGAACAAGTGCTTTCTAGGGTACTGAACCAAACAAATAGCTTAGATGCCTTCTTTTTCAAATAAAGATAGCAAGAGGACGAAGAAAAATTGTTAATAGGAGTAAATTAGAAAGTTGCTTAAAATTGCATGCTCTATCTGAATCATGAAAGAAAAAAATTTGGGTTCAGTGTCCCTTTAAGTATAGAAACTTTTAGTATAGGTGAGGATACCGCAGGCTAAATCAGCTATTTCAAATTCTGAAAAAAAAGTAAAGGGGCTACTTCTAAACAATTTAATACAGTCCAGCAGGTAAAATGAATCATTGGAAATAAATTAAAGGGGAGAACATTTTTAGGTAAACTGTCCCTTTAAGTGTCTAAAATACTAATATGTGGCCCTGTGTGTTAGAAAGTTGTAACAAAAAGAAACCCATATGAGGCATATTATAATCATTTTTTAACATCAAAGTTTAAAAAAAAAGTTTAAGGAATGCATTACCTGTATGCAATTAGTAATTATTTGTGTTATCTTTATAGTATCTTTTAATTAAATTCTCAAATCTAACAGTTATTTTAAACCAATAAAACAACATATTCCTCTTTACTTATGATTAAATTAAAACTTTCAGTAACTACGTTTAAGAGGATGTTTTAAAACAGATATGAAACTCAATTTTTTATTTCATTATTCAGATGGAGCATGCAATTGTAAACAACTTTCTAATTTACTTCTATTATCAATCTTTCTTTGTTCTCTAGTTAGCTTTTGTTGAAAAGCTGGGATATATTCTTAGGAGCAAGGCCATTTCTGAAGCACTATATGGTAGCAGTTTAGCAAGAATGTTACCCATTTGCATTTGCAAGAGCACTAGATGGCAGCACTGAAGTAAATAGGAAACCTTTTTTTAAAATAGTATGCTCTGTCTAAATCACAAAAGAACATGTTTTGGATTTCATCTCCCTTTAAAGGGACATTAAACACTAAATAAATGCTAGATAGAATAATGCATTCAAAGAAAAGATTAGTCCATGACTAACATGTAGATTTATTTTTTAAAGTTTCATTAGTTGTTTAAAAAGTGACAAAATAAGTGTAAAGTTTTAGTGTCTATAAAACACTGGGAGCTGCCATGTTGTAACTTGTGTTACCTTCTCTGCTGTGGCCAATTAGGGTACAGTTATACATAGGTCATTAGAGTGTGCAGCCAATGGCTGTGTGGAATATAACAATGTTCTGCACTTCCATTTCTAACAGGTACTGAAAAGCTCACAATTTCAGAATGGAATTACAGGCAAAGAGGACAAAATAAATAATGAAAGTATATTGCAGACTTCTTTTTATATATGTGATTTATCATTTTATATTACTATCTCAAAGTGTGTAATGTCCCTTTAAAGCACAAAGTATGTCACATACCATTAATATAGACATAGATTGCACTGTCAATTATATTGTGTGCAGTTTGAGCTGTTAGAAACTGCCTAATATCATTTAGTCTAGTTGCCAAGTAACTTTGTTTTTTTAAATCTTTTAAATGTGGGGATTAACTAGTTTTAGTTTTTAAACTGATTTTCTGATGTAGAATCACACACATTTTTAGCAAAAACTAGCCATAAATGCTAAATATTTTAGCGCTATTTTAACGTTAAAGCATTATTTTTATTATTTGCACTCATAAATTATGATATTTTAGTTATTCCAAGTTTAATGGTTTAAAAGTGTGATTTGAGCTATATTTTTTATATTTTATTAAAACTTGAAATGATTTTGCATTGTAAGTGTACTAATCATGCACAAAAACTTAAAAATTGAAAAAATAGCCCGCTGAATATCCAAGACATGTAATTTCATAGAGGCCAAAATGTCTGTTCAAGATATCAAAGCTGCTGAAAAAAATGTGAAAAGCTTCTTTAAAAGTGTTTTCTAATGGACTGGAATACTTTTGTTGTATACTCTCAATGCAAATTGTTGGTGGAATTATACATTGGGTTACAGTAGCTCCTTAGTGTAGGTTTGTAGCTTGAGATTTTTAGTTTTGAGATTTGACGGTACTGGTAATGTTTGTGCAGATCATGCCTTGATATGACACTACTGCTCCACAATTACATTTTATGGAGACAAGACAGCCATTTAATATGACATTCACTCTTATAGCAGGGGTACTCTCACCTATTTGAAACAATGCAACACAATGTGCGTGAAATGTTGCAAACAAACCTGTGACATTTTAGTTATATACCATTCTAAATACAGAGATAGATCTATTTATTGGGAGGTGAACTATATCCAGCTTAATAGGTTCATATTTGATCAATTTTTCAACTGTACTTTATTGCAAGGAGAAAAATGAATGATTTCCTTGATAATAACAATTTAAATAGTTTTAACTAAAATAATATTATATTTTATTCTTACTGCTTGCTTCTCTCTCCTCACAATTAGGTCCTGGTGCAGATATTTTCCACTCCAAACAATCTTCTATTCATTAAGTTCTTGAAACTTAGTAAGAGTTGACTCTGTGTACATAGATGTGCAGAGGAGCAATGACATAACAGGTAGGGATGGGCGAATGTGTTGATATTCAAATTCGAATGTTAGAACGAATATTATTGTAGAAATTCGATTTACATAATCGAATGTTGATAAGAATGAGTATTCTAAGAAATTCTATAATCAAATGCTATTTGCAGTTTTCAAATGTCACTTTCGATTTCATATGTTCATAATTCGATTGAATGTCCACATTCGAAATTTCAAATGTAACATTCGATTTAACAAATACTATTCAGAAGTTCAATAGTTCATGTGGTAGGGAATTTAGTAAATTGATACATAATAGATACAAATATATCAATTTGAATGTTGCCATTTCAAATATTGCATAATTCAAATTGAATTTTTAGAAAAATGAATGTTAGAATGTTGTACAAACATTTGAAATTCGAAACGAACGAACAAATGTGTTAAAATTCGTTTCATTTTTCAAATGTTGGAAAACATTCGACCATCCCTAATAACAGGGACAATAAAGTCAAAATGAAGCTTTCATGATTCAGATAGAACCTGCAATATTATACAGCTTTCCATTTTACTGCTCGTATCTCATTTGTTTCGTTCTCATACAGGCCCACTTATCAAGCTCCGTACGGAGCTTGAAGGGCCGTGTTTCTGGCGAGTCTTCAGACTCGCCAGAAACACAACTTATGAAGCAGCGGTCTAAAGACCGCTGCTCCATAACCCTGTCCGCCTGCTCTGAACAGGCGGACAGGAATCGCCAGACATCAACCCGATCGAATACGATCGGGTTGATTGACAGCTCCCTGCTGGCGGCCGATTGGCCGCGAGTCAGCAGGGGGCGGCGTTGCACCAGCAGCTCTTGTGAGCTGCTGGTGCAATGTTAAATGCGGAGAGCGTATTGCTCTCCGCATTTAGCGAGGTCTTGCGGACCTGATCCGCAGTGTCGGATCAGGTCCGCAAGCCCTTTGATAAATGGGCCTGTTGGTATCCATATTCAGGAGCAATGCACTACTGTGAGCTAGCTGCTTGTCGTTGGCTCACCCGATTTCTTCACCTAGCTCCAAGTAGAGCATTGATCTCCTTCAACATAGGATATTAAGAGAATGAAGCAAATTTGATAAAAGTAGTAAATTTGAAATATGAAAAATGTATGTTCTATCTGAATCATGAAAAAAATATGGGGTTATGTCCCTTTAAGGTTTATTTCTCAACTTTGTATGTTAATTTTATAACATTTTCGCCATGAAGAAGAGGCTTGTTATTTCTGTAGACACAAATTCACAGTATGAAGATCTACAAAACCAACAATATGTGATAACATATTCTAGATAGAAAAAAATGCCCAACATGATCTAATAGAAACTTTTGGAAGATCATGACATTGTGAATGGTTTAATGGAATTAATTTACCCCAAAAAAATTAAACATTACAGCCATGAATATACATCCTCATGCTACATATTTAAAAAAAACAATCCTTATTTCAGGATGAATAACCTTTGGATTGTAATGTACTTTAAATAGATAGATTTTTCATAAAAAAGCATTTTATTTGAAAAAATCCTGTTTATTTAAAAAAAACAAAAAAAACCTGACTTCAATAAAAAAAATATATATATAATAATTGTTTTTTTTTTATCAACCCTGTTCACAAGTGTTCTGTGGATGGGACAAAGCAGAATGTAAGTGGGGCTGGGAAATCCCTGTTTTCACTTTAGTAATCAGGATTTCTATACAAAAAGGAAAACTAGGGAAGAGACAGCAGGGCAGAGGTATCAAACCATTACAATCATTAAATATTTGAGTCTGGAGCTCTAGGAAAAGCACTAGGTCTTCAAACGTTTCTAATACATTTGTGATGGATTAGAATAATTTTGTGAAGAACTGCACATGGCTTTTTTTAATGGTATAAAATTTACTCATTTGACTTGGTTTGTGTTGTGGGAAAACTCTTCAATTGTCTCAGTAGGCGGTGTGATACAAATGTAGTTTAAGTCATTATTCTGGTTTATAAAATATGATATTTAGATTTTATGTGGTATTGAATAATTTTGCGAGGGCTAAAGAATTAATTTACATTTGTTCTGGATGAAGTTAAAATGCTTTGTAGTATTTCTATGAAAAAGAATGTCAAAGGCCAGCAAGGATAAGTATCAACATAGTTCCTTAGCAAATTACATGTATAATAAAAAGAATGTAAGATCTGTAGCATTTTCACATACAATATGCTCTTTATTTATAAGAAATCTACATAAAGCCTTTGAAATAATACAAATGATGATGCACAAAATTCCTCTGTGACCTTGTCACTGTCATTTCAAAGTTAGTGAGCTCATGGCAAATGCTTCTCATGTTTATACACATATGCTTATAACTGGACAAGGAGGAATAATAATAATAATAAGAATAAACTACAGTTTTTACATACAGAAACAGGGAGTAGGGTTAAGCACATTTCCATGCCCTTACAATGACAATATCAAGAAGAATACAACCTTTTCAGTTTACATATTGCAGTGGACAGCTGGGGTATTTTTGCTGAACAACCTATTTATAGCAGTTTGAACTTTTTAGAATGGTTAGGACATTATATGGGAGTGCTCTCACAGTGATGTAACCTGTGAATATGAATGTGTTAGTAAAGGACTATAAATAAAGTTTTTCTTTTTTGTTCCTCCCCTTATTATGTATCAGGAAGTAGCTAATAAAACTGAAAACTGAGATAGAGCAAAAGAGTGTAAATTTGTGTTATTATTCCACCCCATTATATAAGGTTATTATATCCACATTTATCCTATCCCAACAATAAAATGTCAACAGGTTATGGGTCCAAGAGGGATGTAGTAAGCCGATGGAGCAGGCTTTGCTTTGATGGAGACGAAAAGAATTACGAACTTTGGGAGACAAAATTCTTGGGACATCTAAGGTTGAGGAATTTCAAGGCAATAATCCTGAGCATGCTGGTGGATGCTGAAGGAGAGGATGAAGACTGAAGTAAGAATGAGGAAGCATTTGCTGAATTAATTACATTTTTAGATGATAACAGCTTATCTTTAATTATGAGAGAGGCAACTGATGATGGAAGAAAAGCGCTTCAAATATTGAGAGACTATTATGCAGGAAAGGGGAAGCCCCCGATAATTAGTATGTACACTGAGCTAACATCTTCTCAGAAGGCTATAAATGAGAGTGTGACAGACTATATTATATGTGCAGAGACCATCATTACAGCACTGAGAAATGCTGGAGAAACTAATATACCAAAGACTAATCACACTAAAGTTGGCTGTCCGGAAAAGGTCCAAATTTCTGAAGTAGAAACAAAGGTCAAGCAGTATAGTCCTCTATACTTGGAGGACTAGGTTTCAGATTTCCAATATAATGATCAGATACTGATAAACATTGATTATTATTAAAATATATTTAATGTACCACAAACCTTTAGGAATGCTCTAAGCTCACCTCACATCTTTGACTTAATGCTATGAAAGAAGAAATTGATTCAATGAGCAAAAAAGACACATTCACATTGACCACTTTACCAGAAGGTAAACTTTCAGTGGGTGGTTGATGGGTGTATGCAGTAAAGAAAGTTTATGGATCAGAAACATATACAGCTAGATATGTTGCTAAAGGTCAAGTAAAAGGAATAGATTACAAGGAATTTTGTTTCTCCTATTGCAAATGTTACATCAGAAGGTGTTTTGATGCAACTAGTAGCACAGTATGATTTACTTCTTAATCAAATGGTTGAAAACAGCATACTTACATGGTCCTATTGATTGTGAGGTTTATGTAGAACAAACAGAAGGTTTTGAGGTCAAGTCCAAACAAAACAAGAAACTAGTTTTAAAATTAAGTGATTGTATGGTCAAGTAGAAATAAAGTTTTTCTTGTTTGTTGCTCCCCTTATTATGTAAAAGAAAGTAGCTAATAAAGCTGAGAACTGAGATAGAGCA
Source organism: Bombina bombina (assembly GCF_027579735.1). NCBI lineage: Eukaryota > Metazoa > Chordata > Amphibia > Anura > Bombinatoridae > Bombina > Bombina bombina. The sequence continues at coordinate 214,544,474 of NC_069504.1, read as the reverse complement.
ACAGAGTGTACATGTCTGTTATTATTCCTCCACCATTATATAAAGTTATTGTATACCTTGTTATCCTATCCTAACAAAAAATGTCAACAATATATATTCAATACACATTTTTGCATAGGAAAGTAGCACACCTAGGCAAGTTCCCTGCTGGCGATTCCCCAGTAAAACTCCACATACATTGTTACCAACACACAAGAGGATTCTGCGTAAGATATGCAAATTAGATATGCAAAATCTCAATTTTTTGCTTCAGATAGATTTCTGGTAAGCAGCAACCAGAAATCTATCTCCTACTGACGAGATCTAAAAGAACGAAACAGGCTGTCTAGTGAGTGGTTTCTGTGTTGCTGCAAAAGTCCTGTTAAGGGATCGCTGTGTTAAAACAGTATTAAAAGCAAAAAAACGGAGATTTTGCATATCTAATTTGCATATCTTACCCAAAATCCTCTTCTGTGTTGGTAACAATGTATGTGGAGTTTTACTGGGGAATCGCAAGCGGGGAACTTGCCTAGGTGTGCTAATTTTCTATGCAAAAATTTGTATTGATTAACTTTTGAGATATGGAGGATTTTAATCTCAGATTTTTATCTCCACCGCAGTGGGCCTCTTTATCCAACTACACCTGTATTAACTGCAGCCTATGATCGATAGTGACTATACTACTTTATTTTGATATAGTAGATACTTTTTTGTATCATTAACCAGAGCCACAGACCGTGTTAATTGGAAACATTTTGTTTAATTTTAATTGTTTTTACTTTAGTACCTAGTTGGTACTACATTTTTACCCTTTAAGTATAATTTTATAAAAGTTACGTTTTAAGTGTGGTCCTCCTTTGACGTCCTCAGTCTAATTAAGTGGGGATATTCCTGTTTTCTTTCCACCATATAAAATTTAAATAATTTTTAAACATTTATTTCAATAATAAACCTACATTTTATATTTAGTATGTATATACATATATATATATATATATATATATATATATACACAGTATCTCACAAAAGTGAGTACACCCCTCACATTTTTGTAAATATGTTATTATATATTTTCATTTGACAACACTGAAGAAATGACACTTTACTACAATGTAAAGTAGTGATTGTACAGCCTGAATAACAGTGTAAATTTGCTGTCCCCTCAAAATAACTCAACACACAGCCATTAATGTCTAAACAATTGGCAACAAAAGTGAGTACACCCCTAAGTGGAAATGTCCAAATTGGGCCCAATTAGCCATTTCCCCTCCCCGGTGTCATTTGACTTGTTAGTGTTACAAGGTCTCAGGTGTGAATGGGGAGCAGGTGTGTTAAATTTGGTGTTATAGCTCTCATACTCTCTCATAATGGTCACTGGAATTTCAACATGGCACCTCATGGCAAAGAACTCTCTGAGGATCTGAAAAAAAGAATTGTTGCTCTACATAAAGATGGCCTAGGCTATAAGAAGATTGCCAAGACCCTGAAACTGAGCTGCAGCACAGTGGGCAATGGGCAAGACCATACAGCGGTTTCATAGGACAGGTTTCACTCAGAACAGGCCATGGTCGACCAAAGAAGTTGAGTGCACATGTTTAGCTTCATATTCAGAGGTTGTCTTTGGGAAATAGACATATGAGTGCTGCCAGCATTGCTGCAGAGGTTGAAGGGGTGGGTGGTCAGCCTGTCAGTGCTCAGACCATATGCCGCACACTGCATCAAATTGGTCTGCATGGCTGTCGTCCCAGAAGGAAGCCTCTTCTAAAGATGAAGCACAAGAAAGCCTGCAAACAATTTGCTGAAGACAAGCAGATTAAGGACATGGATTACTGGAACCATGTCTTGTGGTCCAATGAGACCAAGATAAACTTATTTGGTTCAAATTGTGTCAATCGTGTGTGGCAGCAACCAAGTGAAGAGTACAAAGACAAGTGTGTTTTGCCTACAGTCAAGCATGGTGGTGGGAGTGTCATGGTCTGGGCCTGCATGAGTGCTGCCGGCACTGGGGAGCTACAGTTTTTTGAGGGAACCATGAATGCCAACATGTACTGTGACATACTGAAGCAGAGCATGATCCCTTCCCTTCGGAGACTGGGCTGCAGGACAGTATTCCAACATGATAACAACCCCAAACACACCTCCAAGATGACCACTGCCTTGCTAAAGAAGCTGAGGGTAAAGGTGATGGACTGGCCAAGCATGTTTCCAGACCTAAACCATATTGAGCATCTGTGGGGCATCCTCAAATGGAAGATGGGGGAGCGCAAGGTCTCTAACATCCACTAGCTCTGTTATGTCGTCATGGAGGTGTGGAAGAGGAATTCAGTGGCAACCTGTGAAGCTCTGGTGAACTCCATGCCCAAGAGGGTTAAGGCAGTGTTGGAAAATAATGGTGGCCACACAAAATATTGACACTTTGGGCCCAATTTGGACATTTCCAATTAGGGGTGTACTCACTTTTGTTGCCAATGGTTTAGACATTAATGGCTGTGTGTTGAGTTATTTTGAGGGGACAGCAAATTTACACTGTTATACAGGCTGTACACTCACTACTTTACATTGTAGCAAAGTGTCATTTTTTCAGTGTTGTCACATGAAAAGATTAAAAAAAGACTTTTGTGAGATACTGTATATATGGAACAAGATAGGGTCAAGCACTCATGCTACATCTAGTGCCCTGGGTGCAATCCAGTCAGTGGTTGTATAGCATTAGAATGAAAGATACACTACTTGTGGGAATAAAAACACAACTTCGCAAGACCCTGTGAGTGTATCTTTCCTCCTAATGATATATATATATATATATATATATATATATATATATATATGTGTGTGTGTGTGTGTGTGTGTGTGCAATACCTCATTTTAATATGTTTTACATGTGTTTTGTTAAACTTTTATTTTAACCCTAACACTTTACTTCAGGTCTCAAGTCGAGCAAACACATAACTTTCAACTTGTAATATGAGTGATGTTTAGCATGGCTGTGATGTCCATTGAAAGGATGTCGGCCATGCCAAACAATCTCTGGTAATTCTTATTTACCAGGGGCTTTTACTTTTAATGTATGCGCTAATCTTAGCGCGGTCCAGCGATATTGGTGGCGCACCCTGCGATATCAATTGCATTCTACTTGGAATCTGGGCCATTGTTGTTTACACTTGGTCCCATTCTTTATTCAAGCTGTCACATTTTTACAGATGCAAATATATGAGTTCTATTGACTTGAACTAGTATGTACAAATTCAAAACCTTCACACGCTATGTGGCTTCCCATTCTAAGTAATCAAGCAATTTCTTAGAATTAATGACATTGCTTTCATGCATGTGTTAATATTTATTATTTTCTGCATTTTTTGTGCAAATCAACATCCACATCACATTTACATGTCACATATAGGGTTGACAAATCATTCAGTATTTTTGGGGAGGACAGCTGGTAACCCTAATCAAATAAGCAAAGGCACTGCACCCCCTTCTTGGAAGGCTAGTAGTGAATTAGCTCCTTGATTATAATACAGTTTCAGTCTGCGCTGTATTTCTCTGAATTTTCGGTCTGCATTCTTTGGGTTCGGGGGCTTTAATGCAGCAGCTACAACAGGTAACTTGGTTCTTCATGTCTGACCCATTCACAGCTGTGCTGGGGAATAAGCCATTCCAGTTATTGAAGTGTTGTGCAGTTCAAGAAAGCCCCATATAAGGATCTACCTCCAATTCCCATGCCTTTTTACTTCCATGGGGGAATAGGTTATAGTACGCGCAATATTGTAAGTTCGGCTTTTTACGTGCTTCGGGCTAGCATGTGAGCGATAACTTTTTACTTTAAATTTGTAATATGTGTGCAACCCGAGGCGCACAAAAAGCTTCCTTCAAGTGCAGTGGCGTCACTAGGGTTGGTGTCACCCGGTGCGGTAAGTTATGGTGTCACCCCCCCCCCAGAAAGCAGACACCCACAAAAACACAGGCAAACACACATACAAACACTCAGAAACACTTAAAATATACTCAGATGCACACACAAACACTTGGAAACACACTCAGACACGCACACAAAAACACACACACAAAAACTCAGACACACACTTACAAAATATGTAAACTGCACTGCATTAATTATAAAGCGCATGCCTAGAGCTGCTCCCTGGCTCAGCAGAGCATCAAATGAAAGATAAACAGAGCACTCTAAAAATAAATCACTAAAGAAAAGTTTTAGGTGCAAACTATGAAAATTCTGCTCTCTGACTCTGTTGCAAGCCTGTCAGTGCACAGCCCCGGGCCGCGTGCCTACCGCTTCTTATGGCCAATCACCTCTGCACTCTGCCCACCCCCAGACCCCCGCCCGCCCTCCCTCCTACCTGTTCAGTGTGCACTTAGTGTACCGTAACCGTAATGGTCTGGTGGGCATCATACGTGGCTCCTTCACTTTAAAGACAGTGTCAAACAGTCATGCGGCCAGGTCAGGTGCCAGGCATCCCCTCATGATTTGCCAGTTCCCGTTTAGAGAGACAGCACAGCAGTGAGTGACTCCACTGCTCCACATGTCACTGAGCAGTGAGCACAGATAGGCAGGCAGGTTTAGGCTAGCAGCGCAACTTTGCAAGCCCCACGGCATGCCCACAACATTCATAGCAAAATTGGGCAGGGGAGAAGCAAAGTACAAACAAGCAAAAGCAGCCGGGAAAACTATTTGTTGAAATTGCAGCACTGGCTCAAGGGGCAAAAAAATTGTGTGTCTACATCTTCCCCAGTCCCACCAATGTTCACAAATGCCAGCCCCTCTAATAAAAAAAAACTATGCATCTCAACATTGTATTTCTTTGAATTTCAATAAAATAAAAAAAAAAAAAAAAAATTATTATTATTTTTTTTTTTTTTGGTGTCACCCCCTGGAGGGTGTCACCCGGGTGCGGCCCGCCCCCCCGCCCCCCCTAGTGACGCCACTGTTCAAGTGCAGTTAACCCTCGAGCAGGAGCATTAAATAGTGCTCCACTTGTAATCTGACCCTGAACCTTTAGAAACATTACACACCACTGCCAGCTCTCTGATTAGACATGGTGTTTGAATACTGGTGCACGGGCCATCACAGGATATATGCGTATGCTGCAGAAAAACAGTAATATTTTTTACTAGAAGCCTTTTTGCTAATGTAAGTATGTGGCAAAAATGCTTATATTTTAAACCTGATATGCACCCATGCACAATTCATTTTTTACCTTTCTATCCCTTTAATTATCACATTCCACAAAAACCTGTAGCTTTCTAACTGTAGAAAAAAAATAATTTGAATCCTCTGATTCAGCTAAGACCATGGGGCCCATTTATTAATGTGCGGACAGACATGATCCGCTGTAGCGATCATGTCTGCTGCACATCAATAAATGCCGACAGCATACGCTATCGTCATTTATCATTGCACAAGCATTTCACTTGCTGTCAATCAGCCACTAGAAGGGGGTGTCAATCAACCCAATCAGACGAGTTAAGGAACGGCGGTCTTAGAAACGATGCTTTTGAACACCAGTTTCCGGCGAGCCTAAAGGCTTGCGCGGAAACAGATGTATTTGGCTGCATTCGGCCATTAATAAATCGGCCCCCGTGTGTGTGTATATATATATATATATATATATATATATATATATATACTGTGTATATATATATATATATATATATATATATATACATTTTTTTTTAATAATTTTAAGGACTTTAGCTGCAGCTATGTCTAAAATTATGCAATGAAGTAACTCTCATTTTGTATAGCAAAACTGCCCAAATTCTCAAAATTGACCCCCAAAACTATATTTATATATATCTAAAGTAGACAATCCAAGGTGTTGATCTAGGCCCATTTTGGTATATTTCAAGCCACCACTTGGCTGCCAAATGCGATTATATAAAAAGAACTGTTATTTTTTTTTACAAAGTTTGTGTTAGTCACTGAAATTGTTAAGACACAGCTATTGAAGTCGTAAGACAAACGGTTATAAAAGTTTCTCTAGGATTTCCCTTCTTCAGAAATGGAAGACATGCATGGTTTTGCTATTGTTTTTTTGGTAGGCTGCTAATTACAGCTGTGCACTACACTTAAGAAATTCCCAGGAGTTAAGGGGTTAATCAGTTAGCTGTCAAGAATAATATTTGCTGTAGTGTAGGATTAACCTCCTACCTGACACCTACAACCTCTCTGATCCCTCCCTAATCCCTCAAACAGGTCTCTTCCATCCCTCTTTCCACTGGTCGCCACCATCTTGTACTGGCAGCCAGCTGGCCAGTATGTGGTTTAGGGCTTTGTTTTTTAATAATTACCAATTTGTTTACTTTATTATTTTCTGTAATACAAAGATCCTATCTCACCCTCCCACCTCCCTGATCCCTCAAAAACAGCTTTCTTTCCTCCCTCTTCTTCTCTGGTCAATGCATCTTTATTATTGGTAGACTGGCTGCCTTCTGCAGCATTCTCCACGGTGTTTGACCTCGGTACTACATCAACACAGTACGCTGGATCAAGTACTGTGTGAATTAGTAACTATATCCATTTGTCTCAAGGGGTTAAAGGGATATGGTATATGGCAAGGTGTTTGACTGGGAAGAGCTCCAAAGTGTATGTATATACTGTATATATATATATATATGTATATATATATATATATATATATATATATATATATATATATATATATATATATATATATAAATAAAAATATGTGTATGTGTGTATGTATACATGTGTGCATGTCTATATATGTGTATTTATGTGTTTATATGTGTAAATATGTATGTGCACACATACGTACATATAAATACATATGTAGACATTTATACACTTTTGAGCCCTTTCCAGTCAAATATCTTAAAATATGCAGTCATTTTTAAATTATTTAAATCATGTTTTTATGTTTTTATAGAAGTACTTGAAATTCATCTGTTACTCACTTAGAAAAAAAGAAGTTTTTATTTTTAAATAATTTCTGTAAATATCTGTATATACAATATTTATTTAATTACTGTATATATCTAGATCTGTATATATATATATATATATATATATATATATATATATATACAGTTATAGATATATATCTTACAAACATATATACAGATATATAAATATAAATATATATATATATATATATATATATATATGCAATATCCAACCTCCAGATGTTAGGGGACTTGAGCCTTTCACTCATGCATAATATTTTTACTTTGAACTTGTAAAATCAGAGCTAACATGGGAGCTATTGATTTACCTTGAGCATGGAGATAAAAATGTATTGCCCACTTGTAATCTAGACCTATTTCTTTTTATCTCTAAATTACTCTCCTTGTATGTCTCCCTCTCATCTTCTTCCTTTTTTCCTCTCTACTTTTATCTGTGTACCTGTCTCTATCTCTCCTAATGCCTCTCTCCCTCTAACTTTCTCCCCCCTCTCTTTCTTTCACTTCTTCAACACTCTCTCCCCTCTGACTCCCTCTCACTCCAACTCATATTTAATAAACCCTCTTGACTCTGTCTCTTGCTCCCACTTCCAGTTCCCACCTCTCTCTTCCTGTGATTCTCCCTTTCTCCCCTTCTGTCTCCTTCTCACCACTCATTTGTCAAATAAAAAAACGAGAAAAAGAAAGTTAAATATTTGTGTATGGTAGAGAGAGATGTTCAGTGTATGTAAAAAAAATGTATTCCAAAAAAAACCCAATTAAACACTCTCACCTAGATTACGAGTTTTGTGTTAGAAGCTGTGCGGTGCTAACGAGCAGTTTATGCTCACCGCTCACTTACAGACAGCGCTGGTATTAAGGGTGAGCGAAGAGCAAAATTTTGCTCCACATCCAGTGGCGGCTGGTGAATTTTTAGGATGGGGGTGCACAAGACCCTGCCCCTTTTAGAAAGCCACGCCCCTTTTAAAAAATCACGCCCCTTTTAACAAGCCACACCTATTTTTAAAAGCCGCACCCCTTTGCGAAAGTCACGCTACAGTAACAGCAGAGACACCAGCCCTGTATACAGTAACAGCAGAGACACCAGCCCTGTATACAAGAGCAACAGTGACACCAGCCCTGTATACAAGAGCAACAGTGACATCAGCCCTGTATACAGTAACAGCAGAGACATCAGCCCTGTATACAGTAACAGAAGATACATATGCCCTGTATACAAGAGCAACAGTGACACTAGCCCTGTATACAGTAACAGCAGTGATACCAGCCCTGTATACAGTAACAGTAGACACCAGCCCTGTATACAGTAACAGTAGACACCAGCCCTGTATACAGTAACAGCAGTGACACCAGCCCTGTATACAGTAACAGCAGAGACACCAGACCTGTATACAGTAACAGCAGAGACACCAGCCTTGTATACAGTAACAGCCGTGACACCAGCCCTGTATACAGTAACATTAGACACCAGCCCTGTATACAGTAACAGCAGATACATCAGCCCTGTATATAGTAACAGCAGATACATATGCCCTGTATACAAGAGCAACAGTGACACTAGCCCTGTATACAGTAACAGCAGTGACATCAGCCCTGTATATAGTAACAGCAGTGACACCAGCGCTGTATACAGTAATAGCAGTGACACCAGCAATGTATACATTAACAGCAGAGACACCAGCCCTGTATACAGTAACAGCAGTGACACCAGCCCTGTATACAGTAACAGCAGTGACACCAGCCCTGTATACAGTAACAGCAGTGACACCAGCCCTGTATACAGTAACAGCAGTGACACCAGCCCTGTATACAAGAGCAACAGTGACACCAGCCCTGTATACAGTAGCAGCAGATACATCAGCCCTGTATATATACTAGCAGTATATGATCACATTAGACATACATTACTAGCAGTACATGATCACATTAGACATACATTACTAGCAGTACATGATCACATTAGACATACATTACTAGCAGTACATGATCACATTAGACATGAACACATTAGACATACATTACTAGCAGTACATGATCACATTAGACATACATTACTAGCAGTACATGATCACATTAGACATGAACACATTAGACATACATTACTAGCAGTACATGATCACATTAAACATACATTACTAGCAGTATATGATCACATTAGACATACATTACTAGCAGTATATGATCACATTAGACATATATTACTAGCAGCATTGACAGGCAGTATTATTCAGCAATCTCACAGTGAACGGAGCGTTTATTTTGCTTGCTTGCATACCAGGAATACCAGTCAAAGTTGGACTGGTATTCCTGGTATGCAGGCAAGCACAACAGAAGCTCCGTCCACTGTTCTGTGTATGCTAAACACTGCCTGTCATAATGAGCATATGCAAATTGTAACCCCTGGGAAAGGTCCTGATAACCCAGCCGTAGTGGCTCCTGCTGCAGCTCTCTCCCACACCGTCACTCTACCTCTATTTAACTCACTGCCCTCAGTAAGATTTTGGACTGACCAGTCATATATTGTCAGATCAGCAACAGACATTTTCATCAGTGACAGATTTTGCGCTTCTGGCAAACTTTATGAGATGTGTGTATCTATCAGCAGTGACCAGGAAGTGACCAAATGGGAAAAATAGACGTTCTGCAGCGTGGTGCCTTGTAAATGATCACTGAGGGGGGAGGAGGGGAATGTCTGTGTGTATGTCACTAAACAAATTATTATTGCCTTAAAGCAAAACAGCCGTGTTAGCTTTAAAGTTGTCCACAGTAGAATGTATTTTTATTTATCTTCAATTGTATGGACATTCTTAAACGGATTAAAAGGAAATGGTGTGTGCAGCTCGTAAGAGAGGAAGGAGGGGGAGTGTTTTTAGTGTGATTATGAAATACATATATGTTTAAATGTAAACATATATGTATTTCATCATCACACTAAAAACACTCCCCCTCCTTCCTCTCTTACGAGCTGCACACACCATTTCCTTTTAATCCGTTTAAGAATGTCCATACAATTGAAGATAAATAAAAATACATTCTACTGTGGACAACTTTAAAGCTAACACGGCTGTTTTGCTTCAAGGCAATAATAATTTGTTTAGTGACATACACACAGACATTCCCCTCCTCCCCCCTCAGTGATCATTTACAAGGCACCACGCTGCACTTTTTTTGCAAGGTTAAAACACCCAGTTGTGGCTGCCATTGCACTGTGCAGTGAAGTCTCAGACCGCATCCATGCCTCGCCCTCAGTAATTGCTATCAACTGAAGCACCTGTGCAAAAGTAGCCTGACATGCCGTAGGTAAACAGAGCCTACTCACTTAGTTCCTGATCCTTCATTGCAGGGATTCAGTCTGGGTTGCTACCGGCTACTACACTGGAGCATGAAAACACTGTGTAGCCCCACCCCCCATACTGTAGACACACACACAGTGTTTGAGCTCCTCTCAGCTCAACGACTATCTCCACAATGAGATTTCGCGCCGTTGAGCTGGGAGGAGCTTGTCGAGCGTCATCACGTGACTGTGAGTGATGACGCTCTTCTCTGTCACTGGCTGCTGCTGGCCTGCTGCCTGTCTCTCTCTAACACCTCCCACCCCTCGCACAGGCTGAAGTGTGCGAACAGCTTACTATGGGGATGGGGAGGCTGGGAGCTGCGCAGCAGGCGATTTTAGAATGCGCAAAGCACAGTGCCATAGCTTAGCCTATCGCACGTGCGGTTAGGGCTTAGATAGACAAATTTAGTACAGGGACCAGGCAGGCTGAGGCTACACAGGCTAATACTGTATATTGTATAATATTATTTATACTGTAACTTTTACTACATGATCATGATCAGATCATTAAATAAATGAAATAAAAAAAATAAAATAAGTTTATATTGTATTTTTTTCTGGGGGTAAAAAAAAATATAATTATATTTTTTTTTCTGTTTTTTTTCTTTTCTTCTGGGATGCTGAGGGGGGCACGTGCTCATGTGCACAAATGGAGGAGCCTCCACTGTCCACATCTCACCTCAATACCAGCGCTGCTTACGTTAGCAGTGAGCTGGCTGAATGTGCTCATGCACGATTTCCCCATAGGAATCAATGGGGGAGAGCCGGCTGAAAAAAAACCTAACACCTGCAAAAAAGCAGCGTAAAGCTCCTAACGCAGCCCCATTGATTCATATGGGGAAATAAAAGTTATGTCTACACCTAACACCCTAACATGAACTCCGAGTCTAAACACCCCTAATCTTACACTTATTAACCCCTAATCTGCCGCCCCCGACATTGCTGACACCTACATTATATTATTAACCCCTAATCTGCCGCTCCAGACACCGCCGCCACCTACTTTATACTTATGAACCCCTAATCTGCTGCCCCCAACATCACCGAACCCTACATTATGTTAGGGTTTATTTTAATTTTACAGGTAACTTTGTATTTATTTTAACTAGGTACAATAGTTATTAAATAGTTATTAACTATTTAATAACTACCTAGTTAAAATAAAGACAAATTTACCTAAGTTACAATTACACCTAACACTACACTACAATTTAATTAGTTATCTAAATTAAATACAATTAATTACAATTAAATAAAATTAAAGTACAAAAAAAACAAACACTAAATAACAGAAAATAATAAACAAATTACAAGATTTTTAAAATAATTACACCTAATCTAATCCTACTAAAAAAAATAAAAAAGCACCCCCAAAATAACTAAAGCCCTACCCAACACTAAATTACAAATAGCCCTTAAAAGGCCCTTTTGCAGGGCATTGTCCCAAAGTAATCAGCTCTTTTACCTGAAAAAAATTACAATTCCCCCCCCAACATTAAAACCCACCACCCACACAACCAACCCTACTCTAAAACCCACCCAATCCCCCCTTAAAAAAACCTAACACTAACTCCCTGAAGATCACGTTTTCTGGAGACTTCTTCACCCAACCGGGCCAAAGTCCTCAACGAAGCCGGGAGAAGTCTTCATCCAAGCTGGGCGAAGTGGTCCTCCAGATGGGCAGAAGTCTTCATCCAGACGGCATCGTCTATCTTCATCCATCCGGCACGGAGCGGGTCCATCTTCAAGACATCAGACGCGGAGCATCCTCTTCAAACGACGGCTAAACACAGAATGAAGGTTCCTTTAAATAATGTCATCCAAGATGGCGTCCCTTCAATTCCGATTCTAATTGGAACAGCCAATAGAATGCCAGCTCAATCCAATTGGCTGATTGGTTGGGTGAAGACGTCTCCCGGTAAGGGGGTTAGTGTTAGGTTTTTTTAAGGGGGGATTGGGTGGGTTTTAGAGAGGGTTGGTTGTGTGGATGGTGGGTTTTAACGTTGGGGGGGAATTGTAATTTTTTTTCAGGTAAAAGAGCTGATTACTTTGGGGCAATGCCCCGCAAAATGACCTTTTAAGGGCTATTTGTAATTTAGTGTAGGGTAGAGCTTTTTTATTTTCGGGGTGCTTGTTTTATTTTGTTAGGGGGATTAGATTAGGTGTAATTATTTTAAAAATCTTGTAATTTGTTTAGTATTTTCTGTAATTTAGTGGGGTTTTTTTTGCACTTTAGATAATTTTATTTAATTGTAATTAGTTGTATTTAATTTAGGTAATTAATTTAATTGTAGTGTAGTGTTAGGTGTAATTGTAACTTAGGTTAGGTTTTATTTTACAGGTAAATTTGTCTTTTTTTTACTAGTAGTTATTAAATAGTTAATAACTATTTAATAACTATTGTACCTAGTTAAAATAAATAAAAAGTTGCCTGTAAAATAAAAATAAACCCTAAGATAGCTACAATATAACTATTAGTTATATTGTAGCTAGCTTAGGGTTTATTTTACAGGTAAGTATTTAGTTTTAAATAGGAATAATTTAGTTAATGATAGTAATTTTATTTAGACTTATTTAAATTATATTTAAGTTAGGGGGTGTTAGGGTTAGACTTAGATTTAGGGGTTAATAACTTTAATATAGTGGCGGCGACGTTGGGGGCAGCAGATTAGGGGTTAATAAATGTAGGTAGGTGTCGGCGATGTTAGGGAAAGCAGATTAGGGGTTAATAATATTTAACTAATGTTTGCCATGTGGGAGTGTGGCGGTCTAGGGGTTAATATATTTATTATAGTGGCAGGGATGTCCGGTTTATTTTAGTGTTTGCGATGTTGGGGGGCCTCGGTTTAGGGGTTATTAGGTAGTTTATGGGTGTTAGTGTACTTTTTAGCACTAAGAGTTTTATGCTACGGAGTTGTAGTGTAAAACTCTTAACTACTGACTTTAAAATGCGGTACCAGGCTTGACAGGAGACAGTCTACCACTCACTTTTTGGAAGACTCGTAATACCGGCGCTATGCAAGTCCATTGGAAATATAGGATACGTAATTGACGTAAATGGATTTGCGGTATTTCCGAGTCTGGCCAAGAAAGTGAGCGGTACACCTGTAACTTCAAGACTCGTAATACCAGCTGGCGTTAAAAAGCAGCGTTAGGACCTGCCAATGCTGCTTTTTAAGGCTAACGCAAAACTCGCAATCAAGGCCTCTGATTTTTTAGTAGGATTACCTGTCATTCTTTCATGCATTCTTTGCAAAAACAACCAAACAGCTAAATTTCCCTGATGAACATGGTCTTATATAGTGTCAAAATATTTATCACATGTAGATGATTGTTTTCCTATAGGCTTTTTTAATTCCTATCCATTACAGTCTGCCAAAAAACCCCAGCAAAAACTCCACAAAAATCACATACAATATAATAAACTAACCTGTTCTTGATTGTATGTGCTGGACATCTAGATAAGCAAACATCTTGTGTAGGTGCAGTGGGTATTTTATTTTGTTAAATTGATTTAGCAGCTTTTTTATTGATTAGAATAGTTGTGATGTGTTTGTATATAAATTCAAACTGTTTAAAATTTGGAATGTTGCATTTATACATCGACATGAAGATAAATAATATGCTAATGATAAACTATAAAATATAGTTTATATATATTACTCCCTTTAAATGAAGTACTGCTTTCCTATATTGTAACATGTGTAACATTTATTGTGAAATTATTATAATATTGGAAAACCAACTTCATACTTGTCTATGTCATACTACTATAAATTTATGACATCTCAAAAAGCTTTTCTAAACATCTAGAATACACACTTATTGTAAAACATGAATGTTGCATCATATCTTGCCCTCCAGCTGATGTTTATAGTCTTATTTTTTTTCCCCTCTACTTAATTTCTACAAATGGTTACTGCAAGAAAACGTAATTTGTTTTACTGTTCCTGATAATAATTTAAAAGTATTGCTTTAGTGTGTTGTCAGCATTTACTGTTTTACCAGATGTATAAATATGTATACAATTCTCTGCAACCCTTACAACATACTGCTTCTTAACAAGATGCAGCTGTTTACTTAAAATAAGTCATACCTGATGGCTGGGTAACAGCTTGCAGCAAAACCCTGGGCCTCAATACCCCCTGCCTACTAGCCATTAAAAAAAAATATATATATATTTATGATAAGATATTTTTTATTAGGGACATCCTATTTAATCTAAAAAGTTGCTTATTATTGCTATCTTTCTTGGTATAATTTTTATTTTTTATTTCACACTGTTTCAGTTGCATTTAATTATATTTTTAAATTTCAAAAATATAGTTTTATTCTTCTCCTCTTTTATATTAGCAAGTGCATTCATTATGTAGTCCGGTAAACTTGAGTCATATAGAATAATCTGTAAATTTGAATGACTACGTTTGTCTTCTTCTCTTCATTATAGTTGCCTAGAAACAGTAGGTTTGAAGTGGTCAATGAAAAAAAATACCACAACTCAGAGATTAAAGATAAGTATGTAACCCTAAACAAACCAGCAAGAAGTAAGAGAACCTCAAATTGGGCACCAAGATATGTGGTGAGCGACTCAGCAATATAATGTCCAATGAAAGTAATAAAAGTGCTTGATATAGGCACAAGTCCTTACAAGGTTAAGACCACACTGTTAGATATCTCATTAGCCATGTTTAAATGTGTTGGCAAACATATAACGCTTTTGCTTATAGGAAGTTTGTAGTCTACAGTTATTAACTTTTACTCCTTAGAAGAACATTTCAATCAATGTAAAAATACACTCAAAGTCCCATAGACTAATGACATACAAGCATACTCTTATATATTAGGGGTTGGTGTTTGTAATGCAAGCAAATAATGGTGTTTTTACAGAACAAGATTTTATCCAAAGATGAGAGGCAAGGCTGTAAACTAATTAAACTAATTAAACCCATATTGGGGTCTTTCAGATTCTGAATCTAAAAATCAAGAACTATATTCTAGTATTTTCCTTTATATAGCTGCCCTGAGTGTTCTTTTATGATCTTCAACATACAACTATGTAGTCTATACCCTGAGTTGTCCCTTATTCACCTGGCTCAGAAATAAAACTAAGCTTATAGCAGACAGATCTTTTTCAAAATAAGAATAATAATTCAAATCATAATAACATTTAAATCAATTTAAAAAATCATGATGATTCAGTGCATGCACGAAGTTCCATTATTTGCTTTTATTTGCATAAAGTGTTGTAATAATGCAAACTTTATATTTCCAGGACAGATAAGCATTTATTTTCCAAAACCAAAGATTGCCTTTCCAAGTAATTTGAATTTGTCACACAAAAACTTTGAATTCTTCTAGGATAGTGTCTTTAATTCCTTTCATATGGCATTTGAATCTAATAAAAAATAGGCTGTTTAAGTTAGTTAAAGGGCCATGATACCTAAATGCTGAAACACTTGAAAGTGATGCAGCATAGCTGTAAAAAGCTCACTAGTAAATATCACCTGAACATCTCTATGTAAAAAAGAAAGATATTTTACCTCACAAATTCCTCAGTAGCCACATCCCATTGTAAAGGACTTCTAAGCAGCAAATCAGTATGTCTGTCCCGGGACAACTAAGGGAGTGAGCTTACGTGCACACTCATCTAATTTCCCTATTCAGTTTAAGGAAGTTCCCTATGAAATCTCATGAGAGTTAAGTGAAATCTCATGAGATCACAGTAAAAGAGTTCATGACCCCAGCACTGTTGATGCTGATTGGCTGCTGTTCATATCTTCATATTTATTTATTTTTTACCTGCAGCTGAGCAACAGCTGAAGTATAACTTTTTACACAGGACTTACTGAGCTGAGGAGATTGTGAGGTAAAATATCTTACTTTTTTACATAGAGATGCTCAGGTGATATTTTCCTGTCAGCTCTTTACAGTTATACTGCATCAGTTTCAAGTGATTTAGCATATGAGTATTATGTCTCTTTAAGCTCCTTTAATTATACATTTGTTACAACTAGAAAATCTGTTTTTCGTATTCTGGGATTTGGTAGACACAGAAAAACTACAAGAAACAGGTTTTACTCATGCATTTTACAGGGTTTCCACATATCTATGTGGAAGCAAAATGTATACAGGCAGTGCAGTGTAAACATAAAATGCGCTGGCCAATGAATACATTATTGATAATAATACATAAGATTACTGAATTAATGTTTTTTTTTTTTTTACTTATACTCTTTTAATTCAGGCAGACCATGTAATTAAAGGGACATAATCAGGGGCGTATTTAGGTTTTGTGCTGCCCTAGGCACTCAAAAGTCTGCTGCCCCCCCACCCCACCCCAGGTTTAAGGCCTTTTTTTAGACATAATATTTTTGGGACAGGGTGTAAAAAATAAAAATAATAATGTATTTTTAAGTAGATGTTCACCAGGGCTTGCATTCATTCAGGTCACACACACACACACACACACACACACACATATATATATATATATATATATATATATATATATATTTATTAAGACATTATTTTTTGCAAGTCAGATGATTAAAATGTTTATATCAGAAAAAAATATCCTTCACTGTATGATAGTTTGTCAGTAGGTAGTTGTTCCTTAAACATCTTCTTTGGTGATTGACAGTTATTTAAGCAAAATATCTGCTTGGATAAATATGTAATGGATATACAAACTGGCCTTTAAAAGTACTTAAAAAATACAACAGTAGTTATGATAGGTTTAGGAATTGTATCCTAGGGGATAAAGTCACATGATACAATCATAATAAAGTATATACTTGTATTGTTTCTGAATGTATTACATGCATACAACATATTTTCAGTTGTGTTTTAAGTCACATAGTTGTATAGATTCAGCAATAAATAATTATTCTTTGCATGTATGACAGATAGACAAACAGTAAATGTACAAGTATTTAGTGACTAATCCGTTTAAATATTTGAATGCCTAATGAAGATGTATTGAAGGGAGAAAGGCATATGCTGTTTCACAGTGGTCACGTTGTAGTGCACACTGCACTGTGTAGTCTGTGTGAGCCTCAATCACGTGGTGGAGCCAGGAAGAATACCGCATTCCCTCTCAGTCCAGGCCAGGCTGCGCAAGTGAGCTCCGCCTCCACTGTCACCACATCATGCGCACCCACATACAATCCCATAAGATAGCAATAGCTGGGCCAGCCATTTAAGTCATTAGTAATTGGTTGATTTAGCCACCCGGCCCTGAGTTCAGTAGAGTGGCCCTAGGGACTCAAAATTCTGCTGCCCCTTAAAAATCTGCTGCCCTAGGCACCGGCCTTGTTGGCCTATGCCTTAATACGCCCCTGGACATAATACTCATATGCTAAATCACTTGAAACTGATGCAGTATAACTGTAAAAAGCTGACAGGAAAATATCACCTGAGCATCTCTATGTAAAAAAGGAAGATATTTTACCTCAAAATCTCCTCAGCTCAGCAGAGTAAGTTGTAAAAAGTTATACTCAGCTGCTCCCAGCTACAGGTAAAAAAAAAAAAAAATGAGGAAATGAACAGCAGCCAATTAGCATCAGCAGTGCTGAGGTCATGAACTCTTACTGTGATCTCATGAGATTTGACTTAACTCTCATGAGATTTCATAGTAAGCTTCCTTTACCTGATTGGTGAAATAATATGAGAGTTCACGAGGCTCATCCTTTCAGCTGTCCCAGGACAGACACACTAAAATGCTGCTTACAAATCCTTTACAATGGGATGTGGCTACTGAGGAACTTTTGAGGTAAAATATCTTTCATTTTTACATAGAGATGTTCAGGTGATATTTTCTAGTCAGCATTTTACAGCTATGCTGCATCACTTTCAAGTGTTTAAACATTTGGGTATTATGGCCCTTTAAAACAATAAACAATCTATTTTTTTTTATCAAAGTTGATTTGTTTTCTTGGTATTCTCCTTATTAAAGAGTAAACTTAGGAAGGTTTAGGAGTGTACACGTCTTTTTTCCCCTATGGCAGCAGTATTTGCAGCAATGTATAACATCATTACAAAAATTGTTGCAAACATTGCTGCCATAGAGGGCTAGAGATTTGTGCATAGTCCTTAGCTCCTATGAGCCCACCTAAGCTATTTTGATAATAGAAGTAAATTCTAAGTGTCATTTTCGGCTAGATTACGAGTTTTGCGGCATAAGTGAAAAAGCAGTGTTATGGCTCTTTTTCACTACTGCTGGTATTACGAGTTTTGCAGGTTTAGCTGCACCGCACACTTTATTGGCCGTAACGCAAAAAAGTCCTTTTTCAATGGGGCTTCCACAGTGCCGGTATTACGAGTCTGCCTAGGATGCGAAAAAGTGAGCGGTACAGCCAATACCGTCAAGATCCATACAGTAAACTGAAAGTCAGTAGTTATGGCTTTTATGCTATAACGCCGTAACATAAAACTCATAACTAAAGTGCTAAAAAGTACACTAACACACATAAACTACCTATTAACCCCTAAACCAAGGCCCACCCGCATCGCAAAAACTAAAATAAAATTATTAACCCCTAATCCTCTGCTCCGGACATTGCTGCCACTATAGTAAACATATTAACCCCTAAACCGCTGCACTCCTGCATCGCAAACACTAGTTAAATATTATTAACCCCTAATCTGCTCTCCCTAACATCGCCACAATCTACATTACAGTTATTAACCCCTAATCTGCCACCCCCAATGTCGCCGCCACTTAGCTACACTTATTAACCCTAATCTGCCTCCCCCAATGTCGCCACCACCTACATTACAGTTATTAACCCCTAATCTGCCGCCACCTACCTACACTTATTAACCTCTAATCTGCCGCCCCCATCGTCGCCGCCACTATACTAAAGGTATTAACCCCTAAACCTAACCCTTACCCTAACACCCACTAACTTTAATGTAATTAAAATAAATATAAATAAAACCTACTATTAATAACTAAATAATTCCTATTTAAAACTAAATACTTATCTGTAAAATAAACCCTAAGCTAGCTACAAAATAACTAATAGTTGCATTGTATCTATCTTAGGTTTTATTTTTATTTCACAGCTAAATTTGTATTTATTTTAACTAGGTAGACTAGTTAGTAAATAGTTATTAACTATTTACTAGCTATCTAGCTAAAATAAATACAAATTTACCTGTAAAATAAAACCTAACCTGTTTTACACTAACACCTAACCTTACACTACAATTAAATAAATTACATTAATTAAATACAATTAACTAAATTACAAAAACAAACACTAAATTACACAATTACACAAAATAAAAAATAAATTATCAAATATTTAAACTAATTACACCTAATCTAATTGCCCTATCAAAATAAAAATGCCCCCCCAAAATAAAAAAACCCTAGCCTAAACTAAACTGTCAATGGCCCTTAAAAGGGCCTTTTTCGGGGCATTGCCCCAAAGAAATCAGCTCTTTTACCTGTAAAAAAAAATACAAACAACCCCCCAACAGTAAAACCCACCACCCACACAACCAAACCCCCCAAATAAAATCCTAACTAAAAAAACCTAAGCTCCCCATTGCCCTGAAAAGGGCATTTGGATGGGCATTGGCCTTAAAAGGTCATTTAGCTCTTTTTCCACCCAAACCCTAAGGTAAAAATAAAACTCACCCAATAAACCCTTAAAAAAACCTAACACTAACCCCCGAAGATCCACTTACAGTTTTTGAAGACTGGACATCCATCCTCAACGAAGCCGGGAGAAGTCTTCATCCAAGCGGCAAGAAGTCCTCAATGAAGCTGTGAGAAGTCTTCATCCAAGTGGCAAGAAGTGGTCCTCCAGACGGGCAGAAGTCTTCATCCAGACGGCATCTTCTCTCTTCATCCATCCGACACGGAGCGGCTCCATCTTCAAGACATCCGGTGCGGAGTATCCTCTTCTTCTTCCACGGCTCTTCTTGAATGAATTTTCCTTTAAGTGATGTCCTCCAAGATGACGTCCCTTGAATTCCGATTGGCTGATAGAATTCTATCAGCCAATTGGAATTAAAGGTGAAAAAATCCTATTGGCTGATGCAATCAGCCAATAGGATTGAGCTTCAATCCTATTGGCTGATCCAATCAACCAATAGGATTGAGCTCGCATTCTATTGGCTGTTCCAATTAGCCAATAGAATGCAAGCTCAATCCTATTGGCTGATTAGATTAGCCAATAGGATTGATGCTCAATCCTATTGGCTGATTGCATCAGCCAATAGGATTTTTTCACCTTTAATTCCGATTGGCTGATAGAATTCTATCAGCCAATCGGAATTCTAGGGACGCCATCTTGGATGACGTCACTTAAAGGAAAATTCATTCGAGAAGAGCCGTGGAAAGAAGAGGATGCTCGCGCCGGATGTCTTAAAGATGGAGCCGCTCCGCGCCGGATGGATGAAGATAGAAGATGCCGTCTGGATGAAGACTTCTGCCCGTCTGGAGGACCACTTCTTGCCGCTTGGATGAAGACTTCTCCCGGCTTCCTTGAGGACTTCTTGCCACTTGGATGAAGACTTCTCCCGGCTTCGTTGAAGATGGATGTCCGGTCTTCAAAAACTGTAAGTGGATCTTCGGGGGTTAGTGTTAGGTTTTTTTAAGGGTTTATTGGGTGGGTTTTATTTTTAGCTTAGGGTTTGGGCGGAAAAAGAGCTAAATGCCCTTTTAAGGGCAATGCCCATCCAAATGCCCTTTTCAGGGCAATGGGGAGCTTAGGTTTTTTTAGTTAGGATTTTATTTGGGGGGTTTGGTTGTGTGGATGGTGGGTTTTACTGTTGGGGGATTGTTTGTATTTTTTTTTACAGGTAAAAGAGCTGATTTCTTTGGGGCAACGCCCCGCTAAAGGCCCTTTAAAGGGCCATTGGCAGTTTAGTTTAGGCTAGAGGTTTTTTTTTATTTTGGGTGGATTTTTTATTTTGAACTGCTCTATAAATTATTGACTAGATGGTATCTGGTTAATTTTAAGCTTCATAAACTATTCTTGGCCTGCTCTCCACTTTGTTGTAGGGGGAGCAATTAGATTGGGGATTTTTATCATATCTGGTGGACATGCCCAACTGTACAATCATTTAGGACTAAAGTAATAAAATGATGCCAAATACTCAACTTGCTCAATACTCTGCCCCCTAAGACTGCCCTTCTGCATATAAACCTTAAAAAAGATTCCTACATTTAAAAGATGTATTTTAATCAGTATCCTGATGGATACAAAGTAAGCCATTGCTAGAAATTGGAAAAATGCAACGCCTTACAATGAAATAGCTTAATTGATCGAGTAAATTACTTTAAAGGTTATAGCGCTGCGGAATCTGTTGGCGCTCTACAAATAACCGATAATAATAAAGGCATGGAAGAGCATGTCTACAGATCTAACCTACAGACTGAATTATTTTACTATACCTTGGAGCTCTGGGATGTATTGGACAACAAGATTCTGCTACCTTCCACTTGAAGTCAGTATGGACCTGATCTCTGGGATAGTTTCCCTTCCCCCCATCTGATAAATTATATCTTCTTTTATCTTACCAACAAGAATACAACTATATATATGATTTTTTTAAGATGAATCAGCATAGTGTTTACTGTTTTTATTATAATTGTATACTTCAGATGACCTCTTTGGGCTCCATTTATCATTGTTTGGAGAAATCCGACTTTCAGTTCTCCAAGAAGTTCTCCGCAGCTCGCCCTCTGTGAGGCGCACTTGTGCGCCAATATTTATCAAAAAACTGGTCGTATTATACCGCTGTTTTCCAAAGTCGAGATGCGGCGTGTTAATGATAAATCTCGACTATATTTACCATTCCATCATCGTAAAAAAGCGCATATGTTTGGTATTTTCCTTTTTTATTACTGGATTCTAATAGCCATTCTTTTTAATAATGTTATATAATTGGTTAAAACATTTATATTTGTAATATGAATTGAACAAATTTCTATATTATTATTCTTTTTGTGTTTTTTTTTACAAACCACAACCTTTTACTACTATTCCACGTTATTTTTAACAGATGGCTTACATATTACAAAGTCATTTTTTTTGGTTTATCTACTTTACACACCGCATGCAGACGTTTTTCTACTATTCAACGTTATTTTTAACACATGTCTTAAGTCATGTGTTTTGGTTTCTCTACATTACACACCCCATACAGACCTTTTAGGCCTCCATTTATCATGATACATGGAGCCCTTACTATTATTCCACGTTATTTTAACACATGTCTTACATATTACAAAGTCCTTATTTTTTGGTTTATCTACTTTAGACACCCCATACAGACCTTTTACTATTATTCAACATTATTTTTAACACATGTCTTACAAAGTCTTGTTTTTTTGTTTAGCTATTTTAGACACCCCATGCAGACCTTTAACTATTATTCCTTTTGATTTTCAACACGTCTTTTATCTTTACCAACTAATTTGTTTTTCTCTACCTACTTTACACAACCCCTCTAGACATTTCTCTACTATTCTTTTCAAATTAACGTCTTACATTGACCTAATCTTACCCTTTCATTGATAAGATGTTTCAATATATTACACATTAACGACAATTGTTTATATTTGTTAAATAATATATGCATTTATTCTGTATATAAAATAAAATAAAAAAAAATGTTGCTAGCACATTCATAAATTTTTTAATAACACATAAATGAAAAAGTTAAATTTTTTCATATTTCAGCCTCATTTTCCTGACTGCTGAGTAACTGCTTATCAGTCCAGTTTCAGCTTTAAGCAGGACTTCAAGGAGCTCTTTTTTGCTTATTAAAATTTTTTCATCATCCGGAACTAAAAAATAAAAAATATATATATTTATATTAAACATATATTTTTATTCTTTTGAATAGCATTTATAGACATGATAGTAAAAAAAAATATCTGTCAATGGAATTACCAACAGCAATAACATATTTTATTCATAAATGCTATAACACTTACCCCAGTTATAATATTGAGGTGACTGAGAGTCTTCATCGTGCACCTCTAAGTTTCTTATATTTTGTTGAGTTTCTTCAAAAAACTAAATTTTTATTACAATGTATTGATAATGTAACTTTAAAATATATCTATCTTACACTATATTTTTCTCTCTATCTATGTTATCTTTCAATTAATTTTATTTCTATATTTATATCTGTCTTTTTTGATCTATATACATATATCTATCTGTCGATATATATATATATATATATTGATATATATATAAAAAAACTATGTGTGTTTGTGTTTAGATATATATATATATATATATATATAAATATATATATAAACACATAATCACATAAACACATTAAACTATATTTGTGTATTAAAAAAATATATATACACATATTAATAAAACTGATATATATATATGTGTATATATATATGCATACATATCTATTGTTTTATATATATATATATATATATATATATATATATATATATATATATATAAATATAATGTTTGTAGAATATATATATCACCACTAAAAAATAAAAAAATAAAAAATCACCTGATGTTCCTGGATGAACCTCATCTTCTTCATGGCCCTCCTCGTCCTCTTGTTCCAAATGTTCTTCATCTTGCCAACTATGCATAGTATCCTCAATTTCTGACTCTGTAGGCTCTACATGTCCTAAAATTATTATTAAAAATAAATTTATATTTATATAAAATATATATGTTAAAGAAATGTCAAAGAATTTTTTTTTAATTACCTGCAATGTTATCCATATCTTCTTCTCCTTGCTCATCCATTGGATTATTATTTGGAGTGCTATTATCTATAGCATTATAAAAAAGTTAAAAGATAAATTTAGTTTAATACCTGGCTTAGAATTTTTTTTTTTCTCTCGAAATTACAGTTACATTTTTTATACCTGTGTCTTGAGTCCTATCTTTATCCATAAAAACTGTGGGCAATGGGTCTGATTCCCCTTCAGAACTAGAATTGGTATCAATGGGAAGAAGGTACCTTGGAGCTCTTCTTCTTTTGACTATGAAAATATATTCTTAAAAATCCAAACACACAAAAACTTTGTCTGAAAATCCAATAAAAACTTGATTCATTCACACTTTATCTGCAGTCAATGGTAATCTTTTAATCCTATTATTGTTTAACTTGTTTATCTTATTGAAACTATTCCAATTAAAAACTATACATTTTTAAAACTTAAGATTATATAATTAAACTATATTTATATCTATATTGCTTACATTTTTTAAGATAACTCTTTATCAAAGTGCGCATTTTAGATTGCCTGCGGTACAAGTCGTTATATCTTTTCAGACATTGTTTCCTCGTTCGTTTTTGCCCAGAGACTCTCCTTACTCTTCGCACCATTTCACAGAGAATTCGGTTTCTTGTGTCCTGGTCCAAAGTGAAAATCCCTTTCCTTTTTTTTGGAAAATATTTATCCATAGTATAAGAAATAATCAATAATTCTCCAATAGAGAACTTCTTGGATCGTGGCATTTTCTAAATATTATTCAATCTCTACTCACTGACGGGACTAATTTTGTTTTTTTAAATGCGCAATTTTGTAAGCTAATACCTATTTTTACAAATAGCACTCAATTGGATAGATATTTTGGCAAATATTATCAAAATTCGTATTTTAGTATACAACATGATGTTTTTTTTTATCCATTATAATAACAATGAAACATTGTATAGAACTGCGCCACAACAGCACTATTTTTTTGGCAACATTAACAAATGTTACATGTATCCGTTGATAAGGTGAAATAAAAGTAAAGATACATATAACAATGTAATGATATTTAAATTTAATATTGTTATTCATAACCAAATTATCTTTATTTACATGTAAAATTGTTATTAAAAACAAAAATGGAAATCCAGGTATTCCATATGAAAAATAAACTGCGACATAGTGATCTTTCCAGAACATCATACAGTATACGCCCCTTTTCATCAACTACATTTCGATACTTTTTTGGAAACCGTTATAAAAGAAAACTTTATTTAGTTTGTATCAAAACTTTAGTTATTTTGTGCGCTCCTTTGTATCTCATTTTTACAATGGCATCTGCCCAAGCTGGAAAGACCAAAAGCGGGAGAAGTATCATGTTCACTCATCGGCAACATTGTATTTTGGTCGAATCTGTTATCGAACACTACGATGAAATCATTGGGTACCAAGCCAGAACTGTAAATCCACAGAGAAAGAGAACAATTTGGACACAAATCAGTAGATCTGTTTCAGCTGAAGGAAGTTTTC